>NC_090931.1:1288989956-1289292986 GCF_040938575.1 Ambystoma mexicanum | reverse complement strand
GGTATTGGGGTATTGCAAGAACGCATGGTCGCAGCAACCTGTGGGATGGCTCAAAATGCAGGTCTTCTCGAGTCTAGTGGGTCTCACTAGGCTCGGGTCAATGTTTTCGGAGACCCCAAGTCAATTGGAAGGAAAGGCTGCAGCAAACTCCGGTTACACAGCAGGATCTACGGTCGCTGAAAATCATTCCCGTCGCTTTTCCTTCGTCATCCTCTTCCGTTTTCTGTTCCAGTGGTCGACGTGACTTCAGCTTCTAGGTTACCAGTATTTATCAGGAACTACAGCACAACATCTGCATTCTCTCCCTGCAGTTTACAAGAAAGGGGCATCTGGTTGTCCAATCAGGACAGCCAGCCCCCCACTGGGATTTGTCCCAGTTGAAGGAAGGCGTAAGACAAAGTATGAGGGAGTTTTGGCCTCCTCCCCCACTTCTTCTGCTTACAGACTGACTGGAGCCTGGGCGGGGTGTCCAGGGGACTCCCGCCAAAGACAAAACTCAAAGGAATTTCCCACCCTGGATGTCTGGGGAAGGAACAAGAAACGACAAGAAAGACGGAAATGGCAGAAAAAGATGACAGGGGCCATTTTGGTAAAATGAGCACCCTTAGGTGCCTTTACTGCAGCTGTGATTATAGCCCACGGTAAAGGTGCACCAAATTAGTAAATGGTATCACTGCCACCAGCCATTAAAGGTAAGCTTGTCACTGTAACAGAACTGTTACAGTTTTAATGTGAAAGGGGATACATTGTATGTCCCCAGCACCCCACATAAGATGGGGTGTGCCGGTTTCACAGAATAAAATGTAAAAGGGAGCCAAAGATCATTTCTACCCTTAGGAACTGTAGTTCACTCAAGGTTAGCACAAGAAAGTTAAATGGGGAGCCCCTAGGGCAACCCAGCAACAACAGGCACTTATTGGCAATAAGTTGTTAGTCATGATAACTTTATAAAGACACTATGGAGAGTCTTAAAAATGACACCCATACAAAAAAAAAAAAGTTCAAGATTAGGTGAGTGTGGAAAAAGGATCCCACTCATTGAGGTATTAATGAAAAATATCCCACTAGAAAAGCAAAAAGTTCTGGAGTTGAACCAGGAAAGGAAGATTTACCAGATCTGTGGAAATCTTACCTAACACTGTGACACAACTGAACATATCAACTTTAATTCCATGCCACTTGTACCTAAAGTTCCAGGGTTGTTCAGAATCATTATGGAAACGTGTTGATTCCAACAGCATCCGCTAGCAAGCATAGCACTCCTACGCAAGGCGCATCACACTCCCCTTTTAAGATAATCCTGCCCTATTAACTCCATTTTTGTTGCATTTGGCGTTTTCATTCTGAAATACCCGTTTTTCCACAAGAAAATATGATTTCCCCTACAAAGGTATATTCACAGCCCTCCAAAAGTGGAAAACACCCAGCCCTTTTAAAATTCTCAGTAGATTCGAGGTGGGCGGAAATTAAAGAAGCCTAGGCATGGATCCTATGGTCTTACACTTCTTTAGTGAGCATACATGCCCTATGCCACATATTGTCATCAATCTCTATACCAAGTGCCCCCACCCATTTGTTGCGACAGCTAGAAAATGTATATTTGGTTTTCAACTAATCAAGCTATGAAATGGATGAAAAGAAATGTCGACATGGTAATGAGGGCGCTCTGGTTGGCATGGGAAGCACATCCATTTAGAAGTGAAGGCTGATAAGATTTGCATATATTGCAACAATGTTGTGGAACTATGTCCCAGACTCTCCCGATGCTCTAATATTAAGAACGGACCATTTGGGAACAGATTTCCCGGATGCCAAAACCCTGCACATGCCCAGGATCTTCCTAACACACCATCCAAAGTTTCATTTACATCCAGCATGCCACAAGTAGGTGCTCTACCACTATAAGGGTGGTATATGCTCAATCGTCTCAATATTTTCTGCCATGCTTTATGTCTGGCCCCAAAGGGTCGAAAGAACAGGAATCTGTACATCCTGTGCAAGCATAACTACTTCCAATTTCATGGGTCCATCACCTCGCCTTACAATGTTTACATGTGGAGAGGAGGTTCCACACTCCCCCCCCCCCCCCCAGCAGGAGATGAAGCGGATTTGTGCCACAAGATAATACAATTCAAAGTGCTGCACCTGCAACCCTGCCTTCAAGTAGGGACTAGACATAGCTGCTATTTTCATTCCCACCACACCTGTATCCCATAGGAATTGTGTGACAAGTGTATATAGAACTTTGAAAAAGGATCTTTCAATACAATGTGACATTAAGGAAGTAGTACAACAGTTTAGATAACAACCATTTTGAGTAATGCTACTCTCCCAATTAAAAATATAGGCAACCTACTTAACCTATCTGGCAAATTTAGATTGGAGGTTATTCAAATAGGCCCCCACATACCCCAGACTCCAGCAACAGTTATCCCCAAGTATGTTATTGTGAGCGGGTCACATTCAAGATTCAGTCCAGATGCTAAACAATCTATACTATCCGTTAGGGGGAAATGTCTAATTTAGACCAATTAATGGCCAGACCAGAGTATTCACTAAATTTGATACAGTCTGTCAATATCGAAAGTAAATGAGTGACTGGATCGCTAACAAAAATTCAGCATATCATCCATGTGCAACGAGACTATGTCTGGAGAAGCATATAACCCAAGTCCTCTGGCGAAGTCTATGTGAGCAGATCAGCCAACGGCTCTATAACCAAAAAAACAGTTGGTTACAGAGCCAAACCGAAGAGGGGACAACCGTGCCTAGTGCCTATGCTCAACGGAAACGTTCATGAGAGCCCATGTCCTATTCTAGCACTAGCTAATGGTTGTAAGAAACAGACGTTGGTGGATTCGATATATTAGACCTGTGCGCTTTTGACCACTCTAAAATGAAATAACGAAAGGCTATGGTATAGACCGGCAGAGATCACTCTTTTCCCTCCAACTCACCCACCAGGGTTGGAAAATGAAAGAACAAGAGATTGTCGGTATGGGAAGGTGATTCGCGCTCAAGTGGAATTCGACAATGTGGTACATCTGAAATACATTATGCCAGAACTAATGAATTCAGAAAATTATGTTATTTATTCCAAATCATGAACAGCAGACATGTTTCGACACACTGGTCGTTTTCAAAGCCTAATTCTTGATTCAAAGTACAGATTTCTGTGTTGACAAACTAGTCCTTTAGGGATGGAGTCTTCTTAGTAATCTGGTAAAATCCAGGAATTGGAAAATTGTGTGTTTGTCGCATGACTGAGACCTCAGTGAGGTTGCGCCTGGTCCCAGTAAATCTAAGCCCACGATTAATCACATCCAGTGGTTGTACACAATTATAGCCCTTCAAATGGGAGCAAACTTCAATGGTTGCCAATTGCAGATTGTATTCCCGTAATCGGTGAAGAAAACAATGAAGGGGCCCAATCCCCGTGACCTAAACATTTGCGTCTGAAATTGAATTTCAGACGCAACTGTTTAGACATCTGACAAACCCACAATCTTCCAATTCCAATGATATAATATTGTGGCCAAATCTATAGTGTACCAGTCTTTCAAAGGTGAAGTAGCATGCTACAGAATACAGATAGCATAGTCTTCCTTAAACGGTGTGTCACCACTTGATGCACACCTACCAGAAAGGGCAGACTTCTTGACTGACGAGTGAAGGAGGCGAAAAAAAGGCTGTTAAAATACTTCAAAATCCAATGACACCAAGCTTAAAAACAATCATGACAGATTTGTATATAACACTCTACATTACGCATTACTCTTCCTTCGAAGTGCTGTAAAAATAGTAGTTAAATGGTTCTCGATTTAACAACCCTGAAAAGTTGAAAGGCTGAGTTGGTCCTGGGAGGGGGGTTCATGCAAGTACAGGATGTTTCAATGTCTGAGGCGAGTACTTTACTTGTGGACTACCTCCCCTCCCCAGACAGAAGAACAAGTTACTTACCAACTGGAACGTTCTTTCGACTGCATGTTCCTTCCGCATCTTGGATATATCCTTACCTTCAGCTTTGGTGCTTCAGGAAAAAGATTTCTCCACCAGAGGGCGCCCTGCTCGAGTCTGCGGCGTCAATGTCCCTCAGCGGTATCCGTCGAGCGTCGACGTCATCCACTGTATAAATGGCTCGAGCCATGCCCGTTAGCCTCAGTTTGGTTTTTTCGTATATTGTAGTCAATAATTAGTAGATAAGACGTGTCCCTTTGAGCAAAATCTCTAAAGGAACCTCGAGTGTAAAACATGTGAACTGTACTGTGGGGTAAGCTGGGAGGGTCGATGAGGAATACGTGGGAGGAACATCCAGTCAAAAGAACGTTACAGTTGGTAAGTAACGAATGGATTGTGTCCTCCAACGTATTCCTCATCTTACATAAGCTCCCAAAGCAGTCTGAATTGGAGGAGGGAGTACCATAAATATTAACCATGCACAGTATGAAGTACAGATTTTGCAAAGAGACCCCCTGTGAAGAAGTCAAATCTAGGGATTAGTGCTTTACAAACGTGTGCATGGACGACCAGGTGGCTGCTGAGCAAATATCTTGTACCGGGACACCTCTCTGAAGAGCCGTTGAAGTCGCCATGCCCCTGGTTGAATGAGCTCTCAGCCCATCTGGAGGATCTTTCCCAGCCAATCTAGAACATTCAGTTATACCTAAAATTATCCATCTGGACAATGTTTGTTTTGTCACTGCCAGCCCTAATTTATGGCCAGTATATCCCACAAAAAGTTGGTCACACTGACAGAATTTAGCCAATCTCGATATATAGAAACTAAGAGCACTCTTAGGGTCTAATCTGTGTAATCTTTCTTCCTCCTTACTTGCGTGTGTGTGAAGAGGAGGATAAAAGGCAGGCAATGTTATATTTTGAGACAGGTGACAATTGGAGACAATTTTCAGTAGAAAAGAGGGTTTGACCTTAAGAACAACATTATCTTTGTGAAAGATGGTGTGAGGAGGTTTGCTAGAAAGCGCCTGCAACTCACTCACTCTGCGGGCTCAAGTAATTGCCACTAGCAGTATTGTCTTTAGAGTAAGGAGCCTTAATGGGCAAGAATGCAATGGCTCAAATGGAATATATGTGAGAAATTTCAACACTAAATTTAGATCCCACACGTATTTGAAAGGGCATTGGTGGAAACACATTAGTAAGCCCTTTTAAGAACTGTACAATTAAAAGGTATCTTGAAATAGGATTCCTCCTCTGAGGAGCGCTTAAAAATGGACAGTGGAGCCAAATGACCTTTTATCGTGCCAACTTGGAGCCCCAAACTGGCAAATGTAAAAGAAAAGACAATATTGTAGGAATATTACATTGAAAAGGGTCCACATTGTTATCACTGCACTAGTTACTGAACCTTGTTGTTGGTACAGAGATTTAGTTGCTGGCCTTCTGGCTGAAAGCAAAATCTCCATTACGTCATCGGAAGGTCCCAATCCTTGTATCTCAGCCTCTCCGAAACCATGCATGACCTCTCTTTGTGGAAGACGAATTGGAGGGCAGATGGACATGTCTACAAGATCCGGGTACCACATTCTCCTGGCCCAATCCGGGGGCAATTAGGATCATGGTTTTCCCGAACTTTCTTAACCTCCCGATTACTTGAGGGATCACAGGGACTGGAGGAAACGTGTACAAGAGTGGAAATCTCCAGCCCACCACGAACGAGTATCCTAGAGCTCCTCTTGGGGGAAATTCCCCTGAGCAGTACAGTTCGCACTTCCGGTTGGCACTGGTCGCGAACAGATCCATTTGAGGGGCTCCCCAAAGGGCGAAGATCTCTTGAAGAACTTCCTGAACTAGTTCCCATTCGTGGGCTACTGTGCTCTGCCGGCTCAGAGCGTCCACCACTGTGCTCTGCTCTCCGGCTAGGTGAATTGCCGTTCGAGAGATTCCTTCCTGTATTGCCCAGAACCAGAGCTGTGATGCCTCTCTGCACAGTGGTAGTGGCCCTAAACCTCCTCTCTTATTGAGGTAGTACATAGCCACTGTGTTGTCCATCATTATCAGGACATTCTTTACCCGTACAGAGGGCAGAAAAGCTTTCATCGCTAGTCCGATTGCCCTCAGCTCCAAAAGGTTGATATGTAGTTTGGACTTCGATGGAGACCAACGACCGCTGATTGTCAGATCATTGGTGTGGGCTCCCCACCATGTGAGTGAAGCGTCCGTCACAATCGTAATCATAATAATTTAGCATTTATATAGCGCTACGAACCCTCAGGTATCAGAGCGCTGCTCATTATTACCCACAGTGTGTGGTGCTCATTTATCGACCTCTGAAGGATGAAAGGCGGAGTTTGGCCCTGCCGGGATTCTAACCTGCGCCAGCAGGCTCTGCACAGATGTCAAAGCGAGTGCTCTACTCGCTGTGTTATCTATGGCCATGGTTGCCAAAAAGATTCTCCCTTGAGGAGATGTTTGTTGCAAGCCCACCATCGAAGATCCTGTGCCACTCTGGTCGGGACTTGCAAAAGATCCGACATTTCCCGTGAAAATTGGGACCATTGAGTCCTGAGGGCCCACTGTAGGGATCTCATCCTCAATCTGGCCTCTGGCACCAGAAAAAATGCAGGATGCCATAAGATCGAGCAACCTTAGAAAATCGAAGGCCGGCAGATGCTGGGCATTTTGGAACTTTGTTACCATCTGTGGAATGTGGTGAGCTCTCTCTTTGGGAGGCAAGGCTTTGCCCGAGAAAGTTTCCAGAACTGCTCCGATAAATTGGAGTTTCTGTGATGGTATCAGATTTGACTTCTTGAAATTCAGAGAGAAGCCCAGTCTGTGTAGGAAATGGCAGGTCTTGCTTAGATGTTCCTGGGCTTGTTCTAGGAGAATGCTCCCAGATTACCCAATGGTCCAGGTAGGTGTAAACGTGAATGCCCCCTTTCCCGCGACTCGCTGCCACTACCGCCATCAGCTTGGTGAAAACTCTTGGGGTGGAGGTCAATCCGAATGGCAGAACTCGAAACTGATAGTGAGAGTTGCCAATCGCGAACCTCTGGTACTTTCTGTGCTTGAGCTGGATTGGCATATGAAAGTAAGCATCCTGAAGTTCCAATGATACCAACCAGTTTTGTAATTGGAGAGCCTGAAGGATCTGAGAAAGGGTAACCATCTTGAAATTGTCCTTCCTGAGGAACTTATTCAAGTTTCTTATGTCCAAGATGGGTCTCAATCCTCCGTCCTTATTTGGAATGAGAAAGTATGGGGAGTACCAGCCCTTGTTCCGCTACAGGTACATGTTCTATTGCACCTTTCTCTAGCAGGGTTAAAATTTCCTGCAACAGGAGCGTGTCTGGAATTTTGGCAGAGTTGTATCCCGGAGGGTGATTCTGAGGCTTCTTCTGAAAAGGGAAGGCAGTAACCTTGGGATACTGTTTCCAGTGCCCAGGCATCTGAAGTAATGCCCCGCCATTCTTCCAGATGCAGAGAGATTCTGCCTCCCACCAGGGTATTGTGGGTCAAAACCTCAGAGTGGCTTTGCAGCAGCTGCAGTAGCGGCTGATGGGACAGTTGCCACTGCTGGGGCAGATCTAGCACCTTTTCCTCACCCCCGAGGAAATGTCCTTTGTCCTCTTTGAATGGCCTGTCCCCTTCCTTATCCAAATGAGGAATAAAATCGAAAGGGACGACCCCTCCAGGAAGATGAGCCTGTGTAGGCGCTTTGTTGAGGTTGTCATATTGCGGCACTAAGTGACTTTGCTGCCGCTTTAGAGGTCTGCAGCTTCTCCAAACTTTGATCCGCCTTGCAGCCGAACCACCTCAAGCCGTCAAATGGCATTTTGAGAAGTCTGGCCTGCACATCCGGTGCAAAACCTGACTTTCTCAGCCACGCGAATCTACGTAGCACAGTACTAGATGCCATGGACCTACTGATGCTGTCAGCAGTGTCCAAACCGGATTGGAGGCATTCCCCCATAGCCTCTTTTCCATCCTTTACTACGGCTAGGAAACCTTCCCGTTCCTCACCATCGGGGATATGCTCAGCTGCCGCTGTCATACAGTCCCACAGGGTGTATATAAATCTTGCAAGGGTGCAAGTTACATTTGTAGATTTCAATGCCATGCTACCCGAAGAAAACGGGACCATGCGTCAATTTTTTTTATCATCCCTGTCTGGGGGAATTGTAGGGTATGCTGCATTCCTAGTAGACGTGGCCGTCTGAACCACTAGACTTTCAGGTGATTGATGTTTCCTTAAATAGTCAGGGTCTGAAGAAGAGGACCTGTATTTAGATGTGAATTTATTATTAACTGCAGTAGCTGACTCAGGGTTTTCCCATGCAGTCATCACCTTCCTTTGCAAAGCTATGTGAAAAGGAAGTATGGGGTCTTGTTGAGGTACCCCCGAAAGGATGTCCGTCATGTCATCCTATTGGTAAGTAGGGGAATTTCTGTTCCATCCCATACATTCTGTTTCCCTACTCATTAATCTCCTGTACCCTGCATCTGCATGATCAGCAGGGTCAGGTTTTTCTAACTCATACTCTGGAGATGTGTCCAGACCACTAGCTGTCTGCAGGCACTCATATAGGTCTGCCATTTTTGATTGAGGGTCAATCAACTCCTCAGGAACTTCCCTTGTTCCAAACTTTACACCAGCCAGTGAAACATCATCCTCCTCTGAGGATCTTTCCTCATAAATGGAGGACATGGATTTGAAAAAATCCTGTCTAGTTTCTGGATGAAAAATCTTCTCCGGTGGCATAGACTTTGCCTTCGACACAAAAGTAGATTTAGGAAAAGGAATCAACAAAGACCTTGACAAGGACGTCGATGGCATCAACTATATCGGTAACGGGTTTGATACAGTCGAAGAAGCCTTCAATATCGAAGAAGCTATCGATGCCGTTGAAGTAAACCTCAACACTGTCGAAGGAGTACTCTATTTAAGAGTCTTAGAGTGGCCTGTCGACACCTTGGACTCCGACGTCTTCGAAAGAGGCTTTGAGGAAGCCTTCAATGACTATTTTAATGGCGGATGAGTATCCAGCGCCATTTTGTCGAGTATTGCCTCCGGTTTTTGCACTGGTAGGCGCTTCTTGTGAGGCGTCGGGGAGGATCCCCTCAAAGTCACCCTCAACGATTTCTTGTCATATCTTTTTGTCTTAGATATTCCCCTGTCACTTTTAGTATGAGCAGGGACATGGTCTTCACTAGAATTCTTTGAGGGGGTCTGGGCCGCATCCTCAAAGATTTTTAACATTGAGGCTCTGAAGGCCTCCCACTTCTTCGGGAATCATATTTAGAAGGGCAGGTGAGAACCTCTTCTGAAGACGTCAAAGAAGAGGAAGAGGGAGACCGGTGTCACCTTTTCTTCGACTTTTTTTTTTTTAAGAAGACGACTTCCTAGATCTACTTCTGGACCTTGATTTCTTCGATTTGTGATGTCTTTCACTAGACTCAGCCGAGCCTTTAGTTCTTCTCGAAGAAGACTTCGAGGACTCCTCTCCCACTGCCAGTTTACCTCTCTGTTCCTCTATAGCTTTATTGGTCATCGACTGACAGGAACCGCACTCGTCTATCCGATGGTCGGCACCCAGAGGCACTTTTGATGGGGATCTGGTAACTACATATTCTTCCTGCATTTCTGACATTTTTTTAAGCCAGTTTTCGGCGTGTAAGGGTTCGATGACGAAGACATTTTCACGAGAACTGAAGCGGCATTTTCTTGATACTGTGGCCAACAGACGCGGCTCAAGCCATGTATACAGCGGATGATGGTGACGCTCGATGGATACCTCTGAGGGACATCACCGCCGTGGACTCGAGCAGGGCGCCCTCTGGTGGAGTAAATTTGTTTCCGAAGCAGTAAAGCTGAAGGTAAGGATATAGCTAAAACGAGGAATACGTGGTAGGACACAATCCATTCAAAGCAAGTATTTGAAGACCCTTACACACAAAGCAATAAAAAAACAGATTGTCACTGCACAGAGTTGTGGAATTCTGGAGCAGCTTTACTGCCTTGAAGTGACTGTCTTAACTTACTTTACAGCACTGCTGTTCTTCTGTTACTTGTTTTTGCTTTTTCCTTTTCACAAAAATGATGCATAGTTGGTAAATAGAACTGTGGCACAATTCGCAGTAATACCGATTTGAAATGAAAAAACTAACGCAATCTAGACAGGCAATTATTGTAAAAGGAGAGGACTGGTAAGTTTAGCGAAAATCTACGCATAGAGTGAGAGGTGTGCTGTTCATCAATATTAAAAAATATACCATGATTGAGAACATTTGTTTGGGATTTATAAAGCAAGAACATAGTTTCCTGCCTGGCATTCAGTATTCTTCCTCATTCCATACATTATACTTTATGTCCATGCAACGTTATGTTGGACTCATTCATCAGAATACAAAGGGATTAATAAAACATGTTTGTGTGTGTGCGCAAAACTAATCGCAGTAATTGAGCTCATTTTTTAAGTTCCGCTTAAATTTACAATTGCAAGCAGAACTCCTATGGAAGCCTGGTAACATTTAGTGAATATATCCACACTACATCAATGAAAAGTGCAATCATGCCAATTAACTGACATTTACAATTGATGGGGTCTACACAGACCAAGGAATAACTACCCGTTTCCTCAAACAAGTCATGGGTTATACCTGCAACCCCAGGATTATAAAAATAAATGCATTTCCAAAGCATGGCTTGTGCAGCTCAATTGAATGAAACAATGAAATGCAGGAACTTTCATGCATTGTTCTTCAGCGTATTAGCAGCTTAGCCATGCAACACCTGTTTGACAACCTCACCAATCCATGGGTCAGGTTGTCTAAAACTGGAAATATGTTTGCATTTAGATGTGTCCCGAGCAGTGCTTCCCTTTGTGAACCAACCTGTACAAGCACAAGGTAACAATACTACTAATGCTGGACTTACCTCCAATAACCTTTTTTCCCAATGGTTGAGTTCCGTACCCATGCCACCCTGGTTTTCAAGCTCCATCCCTTCAAGAATTGGGCAGTCAAAATGCTTCCGAGCTTCTTCCTAAAATTTCAAAATTGTGATGAAAAAGAGTCTCAAAAGTGGTCAAAAATCCATGCAGATTCAAAGTTCCAACGAGGATCGCTTCTGATACTCTATGTAGTCTATCTGTTCAGACCATTTGTAAGATTGTTGTGGTTTATAGATTCTGTAGGGCATTCCTTGAACATAAACTTCGACTGCAATGGGACTTCAGTATCCCAAAGTCCTGTTGCAATCTAACAAGGAGACTTTGTGGTCCATTTGTCTCCATTAGCTGGTTCGAGCAACAGAACATTCTAAACAGTGGTAGCCACAAATTGAAGCAATCCTAAACAACTCTTAAGGATCAAAGTGACCACCATAATTTATCATTATCAAATCATTAAGGGCCTATTAATTCCTCCTGAGGCAAGTCTAGTAAAGATTTTCAAACAAAATTACCAGGACCTGCAGAAGAAGCTGCAGTGGGAAGCGTCACACATGTTGAGAACTACAAAACTAAACACAAAAATCTATTGTGCCATATAAACTTATATTAAAAAAATAAACACGTATGTTATGTTTTAAATAATGTTTCAAGACTAAAGAACTAAGTGCCAAAGTAAATACATTTTCTCTCCTAAAATTATAAACACAAGAGTATGGAAGTTTATATAAGGATTTCACTATAGAACATAAAAATAAAAATACAGCAACAAATCCATATAAACAGTACATTTCTAATATGGCAACACTTAAAGACACTGCTTTTAACACTGGCGGGAGGAAGCGTCAGTTTCCTCCCAACATCCTCCTCATTAACAACTGATTTTGAGACTGAACGGGGAAAAGCTGCCACCAGCACAGCTGGCAGGAGGTCTGTCCCTCATCTCAAACTCATTCTAAATTAAAGCCATCTCAAAATCAAGCAAAATGAGCAGGTAAGTGGCAGTAAAGTTAATAGAGCTCCAACCTCAAAAGCCTGCCATGCTCCTCCCACACCCGCAAAGAACCAAAGGTAATAACCAGAGGTTTTCTATAGGTAAGGTGAATGGGCCACATGCGAATGCTTGAACATTCCGGAAGTGTCAGTCTGGCATGAGGCGAACGGCAAGATGCTGAAAGCAAAACCCTGTGAAGCACAGCACTGATCTGGAATAAGGACTCCCTTCAGACATTCCATGCTTAGAGCCAACTCAGTAACTGGGATCCGTCTCTTGGCACAGCGGCTGGTGACCAGAGGTCTGGCAGATGAAGTGTTTCCACAAGGATTGCCAAACATGAAGCAAATATCTATGACTACATGGCCATTTAGAGTGTTGGTGGAACACAAAACACTAAGGTTACAAAAGTGGTAATTAGACCAATCAAAGAAAGGTACTGTTGTGCAATTGTTGATTGTGATGTAGGATTTGGCCACTTTGGAGAAAGTAGAGATTTGTGAGTAGTAGTAAATAATGTGTATTCAACCTTAGCTATAAACATATAAAATAGCAAAACATACAATATAGTAACTCACAAAAGATAAAACCCATCCTTACTATCACTCAACTAACTCAACTATAAGAGCACATAAATAAAACTTATCAACTAAAGCAGTCTACCATAACTTTTGAAAGCTTCTTTTACATCATTACAAAAATCTGATATAAATGAATTTTGTTGTACAACCTTTATTCAGCCTCGGCCTTCAGGAACAAAATGCAACCATTTCTGAGCAAAGCATAAACACAGAAGATAAAATAATAAAATACAAAAAAGGAAGCACTACTACTTCAATTTCTCCCTGGCAACAATTTAAAACCAGTTAAAATATGTATGATTCATGAGCTTAAAACACAGGTCATAAAGTGCTAGTGCATACAATATAGGGTATATCGGGGTTCAGTACATGCTTGTTGGCAGTTTGTTCCTCCTCAGCCATGCCCCGATGTATATATTTTGTGACAATAAATGCCACATTTATATCTGCTGTTAATTTACAAATGTCCATTGACAATGAAAACTGTGGTTTCAAATATCTTCTCCTTAAGTCGCCTAAGCCATCACATATAAGCATGAAGTGGAGGGGGCTTTCAGACTTGGCGCCGGAAATCAGATAACTTGCACCCAACATCCTGTCCAATGACAGGTGTGAGACCTTACTGGTAGACAGCACATTCAAAATCTGATGTATAATGCTTGTGCATATGGGGGAAGGGAGGTAATGGCATTGAGCTATTCTTCATACCCTGGTATGATTTTACAATTCAGTTATTCTGGCACGCTAGCCAATGCAGAACACATTACACTCGTCCCATTTCTCCTGTACCTTAGGTAGGCTGTCTTGGATATCAGCTTTGCATCCCTGGGTATCAACGTCGGGTCATCCCAGTACACGCAGAGACCTAATATGAGCCAATTTCTTACATTAGCATGCCATTGAATTTTGTGCCCACCACCCAAAAACGTCACATGCTCAAGGGCCTCCCAATTTTCGACTAGGAACGCGTTACCCCACATCCTTAAGCCAGTAATACATTGGTCTGACACCTGCCTCTTAACCAATATAGCCCAGGTCACACTCCATTCATACAGCTGCACTTGGGGACCTTTGTGGGAGCAAAAGAGTGCTATTAAGGAATTTGCTTTCAATTACACAAGTTGGAAGTTTTTGCATAGCCCCACATTTCTGACCCATACAAGGCTGATGCCTTTGCCTGTGCCTGACAGATTTCAAGGACTGGTTTTACAGCTCCACATGTTATGTGCTGGTGCTAGTGGTTGGCCCAAAGGGTAGTGAGCATCTCTGAAATGCACAATACTGACCAGAATCATTGGGCACCCGTCTGGTACCCTGTGCCTATGTTGAAAAAACCTGGGTGTGAAACCCTTACCCGATGGATCACGTGAAGCCCAAATCCCGCTATATGTGGAACAGATTTGGAAAACTGAAAGCTGAGAAAAATTCTTCCCTTGCTCCCTCAGGAAAACTGCACTACACTAGTACACTCTTCAATAAGGGGGTACGTAGATTACTGTAACAGTATCTACTTAGGACAAGTATCAAATTTAGAGACTTCAAGTCCTTCAGAACGTGGCAGCTCGACTTGCTCTTCAAGCCCCGCAACTGACCTCTCCGCTCTGCTTCTTCAGCTCCACTGGCTTCCGGTGGGAGTGAGGATTCAGTTCAAAATGTTGTGCATTGTGCATCGCGCTCTCCACAACATCGGTACTCACTATCTGAGGAAAGAACTGGTGAAGTACTATTTGGCTAGAAGCCTTCAGTTGAAAAAACAAATATTGCTGAAAATTCCTAACTTTCACTGTAAGCGCTTTGGTGGTCGATCCTTTTCGGTAACTGACCCCCACATGCTTTACCACACCATCTGAGAACTCAGACAGCTTCCCTTCCCTTCCCTTCCCTTCCCTTCAGGAAGCTACTAAAAACCCATCTTTTTGGTTCTCTCACTGATTCATAGGTTGTGGTTTGTATTTTTGTATAACTATTCCTTTGCTCAGCGCCTTGATGCCTTCATGCCATGGTTTGCGCTTTATAAATCTTAAAGAAATATGTTATGTTATAGGGCATTTGCTTATTGCCTTTCACTATTGGTATGATCTCAAAGTGGTTGAACGGCCTCAGGGACCGTAGTCCGGGTCAGTGTAGAAAGTAGGGTGGTAAGCAGTGCATGTATGCACGCAGTATGTGTGCAGCTAGACCAGCGGTCTCCAAACTTTTTTGTCTGGGGCCCCCCGGAGCAAAATTTGGGCAGGCCAGGACTCCCCAAATAGGTTATAATGCGGTTCATACCCAGAGGTTTCTAAGCGCGGACCAGGGGATCGAACCTGTGTTGCTTCATGTTGTCTTGCTTCCAAGGTGAGCATGTTGCCGCTGAGCTATTCTCTCAGGCTGTCACCACTATTGCGTGCTGTCACCACACTTTACTCCCAGTATAGTCCCTGGGCTCCCCCACCTGCTCCCATCACAGACACTGGGTTCCCTCATCCCATTCCTACAGTCCCTGCACTCTCCCCACCCCATCACACACCATGGGTTTTCCCCAACCAACTCCTACCACTATCCCATGGTTTCCGCCCATCCAGCTTCCCCACAGTCCCTGGGCTCCCCCATCTTGTTCCCAACACATTCTGGGGGCCAGTGGCGGCTGGTGAATTTTTGAAGTGGAGGGGCATAACTATTTCCCTCAAAAATGCCTAAGCGACAGAGCACAGCGTGGGAGCCTGAATAAATCAAGGGTGAATCAGGGTGTTTTCCCCCCGTGATTGTTTTTTTAAAAAAAATAATGGGTTAAAATAAAAAAAGAAAGAAATGGGTAAATACCCAAACAGTTTGGAATTGGTGCTGGGGGGCACAAGGGGCAGGCATGACATGTTGTACTGGACATCTAAGATAGATGCCCAGTAAGAAAATACCATCCCTGTCCCCTAGGCCCCACTGGGCCTAACACAATCAACATGATTATGTGTGTATGCAAGGAATTGGGATCCCAAGGGGGAAAGCATGGTATTTTTGACTGGACATCTATGATGGAAATCCAGTATAAAAATACCATCCGTGTTCCCTGGGCTCCACAGCGCCTCAGGAGAGCCGATTTTGACAGGTGGGTAGGGGGATTGTTCAACAAAGGCATTTAGGCATTTTTAAAATGCCTTTGTTGTACAACCCTCCTTCCCCCTCTATCCACCACTTGCCAAAATCAGCTCAACGGATCAAAACAAACACACACACACACATTCATACAGCAATCACTCTATCATTCACACAAGCACCCATCACCCTATACTCACTCATAACACAAGCATACACATTTTTAAATAAAAAAAAATAACAAACGTACCTTCTGCAGGGGCCTGCGTGTGGGTGCTGAAATGCCCCGCTCCAGGCTGCTCTGTCCGTATGTGCGAGAAGGCGTAGGAGCTCCCCCTCACACATACAAACATGCAGTGCCCCAGCCAGCATTTCCAATGAGCTATGCAATGCTCGCGAAGCAAAACGCCCCAGCTTTGCATGGCTCAGTGAGCATGTGCGGCAGGGGCACTGAACAGAACTGTCAAAGCGAAATAGTGTTTCCCTTTGACAGTTTAGCCAGCCCAGGAGCACTTCCTCAGCTGGAAAAAGCAGCTGAGGGAGTGCTCATTGTTTCACTGGGCTGGCTCCTTAGCTCCTCCATAATGGGAGAGGAGGCCACTGGGTGGGCGCTCCCTCGACATTATGGATGAGCCACCAGGCTCGGACTGGCCTATAGCGCAATGCATGTATCAAAAATGCAAAATGCTAGTATGGGCCAGTCAAAATGGGCCACCTTTTTGGCCAATGTGGGCCAGTTTGATGAGTTACTTCACTATGCAGTTATATTTTTACCACTGAGCCGTTAGTAATTTTGACCATTGTTGCTGAATAAATATTCTTTAAATATAACAATTTACTTACATTTTAACGCAAAGCACCCCCTTCGGTACTATTGAAACAGTCTGTGACTAAAGGAATGAATATCCATTTACAACTGCGGGCCACTTTTTGGTTGGTGTCCGAGACAGTTTCATGCTTCTGCCCATGTAAACCGCCCCTGCCCTTTCTTTCAATCTAAAAAAAAATTATATATTTTTTTCCATTTTTTTGAGATTTCATTCTGGCCTCACTGCCCCCTAGGGATGGGGCCGCGCCCCACAGTTTGAATACCACTGATCTAGACCGAATTTTGTGGTGGGTAGCTGCAGTCTAATGCTAGTAGTTGTGTGCGACCAGTCCTATGTGTGCAGCTAGGCCGAATTGTCTTGGGTAGCTGCATTCTAGTGGAGGTGGTCCTTGTATAGGAGATGTGTGCAGTTAGGTCTATTTTTTCGTGGGATATAGCTGCGTTCTAAAGATTGCACATCTGTGCATGGTGGTGTATAATTATGTGTGCCGCTAGGCTGAAATTAATCATGGGGGATAGACCCATTCTATTGTTTTTTGGTGCAGAGGAGAGAGTCAGTATATTGGTAAGTATGTGCAAGTGTCCGTGCAGTTGGAAGAGATCCCCTGTTCCCGATTACCTTCCTGTGCCTGCCGAATTAACCTTTATTCCCTATTATAGAGGTTTGGTCTTTTAGTTCTCCATGAACCTCTCGGTCTAGTTCCAGATTCAATTCCATGCTTAAAATAAAGGTTTTTCAAGGCCCCACTATTTTTTCCAGGACGGCCTTAGTCTTTGTCAGCTGGTTAACTCAGCTTGCACCACTTAAGAAGCGTATTGCCCAAGTAATCATACCAGGGCATTTGTACTAACTTAGTGCCCCCCACAGTTCGATTCGGGGGATTGAATTTTGACTTTCTTGGGCTGAAGACCATGGCCTTACTAGCATTGATCTCTAGACCAAGCTTGTCTCACTTACTTGCAAAGCAGAAAAAGGCCACACAAAGCCCCATAGGGGTCATTGACAACCACACTGCATCGTCCTCAAAGAAAATGGCAGGGTTTTGATCGTTCCCCAACCCTGGGTGGGGGTCTGAACTGATGAAAAGAAGTTGATCAATGATCGAATTTATATATATGCATAACAGAAGGGGGGGGGCAGGACACATCCTTGTCGGACCCCCTTTACCACTGCCAATGGTTTTGTGACATCCCCCACCAAACTCCAGCAGACCGCTGCAGTGTTGTTGGTATAAAGGAGCTTTATCGGGTTGAGGAGGTTTTTGGGGATGTTTTTTGCCTAAAGTGTCCTCCACACTAAACCTCTTGGGACGCTGTTGAACGCAGTCTTCAAATCGACAAACACCCCCATGCAACTTTGTCTTCATTACCAGTAGATGCTTCTGTATAAGCTCTGGTCTATAGTACTCATCCTGGATTGAAAGCCTTCTTGTAGATGGTTTAGCCGGCTTATGTTGTCCACCTGGTCTGAAGATGTTTCAATACCATCTTGGCAAATATTTTACCTGCTGAGTCCAAAAGGGAGACCAGCAGGTAGTTGGAAGGTTACGCCCTATCTCCCTTTTTGAAAATTGGGACTATCTCAGCGCTAGTCCATATCTCAGGGATTCTATTTGTGGCCAGGATGGCACTGAAGAGTCGTTAACACTGGGACCCATACTACAGGCTCACATTTGAAGAGCTCAACAGGGATTATATCTGGGTCCGCATCTTTTCCACCTGACGGAGACCTAATCGCCTCATCTACCCTCGTACTATTTGCTCGGTCCCCCAATTTTCAATGATACCTAGTTTGGGGACAAGTGCCAACTCATAGTTCCAAGTGCCACACAAAGGTTTTTACAGAGCCTCGAAATGCTTATGCCACATCTTGGGGGTGATGAATGCTTGGAGAGTCATGCGTGAAGGTACTCTCTGTCTACATTCTCAGTGTTTTTTTTTTTTTTAGTTTAATTTTGTAATCTCTACATTCCCTGTCAAAACAAAAGTACAACTTGTTTGCACCATTAAAGATTTGGGATTCTGGAACTGCAACATTAGACTAAATATGTTTAGTCAGTTTCCGAAATTCCATCAGCACATCTAGATCAGTACTTTCCCAGGTGCATATCCGCTCGATGTTCACTAAAATAGTGCGGTATACACTGGGAATATGATTTTTCTGAATCAGTGATGCCCATTTCACTGAGCGGCAGGCATTTCCTTTGACTGTATTATCACTAGTACTAATAACACTTGTGTTTTTAATTTTATTACTCTTGAGGAATAGCATTATTGGTCTATGATTACCTTCAAGGCGATCAATCACTTGAAAGCCAGCCACTTCATGCCAGTCGAGTGCTAGCACCTGGGAATAGTCCATTTGTCACCTGCCATTAGGTCCATTATAGGTATCGCTGGCGGACTAATCCGTATGAAAACATCCTTATTACTCTTTCAGGGAATTATGAGAAGGATGCATTACTGGTGGCAGAAATCTATGATTTCCTTCGTGATTGGATGGATGCCCACGGCATGGCCCTCAACCATGGGAAAACAGAGCTTATGCTGGTCAGTTCTAAACCTAGATTCAACAAGCTGGCACCAGAATACCAATCTTTCAGTATTGCAGACCATGATATTCAAGTGAAAGAAAAAAAATCCTAATTTTGGGCATTATATTTGATCAATCCCTGAGTACCTCAGCCTATGTGAATAATTTGGTGACATCAGCCTACTATGTTAGGCTGTTAGCACACATACAACCTTTTCTATCTCAGGCCGGGTGTGAAGCTATTGCTACGGCCATTATATCTGCAAAAATAGACTATTGCGGTTTACTTCTTATTGGCATAAATAAGGCTGAAGTAAAAAAAACTGCAAGTAGTGCAGAAGAGCGCAATAAGAGCCATTATGGGCATATGTAAATATGCACATATGTCTGGAGGTAAGAAGAAAGTTGCATTGGCTGCCAATTGAGGAACGAGTGGAGTTTAGACTACTCAATGACAAAACCTTATTTAATTTCTATATTAACATGTGTGAATGCGAAATGTCATCGTTTGTGCCGATTGTTCGTTTATTTGCTCTATGGGTATTTGTAACATTGCAATGTATTTTCTTCTTCTTTAACAGTAGTTGCTGCATACAAACAAAAACAGTTTCATTTTTCTGACTGGATTTTTTACTTATTCAATTTTCAAGAACTGTCAACAATACAGCCCTACCAGTATGAAACAGAATATTCAGCAGAAGAGGAGCTAATTGAAAGAGAAAGAAACAGAAACAATGAGGATTTGGACGAGAGCTGGGACGATGAATCACCAGAGCCTGACCCTAGTCGCATGAAAGACGTTTCAACCTGGTGTACCTGCAATCGTTGCAAGGTCATGCCAAGGGAGGTGGAGAACTGCTGCTGCCAAGAAAACTCTGGATGCGTGGCCTACATAGCCGAAAAAGACACCACAGCTATGCGTTACCAAACTGCATGACTTCAGGGCAGCCTGCCTCACAAGGTCTGTGCTGCGGATGATGATTTTGCTTATGCACGAACTTCACACAACAGTACGCCGTCGGAAACCAAGTAACGAATAAGTATACTCTAGATCTGATGTAATCATGATGTAGATTTGATGCAAGTTTGACCAGTGAGACGACTAACATTTCATGTTGTTCTCCTACATTGTCGTAACTTCGATCGATCACTGACAAATTAATTCAGTCTGTAAATTGAATACATTTCTCGTACTTGTTGCAAACCAGAGTGTTCATTGCTGGATTTAGACTCCAAACAATTACGCGTCTTTCACTTTCGAGTTAAAAACTATATTTGCCTATGGTTCAAACTGTTCTGGCTTGGGTGTTCACATTGTAATTTGTCGATACTTCAAAGCACAAGTACATTTTGCCTGAAAGCTATTTTTTTTAAGAGCAACTATGCCATCGAATTTAGGATACATTTTCAAGTAAATGAGTACACTTGTCTGGTTCATTCAAGCAAAACATTTCTGTTTCTCTCTTTCATAGGTGATACAGGCTGGTGGCCTATTGTGCATTTAAATGGTGGATTCATGGAAGGCTTGGATTCCGCATCCGACGAGAAATACCTGCCTGTGTGGTTCGAGCCATATGCAGCAAATTCCCCAGTGACAGCAGACAGTACAGGGGATTTTTAAACACTGTGCCGCAACGTCATGTATACAATTTGTAGTTTGTTTGTGCCATCAACATCACCAACTTAATAAAATACAAATGAGTTATTATGAAGAGGTGTTTGAATTTTTCAGTGAGTCAAGAACACGCCCAATCATCTACAAGGGTCATGAAATAATGGTTGGTGCCCTTTTGCGCTCTCCCCTTCGCAAACCATCTCCCCTGCAGTATCAATGGCAGTTCGCACATGTGGCCGTGCGCTCGCAAGAGGGCTGGGTGGATGTGAACGCTCAAGGTGCCAAACACCATGTGCACCAGAAAGGGTTCTTCTGCACGGTGACCATTGTTCACATGGCCTCCACAGACCTTGTGTCTCGACTCCCCTCTTCAAGACCCCGTCCCTGCAGTCAACATAACTGTGTCCTTGAGCAGTGTTACGAACCTTTAGTGCTCGCCTCGTCCTCGTCCACATCCATCCCCCTCCCTCCCCACTATCAATGGCAGTTCGCACACGTGGCTGTGCGCTAGCAAGCGGGCTAGGTGGGAACACTCAAGTTGCCGAACACCATGTGCATCACAAAGGGTTCTTCCGCACAGAAGCCATTGTTCACATGGCCTCCCCAGACCTGGTGTCTCCAGACTCCCCTTTCAAGACCCCATCCCTGCAATCAGCATTTGTATGTGTCCTTGAACATTGTTCTGGGCTTTTTGCGCTCGCCTCATGCCCATTCATCCCCATCTCCAGTATCAATGGCAGTTCACACCTATCACCGTGCACTCCCAAGCGTGCTGGGTGGACAGGAGCACTCAAGATGTACATCTCAAAGGGATCTTCCACACTGTAACCATTGTTCACATGGCCTCCGCAGACCTGTTGTCTCCAGACTCACCTTTCAAGTCCATCTATCCCCCTCCCTCCCTCCCCAGTATTGATGGCAGTTTGCACCTAAGACCATGCACTCGCAAGGCTGCTGGGTGGGTGTGGGCGCTCAAGGTGCCACAAGCTGTGGAATAGCTAGCCTCTGTGTAGCATTGAAAATATACATTAAGTAATAATACAAAAATATGCAGGCCCTGTTTTTGTGTTGGCAATAAAAGTCTGTTCTTTTATTAAACATAACAATAATAAACAAGACATTATTACTGTGTTTATTTTACCAATTAACAGGTGTGCAGCGTCATCATAGTTCTGTACCTTTTTTTGCACTTGGTCCAGGAAACAGGAACTGGGTCTCCTTAGCTCACAGAGTGCCCCCATTGTGGGCTCTCAGGTGAGTGTGTTGGGGACCTGCATCTTGCCTGGTCAGCACTCTTGCGGTTGCTGGCAGCTTTCTTCCGGGCCCATGCCTCCACACCCGAGTGGGTCCAGAACCACTCTGATTCACCCAAAAGACCCTGGCTCTCCTACAGCTCTATTCGCATCCCCTTGTTGCTAGTAGGTTTAAAATCCCTGTATGGAATAATTCCATCCCATTTACTAATAGGTGTGATCACCCTGCTGATGTGGCTGCACCTATCCTCAAAGAATGCGTCCCATATTCTGTGATATCTGTTGTCCACAGGGCCAGGCCAGACCCAGTGTCTCCAGACTCCCCTCTGCAAGACCCCGTCCCTGTATTCAACATATTATTTTGTCAGTTGAGCAGTGTTCTGGGCCTTTTGCGCTCACCTCGTCCACATCCATCCTCCTCCCTAGTATCAATGGCAGCTGGCACCATTGAACAGGGTCGTACAGTTCGAAGTCGCTATTCATTCCTTTTCGGACACGGTTTGAATAGTACCGAAGGGGAGTATTTTGATGAAAAGGTGATGCAAATCGTGCACTTTAAAAAATATATATTCACCAACAGTGTTCACTACTAATAGCCGCATATTGAAGTAACTCATCAAACTGGGCCACATTACCTCAAAAATGTGCCACTTTGATTTAATAAAATTGCACATGCAAGCATTTTGCATTTGTGGTTCAAACATTGCCCTATTGCCCTATAGGCAGTACGAAAAGGCCTTTGCCTGTGAGCTCGCAAGGGGGCTGGGTGGGTGGGTATGGCAGATGTGAAACATTGGCATCGAAGATGTGTGGGTGTCAACAAACAAGTCAGACATTCACATACACACCCACTTTTCTAAGAGTTTATAAACACCTTGACATTTACCAGGAGAACATCTCTGCAATCCACAAGGTATATCGTCATCGTGCTACCTGTTGCCCGGATACCTGTTCCACGGCTTGCTGAATCGACTCATTTGTTCGTCCAAGTAAGAGTAGGTCACCTATTTGATTCTGTATGTTCATCGATCGCTGCTCTGAAAGTTTCTATAGATTTCCACCAAATGTACAAAGTATTCTAATTTTCATTTACCTCAAAGAATTTACCATTATCGATTGTTTGATGTATTGAGATCTCGGTAAATAGCACATTGCATCACTGTGCATTGTAACAGTGATCGCTGTGTTAATTCGACTAGGTAACAGGTTTTATTTATTTATTTAAAACAAACTTTACAGACAAAGCGGTGTAATAGTTGCTTTATCCACATTCATACATTATTTGTAATAATCAATTATATTTTTTTTATACAGATCTTACAGACTTTTCAAGAATGTCTTCATGTATCATTTTCGGTTGCCCTTCTGTGAGCCATGTCAAAACTCTGGGCACTGTCCTGCATATATTCACAAAGGATATTGATTTAATAAGAAGATGGATTACAAATTGCGGTTTTCCAAAGGACAAGATTGAATGTAGAGCCCAGGCTGTCTTGGGAGATGTGAAGGCCAATCGATTCTGTGTCTGCAGCCTATACTTTACTGACAATCTGTATGAACAATCAAAGTACACAAAAAGTGCTGATCCAGAATTCTTCGTAAATTGCTTCCAACTGCAATTCCGTCTCAATTTCGGCACAGGCTGGCGCAGGTGAGTAGTGGACAATTAATTTGTTATGTTTGTTGGTATGTAGGACAGTGGTCTGTATATATGTCTTCTCAGTGATCTCTCGATCAATGAAAATAGTATGTTGAAAAGGTAACTTGATGAACGGCTTAGAGTTTTCAGTGTTTATTTCCATCAATTTTGTATTACCCAAGTTGCCCTCGTTAGCGGATTTACCAAACTTTTAAAATGTTTCTCTTTAGATTGCTTTCTCTATCCCCGCTTTCGGGATACTATAATAAATCAGTGAAAGGACACCCTTAGTGAAAACTTCCATAGTGCCCTTTAAATGTCACCTAATGTTTTGGAAATGTATCGGTTGACATGTCCCTCTTAACATAGAGCTCACTGACGGAAGTACAGACCCTCACTAATGACAAAACCACGGACACATCTAGTATCCCAATGGTGAGCCATACAGACACGCATGAAGTGATATTTTAGGGGGTTGGATGGCCACATTTTTTATACTAATGGACCTTTTCCATTGTACTTTTTTCTGGCAATGTGCTGAAAACGTAGGCGCAAGATTCTTCATCAATGAGTTTTCCCTAGTCAACAGCAACCTCACTCGCCTATCAAGTAACTATATTGTACTAGTCCTTTATATGCAACTGAACAATACATTCATGTGTTATACTTAAAATGTAAACATATAGAAAATTATTATGAATAGTATTAGTTATTTACACAAAGTGGCGTGTATACCCGTCTCTCAGTATGGACCATCGTCTGCATCTCATGTTTTCAGTTTATTTTTGCTTTTACATACGTATTAAAACAAGTACTAAGTTATAGGGGGATGCTGGAACTTACACTAGAATACTTCCAACAGGTGCAGAGTATGAGGTATGCATACTTAGTTTCCTTGCTACAATGAAAGTAAATCCTATAACAGATATACTTTGATACTGAAATGCATGTAGCCTTGCACTGTTTTAAACTTTTCTGTTTTTGGTACTAACGTTACTCTTCCTCCCTAATGCAGAATAGTTCAAAAGGAAACAATCCAAAGCAAACTACTTTTGAAGGCAACATTATAATCACTATGTTTTTCACGGTGATCTCCGATCAACTTCATGTGTCATCTCAGACGGTTATCAGGTAAAATGCATATTATGACCAAATCAAGTACACAGTTTTTGAGGTTATGTTCATAAGAAAGTTCTATTTGCGTTGCAACAACAAACCTTACAGAATAAGGTTTGTAATCATTTTAAAGTAATTTGTGGAGAAGTGCTCGGTGAGATTAAAGATTTTACATTTAAATTCGATTGACATTTAACTTTTTTGTATGATTGTTCTCTCCAAGGAATGTACAGAAAATTTTGAAATTGAAGAGACACCTGGGCCATAGGTATACATAACATAATTCGTAATACAATTGAGCATCACATCAGATTGTGGTGACATTTTTAAAATGTTGTAATGTTTTGACGTCCGTCAAATTAGTTCTGTTTGTAGACATGTATATCTGTTTCTTTGAGTCGAAATGATATTTGCTTGATTTAAACCAGTTTATAAGCAGGTGTTTTAGTCATATTATGTTTTTAGTTGGAAGATCGTATCTTCTGTACGTGTGCTATACATGCATGTTTTTCTATAAATCTGTTAGTGGCCCAGGAGGAAGAAGAGTATAAAGACTCAGACATCAACTGAAACCGGAGATGGCGCTTGCCAAACGGATTTCACAATGGATGAACTGATTTTTGGGACACAGAGTGGTCCAGTCAATATTCAGAGTCGTGATGCATATGTCCAGTGGCCGGAAAATGTATGGAATCACACCTGCGAACCATATAAAGTTACCATGGACCATTGCTTTGTGAAAAGTCGCCCAGATGAAATTGAAGACACTGAAGATGCATTGCAATTGCTTGCAGACCCATGGACACAACCTACACCCTGTAAAAAATGTTCCACCCACCAAACATTAAATGTTACCTGCTTCTCCAATTCATGTGAAAATATTACAGCCCATACTAACAGAGGCTGAAACATCAAGGCCATTGACTGACGAATTTGCTCAAGATCTCGACTTCATTTTGCCAAGTTTGGGGGACTTGTCCACCACCGCCAATTCGCAAAACACAGTACTGAAGGACGATTGGATATTAAAAAGGTAGCAATAATACATTGTATTCGACTGCTGCCTGCTAGAGATTGTACAAATGATTAAATGTGATCATAAATTAAGTGGGAGCATATGCAGGGAGTCATTGATGAATTTCTCTTGTATTCCAAGGCACCAACCTAAAAATCCAGGCCAGCTGTGTCCACCTCCATAACACATTTTCATGGTCTGCTCAACCGATGCTCGGTAAAGTGCCTTCTGGAAATGTACTTTGTTCAGCTGCTTTACTGTTCAGTAGATCGACTTTCAGTAAGATTTCCAGTTTCTGTCAAATTGTGGGACTCGAGTTCCTTGCTAAAACCCAGTACTACAAACATCAGAGGGAATTCCTGTTCCCCGCTATTAGTCATGCCAGGAAATCTCTAACAGATGTCAATGGACAGTACAATCTCTGGCAGAAGGGCCAGCCTAGATGGTGATGGATAGTGCAAGAGTCCAGGATTACTGCACTTGGCACTTTCAAGACATGGAAAGTAAAACAATAATGAGTTTGGTCATCATGCAGGTGTCTGAATATACACCGTCTGTGGCCACGGAGAAACATGGTTTCATTAAATCCATTGAACTTCTGGAATCAAGGGGAATGCAAATAGACCTGATAGCAAGTGACAAGCACTTTGGAATTGCAAAGGCCATGCAAGAGCAGTTTCCACACATTCAGCATCCATTTAATGTATGGCACTATGCCAAATCAATCACTAAAGAAATTACAGCTGCTGGTAAATAAAAGGGTTCACAAAAACTTTTAAAAGTGGTTTCAGTCTATAAGCAACCATCTTTGTTGGGGCTCCAAAACTTGCGATGGATCGGTAGAAATTCGACTTGAAAAATGGCATTCATTGATGCATCATTGTTCCAACATACACTCACGGAGAGAAAACAAACATTTCCACAAATGTGAACATGGACCTTTATCGAAGGAGCAGGAGCGTAAGAAGTGGTGGTTGGTGCCATGTTCCCCTCCACACACAGCACTTGAGAAAATCATGTATGATAAAATGCTTTCAAGAGACCTGAAGGGACTCTCAGAATTCTGCCATACTGGAGAATTAGAGGTGTTCCATAATATGTGCCTACAGTACAGGCCCAAAAAGTTGCATTTCGACATAGACGGTATAAAGGCCAGAACAAGACTGGTTGTACTCGCGCAAAATGAGAACGTTGGGAGGGAACAAGCAAAGACTGCAGGAACTTTTGGGATGCTTCGTTACTTTTACTTTAGAACATTTATATAGCGCAGCCACGAACCCAAAGGCGTTAGGGCGCAAACAAAACATAAAATATCACTGAAAGCCCTATCTAACCACAGGATTCTCAAGCAGTGCTTTTACAGCAGATTATGTAAACAACCATGTTTTCAAGTTTTTCTTAAAACATGCTAATGACGCCAAACCGCGAAGATCCGTGGGAAGCGAATTCCAGGCTTATAGAAAATGCTGCATTTTCCACCTTCTTAGTCTTACTTCTAGGCATGGTCAAATAATTCTGAGTACTAGACCTCAAGGATCGGTTATTCACCTTATTTGAAATGAGATCTTGAAGATACATTGGCATTGAACCAAGTCTACATTTCAAGGCGATCACCAATAGAGGATCCGAGAGGCTACAGGAAGCCAGTGCAATGACCTTCTAGAGATCGATACATGATCGCGGCGGGATAGTCCTACCACTACTCTCACGGCACCATTTTGCACCACTTGAAGCCTATTAATATCAGCTTTACTAATCCCAACCAAAAGACTACCACAGTAGTCTAATTTAGACCTAATAATTGCTCTGGCTATCGTTTCAGCATTAGCCTGCGAAATAAAGTGTCGAAGGTGGGCCAACAATTTGATGAAATAAGCAGCAGAGGAGACTAACCTCCCCACATGAGCTTTCATGTCCAATTGCTGGTCAAACACCATGCCCAGGGTTTTTATCTTCTTCTGTGGTATGATTGTGACCTCTCCAAGATGGAATTCATTATATAAAGAGCTCAGTTTCAATATCATTGACCGACTACCAACTATCATTAACTCAGTTTTTTCCCTATTAAGGGCAAGATTGTTCTGCACCATCCAATTTTCAACTATAGAGTAAACTTTATTTAGTTTACTCATCATCCTGCGTGTAGGAACCAGCAATAGGGACGACACACCGAGTGTTGTCTACTTAGTTAGAGAACAACACTCCCTCCTGTTTCAAGGTGGCAAAGAACGGGGTCATAAAGATATTATGAATACATGTGGAGAGACGAGCCACCTGTGCGACTCCAAAAGCAACTAATAAGGGGTTAACCTTCAATAAAGACTTGACTCAGTCTATTTTTCAAAAAAGAGGTAGTCTATTGAGCCGCCCCGGGGGAAGAATTTGCGACTTCTTCTAGCCTGTCGACCAGGAGAGCATTGTCGGCCAAATCGAACATGGCCGACAGTTCTAATAACATTAGCATGGAAGAGAGTGTAACGCTCACCTGATTCCCGCAGAGGCGCCGGTCTTGACTGGGTGAATGCCGTATCTTCAAAGGTGATGTGTAACACACGGTTGGCTCTTTGGGCTGGACCTCTGTGCACTGTATGTCTGACTTGAAGAGTAAGATGTCTGCAGATAGAAAATATGGGATTAATGAACTGGGGTTATTGGGTGCCTCTCTCCTCTTCCCTTTCTCTTCTCCTGTAGAACCCCAAAGGTTAACGCCCTCACCTTAGGTAAGTGAACGCCGAGCTCTCCATCTGCCTCGGGGCAGGGTGCCGTAACCAGTTTCTTCACTGGATAAGGGTGCAGGCCTCTTGACCTCAGAGGACTGCTGTCCGTCGTTAACTGCACGAACGCCAAGTTCTGGGCACTTCAAATGTCTTAAAAGTCTTTTGTAATGATATCTCTTGTTTTGCAGGGTTCCGGCGATGGCGGATGGTGGGCTGATGAGAGTTGAGGATCGAACCCGCGTGAGGAATAGAAGCGCCTGGAAGCACGTAAGTAAGCGCTTGTAGCCTGCTTCACGATGCGCACTAACTGTCCCTTTTATCTTGCAGGTACAAGTTCGGAGCTTTAGAGAAGCTGAAGGGTGCTGGAATACCCACTGGATTCGGCGTGGGAAGGAGTAATGGCACGTGAGTAATAAAGTTGCCCAATGTCTTTAAACGCACCTTCTTTTGTCTTTCAGATGCGGGATGCAGCGCCGAAGGCCTCCGGAGCGTGCGAAGAGTAGGTAAGCCTTTGTCTTTCAGATGCCGGAATGCAGCGCGAGGCGTTGGTGACAGCCGATGGACCAGGTAAGAGATGCGCTGCCACTGAAGACCGTAGTGCTAACCTGTTCTTTCTTTGTCTTTACAGGTGCTGCTGAAGACTGGATTCCAGGATGGTAAGCCTTTGTTCCTCTAGGCCCAGGATCAGAAGCAGAAGACACGACGAGCGTTCTGCTGCAGAGAATGCAGAATAACACAAAGCAAGATTCATCCATCGGGTGTGGTTTAAATAGCCTCCTGTAGTGCTTAGGTGTCTCCTTCCACAGCCACGCCTAGGTAAGAAAAGAGTTCCTGCTTTCCAGAAGAGTTCCAGTGTTCTGAACCTAAGGAGTGGCTCCTGCCCCACACAACAGGAAAAGTAGTCCCAAACAGAAGAGGATCAGGGGTTCAACTGGCAGGTAAGTAAGCAGCATGGTCTGCTGCAGGTAAGTCCACCCAAGCATTATGAGCCCGGCGCTTCCAGCGCTGGGACTGGGCATCTTTATGAGCCTGGTGCCACTGGCGCCAGGACAGGGTCCAAAAGGTCCCAATTGGGACTGGCTGGCACTCGGAACCGGGGTTATGGGTCTGCTTCCAAGGGAGTCGGGCAAGTCCTGATCTTTTGGAAGCAGAGATCATGACAGAGAGCCCCTTATCCATTTGTTCTAGAAGTCTTGATTTCAGCTCTAAAAGTGAGGTCTCGGTTCTGAAGCCTGAATGACGGCCATTAAGAACAGGGTACTGATTTAGATGTTGGGCGATTTGGTTATAGGCAACACAATCTAAGATTTTTAACAAAAAGGGAGTATTCATTATGGGCCTATCAATAAGGGGATCATCAATTGCCCCACGCCTGTTTGATATCAGATGGCACCTGGCCCTCTAGAAAAGAGGCATTCACAAATTTACATATAGCATTGAGTAAAATAGTGGGGCAGGATTTGATAATCGTGGAGTGTTAGCAGAATCCTGTGCAGTTCCCTTGGGGAACACTGCAAAAAGATTAAGACTACAGGAGTAAGCAGTAAACCCAATTGGTAGCAGTCTGCACCACCCAGATTTACCTGGTAGCAGTGTCTGAGCATCAAGATTTCTCTCAAGAAGAGTAGGGCAGTATGTAGAGTATACACAATAGGGCCAAAACACAGTAGAGCAAACAAACACTGACCAGAGCTTTGTATAAAAGTATATAATTATTTATTTAAAACCCACTATAGCATATACTAGCACTCTAAATCAAAAGCAAGTTAAAACACAGTCAGGTAAAGTATACACACCTCCCTTAATGATCAAAACACCACTATTTGTCAAAACCAATGTGAGCGTGTAACCTAGATGGCACTCCAATAATTCAGTTAAAGGGAGAGAAAAAGGCAGAGCATAAGAATAAAACAGTTCCCAACACTGTTTAAGAGTTCAGAGCAAGGGGAGAAAGGCAGGTTATACTGTAGAGCCAAAGTTCAAAGGCCAGGCCCACTTTAAATGGAGCAAAGCGAAATGTGCCCAGGATCACATGGTTTAAAGTGCACTGAAAGTCTTTGCAGAGTGTTCAAAAGAGGTTGGGGGATTCAAAAGATGTAGTTAGAAGGCCTGGAGCCAACTCAGTTTAGAAGCCAAGGATTTAAGGGTCACCTTTAGCAATCTGTAGAAAGGGAGGCCAGGTAGGACACAGTAGGACACAGTACCTTAAAGGGGAAGGAAGCTCCAGCTGGGGCAGTTGTTCCTGGCAGTGGTTGAAGTTTGTGGTTCCGACCAGGGGAAGAGAAGGTCTCGTCGAGGAGGAAACGTGGAGTCAATGCACTGCACAGGGATGAAACCAGTCGCAGAGTTCCCGATTAAAAGATGCAGTCCTTTTATTCGCGGTCAAAAGTGGTGAGCTTGGCTATCCGGCCGCCGGGCTGCTTGGCACGGGCGATTCGACCAAGGGCCGTCTTTGGAAGGCGAAAAGGGTGAACTGGTTGGTCCCACCAGCTTAGAGGAAGAAGACTCGTCCAGCAGAAGATCCTCTCTTGTCGTCCGGAAAGTGGTGAGGTAGCTGCAGCAGGGCTCCACCGGTGGTGTCGTCGCGGCAGATGGCTTCGCTTCGTCCCTCTTCGGATTCTTAGGTCCTGTGGCGACTTCTGAAGTTCCAGTCCCAAAGGCCCTGCTTTTATGCAGCAAAACCCCCATTCATCAGCCTAGCTGTCAATCACACATGCTAAGTGGTGAGCCGGGCAGCTCACCACTGGGCCAGTCAGAGTAGAGTGCGACTTGGGTTGCTGAAGCAACGCAGTCCAGGGTGCCAATTCCCCCCTCCACCCTTCCTGTGGAACCCAGACAGAGTGGCACAATTTGGAGGGCTTCTGTGGAGAAGCCCGCCAAAAAAAGTGGAACAAAGGGCTCGACCTTGGTCAGAGTTACAGAGACGGACACAAACGCCATTTTAGAATTGAGTTCTGGCAAAAAGACCCAACCGGTGATTTAATATTAAATAAATAAACCGGCGGTATCTTTAACATTGCACCAAAAAGTGGTGCGTTTAAAATGAATGGGAAAATCCCATAGAGAATATTCCGGTGGAATATTTTGTGTGGTAACCACTGCCACCAGCCAGAAACTCTAGAGGGGGGGGGGCTGGACAGTGCCCCCTTGAAAACAGACCCAGGGGCAATCGAATTAGTACTTCCACAATATGGTGGTTTGTACTGGTTCTGTTCACAATTTTGGACTAGTAAAGCCAATAGTGACTTTACATGCCCTGGGAGACAGTAGTCAGTCCCAGGGTATGGAGTCTATGTTTGGGGGTCACTGTGACACCCCTGTGGTACTGCACTGAGGGTGCTGTGTACCACCCATACAGAAAAACAGATGATACCCTATGGAGTAAAAAGGAACCCCATAGCCCATAAGCACATAAATCAAAGACATACCTCAAATCATGCCTAAGAGTGGGAGTAAAAGAGTCTCACTCTTAGCAGGAGAAAAAAAAAACCCAAAAATCCAGCAAAGCTGCTGGGGGACTCACTAGGTTTGGGAAATTAGCCTTATAAGAGAATTCTCCCCAACATGGAGGAACATGGATCGCCTTTACAGCTCGTATTTTTTAATCCTTCCACCACAACCGACAAATCCTCCACAGAGATAGGGAAGAAGTGAAATTGTGGAATAGAGGGATATCTTGAGAATAAGCCCTTCCAAGTATTATTAGGAAGAGTGTTATTATCTCAGGAGGATAGCTCAGAGCAAAATATGCTCACCTTGGAAGCAAGACACGGGAGCACCACAGGTTCGATCCCCGGGTCCGCGCTTAGAACCCTCTGGGTATTATGCGTGTTATAAATCACCTATCATATCATGAAGAAGCTCATCCTTTTTATGAGCTATAGTGGCCCGGATGTCTTTTAGTTTATTTTGCATTTTATTCTGTATATCTTGGCACCATACTGCACCCTTCTTGATAGGACAGCCCCTAGATTGTTTAATAGTTTCGTTTTCTTTTAAAATTTTGAATAATTCTCCAACGTCTGATGTGGCATTTACAATTCTAGAATTGTGGTAGTTCTTTTTTGCCTCCACAATTGCAAATGTATATGTTTTAGCAGCAGATTTATAACCAGCCAAAGCATCAGGAGAAGGATTTTTTTTCCATTTATGAAACATTTTGAGCATCAATGATTTGCTTTTTTGTAATTCCGGCGAAAACCAGGCTTTGCTTATTCTCCCAGTGACAGGTTTTCTCAGCTTCGGCAGTGCCAACGTGTCAGTAATACGGTCCAAATTAGCAGTAAGGGCCTGGGACATGACTGCCACCGAGTCCACAGGAGAAAAATCCATCAAGGGATCCAATAGCAGTTAATTTTTTCCCTTGTAAGAGACTTAATATTTCTAACCATGGATCCTGTACTTTATTTTCACAGGGAAGTCTGCTATGATAGAAAAAGTGTATAATAGAGTGTATAATAGAGTGATCGGACCACGGGCATCGGGAGACGTGAAAGTCCTTGCTCTGAATGTTTATTATTGAGATCCAATCAAGGGTATGACCTAAAAGGTGCGTTGTTACATGAACATTTTGTTCAAAGCCCAGTTCTAAAAGGGCAGACTCCAGATCTTTCGGATGACCCAGCCAAAAATTTAAAGCACCCATTAAAAGACATCGAGAGATCGGCCACCAGGGGGCGCACGGATGATGTCCTCTTCCGTGTGAGCTCTGTCCCCGTAGGTCTGCGAGGTGACCTGAGCCCCCACCTCGTGACCCCCCCCCACAGTGAAAAGAGCAGAGCATTGTGCGTTGGAATACTCCTGCACCTCCCTGGAGAAAACCCAGTCAAAATCGGACCCGGGAAGCCCGATTAAACTTCGGGTGAAGTTCTTTGCTGGTGACGGCGCGAAATCGGAAGCGGACGGGCCGGGTCGGCGAACGGGCCCATCGGGAGAGTGACGCGCAGCCTGTGCGGCGCTGGCCAACGCGCCCCCCCTCCAACGCACAGAGCTGCTCCCTTGCAGTGCCCCCACTCGACCCACGGCGTGGACCCTCCAGCCGCGCCCTCGGGCCCGCGGACTATTGGAACACAGCGGAGGCCCCGCCAAGAGGTAAGCTGCGCCTCCAAACCTGCACAGCCCACGCTTTCTCACGCGACCGCGGTGCATCAGAGCGCCGCGGCCTGTACGCAGGGCCCCGGCTCTCAGAGGAACTAGCTGGGCTCACGTAGTAGTGGGCCTCCACGACGAACCTTCTGCGCGTCATGAATGCGGGCCCTGGCACGCACGAAAGACGCGTGCGATCAAGCGGGACCCCCATGATTTGAGGAACCCCCGCCTTGGGAGCCCTGCACACCGTATATCATCTCCCCCTCCCAGTGCACAGATCCTTCGGAGTGAGGGTAGGGCCCCCGAAACAGGGGCGTGTGCCTCCTCAAGTCTCCGGTACCGATCAGAGTTGAGACCAGGGAGACATCTTGCGGCCTCGCCCCTGCACCGGGGATCCAGCAAATTCCGAAGATTACCTGCTGGGGGGTGTCGCCAACTTATCCACCCTACTGGGCGAGCGCATTCCCACTGGCGGACGACTGAGAATTGCGCAAGGCTACAGAGCGATCTGAGGGTAAAGCCCACACATCCCTCCCACGCCTGCCCAAACCCGGGACATCGAGGTGAAGCACCTACGTATATGCAGGCCAAAATAAAGCTAGCTAGTTACGCTTACGCTCCTGCCCCCACACTCATCGCCCCCATGATGGCAACGGAATCCGTGGCACATGGAGACAGCAACCACGAAAGGTGACATAGCAGCCCTCCTGATGGAGATAAAGAATATGGGGGCCAACATAGGTGGCAAGATTGATAAAATCACCCAACATATGGTTAAGATTGAGGACAGGTTGGAGGGGGTAGAAAACAACCAAACCTCCATAGATACTATGGAAATACAACTCAAACACAGAATCACGGATCTTGAACAGCAGGAAGAGGAATACAGGCTAAAGATGGATGATTTGGAAAACCGGGAGAGGCGGAACAATTTACGTTTTTTTGGGATCCCGGACCAGGATGGGGAGACTGAGGAGAGCCTTAAGGCAACACTTCATGATATTATCAAAATCTTGCCGGCAGATGATGAGATTGACGAACCGAGAACCAAACGGATCCACAGAGCAGGTGGCCCACCCGGAGGGCCGAGATCTGTCCTCGCTCGCTTCCATAGATACCAGGAGAAAGCAAAGATTCTCGAGAAGGCAAGGCGTGGCGGCGTGATCACCCTCAACGGTGCCCAGGTCACCATATATCAAGACCCGTCTGCCATGACATTGGCGCTGAGAAGGATGTGTGGCCCCCTGACGAAATGGTTGAAGGAACGAGACACCAGATACCGGTGGGGATACCCCTTCTCGCTCTCTTTTGAACACGAAGTCACGAGAATCAGACTACGGTCGGAGAGGGAAATAAAGGCCTGCATAGCCGAACTTGTTGACCTCCGCGAACGAGGGGAAGATGGAAATAACCTGAGAAATTAAGGGAGAGAATGGAAACTCCAAGGACCTAAGAGGCAGAGAGTCAAAGGGTCTGAGAGGTAACAGCTCCCCGGAGGGGGACAAGTGAACTGGACTAGCGGCGACTACGTTGACACCGAGTATGTTCGAGACACGGGCCGTTTTCGGCCCAACACAAAAGTTATATTCGATGGTTGTAAGTTGCGGTTGATGGGGGGTTGGGTGGGGTCCCAGACCTATGTGGTGTTCATTGATAATTAAAGGACCGCTCAACGATGGTCCTTACTGGTGGTTCGGGGCTAGTTCAGTGAATCTAACTGGACCTGCTCGGACGCCGGCACATGGGGGAGAGGGGGTGCGTGGGAAGGAGAGGGAGGGATATGCAAGACAAAGGGGAAGGTGGAACTGTTATAGAACTTTTACTCGCTGCTGAGACGGGACAAACACTAATATTGGTTGAGGGCTCTAAACACAAGGTATGGCAATGCATTGTTGTGAATATTGTACTGTCATATACTGATGGCCAACTCTGATGGTAACACACAAGGCCCCTTGAAAGTTGGGACACTTAATGTCAAAGGCCTTAACTCACCTACTAAGAGGTCGTTAGTGCTTTCGGAATTTCGAAGGGCTAATATTGATATCCTACTCTTACAGGAAACAAAATATATGAAGGGGGAGGAGAGGTCCATTCTGGGGAAACGCTTCGTCATAGAGTTTCGGGGCTCGGGGCACTGCGTAAAGGGGGAGTGGGAATCCTTATCAGAAAGGGACTTGATTTTCTTGTCCCCAAGACCTGGTCAGATGCAGAAGGGCGGGCCTTACTAGTTGTGGGGACTATTGGAAAGGTGGAAGTAACGATTGCCACAATCTACTCCCCCCAACGTAGGACAGCTCTGATTCCCCTCTAAAACTGTCCCCAAAATAATGTTGGAGGCCACCGGCCACCTTATACTAGGCAGGGACTTCAACTTGTGGGCGGATCACGACCTGGACCGGAAAGCGGGGCGCCCGGGAGTTGAAGTTCCTGTGAGAGGGGAACGTAGTGACTTTGTAAACATGATGCAGGTATATGCGCTGGCAGACACATGGAGGGCGATGCATCCTGATGAAAGAGGGTATACATTTTATTCACCTCCACACAATACTTTTACCCGAATAGATTACATCTACCTTTCACGAGAGCTGAACGACACCGCCACACATTCGGGGATTACTCCAATAACATGGTCTGACCATGACATGGTCACAGTTGATATACAATGTGAACACCTGCCAATTAAGGGTGGGAAGTGGAGATGTAACGAGGCCCTGTGGAGAGACCCTGTTTTCAAAGAAGAACTTGAAACAGAGATCAAAGAATACTTCAAAGCCAACAATACTGGGGAGGTCTCTAAGCAGAGTGTGTGGGAGGCGGCCAAAGCAACCAGGAGGGGGATCCTGATACGGGAAGGGGCTCGGAAGAAAAGGGAGAGAGCCCTTATCGAGAATAAGCTCCGGAGTGAAATATATCAACTTGATAGAGAGGCTAGGGTGGGGGACACCATACACCCCAAAAAGATCCAAGAGGTTAGGAAAAAACAGGAAGAACTCTGCCACCTAGAACATGGCCAGATAGCACGTAAACTACATTTATTGAAGCAGAAATTAGGCAGATGCGCTGCTAGCGGCTAGACTCAGGATCCAAAGGGCAGAACGTAGGGTGAAAGATCACGGATCCAACCCCTGACCAAGCGCAACATACATCCCCCATCCCAGAACTGTTTGCAAACTTCTATGAGTCCCTATACACTTCAGACGTAGATCCACACTCACAGGAGACAGACGATTACTTCGCCAGCATTGCCCTTCCAAAGGTTGCAAGCGCTGACTCGGCCTATCTAGAATCCCCCATAACTGAGGAGGAAATGCATGAGGCGATGAAACGACTCACACTGGGCAAGTCCCCTGGTGAAGATGGTTTCACTGCTGGCTTCTACAAAACATTTTGTGCCCTCCTAACTCCATTCCTGACCACCCTATTTAACGATATCCTTGACACAGGGACTGTCCCGGACTCCTTCGACCGAGCACTCATATCGGTCATTCCCAAGGAAGGCAGAGAACCCACGTGTTGCGGATCATGCGGCCCCATATCCTTGCTCAATCTTGATGCCAAAATGTACACACGAGTCCTGGCAGCCTCAGTGTCTGTTAACGGGAAGTACTCGAGATGGTTCGAGCTGAAACGCGGTACCCGGCAGGGATGCCCCCAATTGGCCATCCTCTTCGCCTTCTCCGTGGAGCTCTTGGCCCAAAAATTACAACAGGATACCGAAGTAGCAGGCAATGCATCTGGGGAAAGAGGAATTAAAAGTAGCGCTGTATGCCGATGACCTACTTCATGTGACGAACCCCACCACATCCATTCCCAGAGCCTTGTACCTCCTGGACGAATATGGCCAAGTATCAGGGTTCAAGGTCAAGGTTAACAAATCTAAGTCCACACTTTTCCCCTTACAGGGCTCATTGGAAGCAAACACTGAAAGATACCAGCCCCTGGACCTTATGATTGAACATGAAAAAATGAAGTACTTAGGAATACAGGTCACAAGGTCGCTAAAAGATTTATACGAAGCCAATTTCCCAGCGCTACTCCAAATATTTCACACAGACCTCGCCAGATGGGACAACCTAACCAACTGTCTCCCGAGATTTTTATACCCCTTTCAAATGCTCCCCATTCAGATGCCACGCCAATTCTTTACAGAAGTCAAGAAGGCGATTCTGAAATTTCTATGGCAAGGGAAAAAGCCCAGGATTGCTTACTCCAACTTGACATTACCGACAAACAAGGGTGGAGTGGGCCTCCCAGACATCCAAAAATATTACGAGGCGGCTCAATTACGAATACTTATTCCCCATCTCTGTAACCAAAAATTGCCCCAGTGGATCTCTATGGACAATCATTATCTGTCCCCAGCAACAATCTCTGAATGGCGGTGGTCCCCTAGACAGAGTACTGAAGAAATCTAAGGCACACCCGATGTTCGCAACCATATGGGACATATGGTGGGAGGGGAGAGATATGGGGAGAATTACCACATGGCCATCGCCATTAAGTCACCTCTGGTCACCGGGCATTAACGACAAGATCTCTAATGTGGAGAGGTTTCAAGCTTGGTATGAGGCAGGCCTGGAGAGGGTGGGACAGCTCTTAAGGAAGGACTCATTCATCACGCTTCCTGAACTAGAAGAGGCACTCGGAATAGGCACACTGTCAGCATTCCACTTTCTGCAGATTAAGGGAGTTTTGACAAAACCAGAATGGAAGCATAAGCTGAGCAGGGGACTTACCCCGTTTGAAATCATACTCGACTCCAGGACAAAAACGAAAGGGTTGATATCTGTTTTGTATAAAACACCAATGGAAGCTGGAAAGGGCTCAACAGAACCGCTTAAGCTAAAATGGGAAAGGGACATGGGCGAGAATATCAACCTTGAGGCATGGGATAAGATATGTAGGATTGCGCCCAAAGCCTCGATCTCATGCCAGTATAAGTTGCACTCGATTAAACTGTTGAATAGGTGGCAATATGACCCGCGCAGGCTCTCTAAGATGTATCAGTCGTCTAGTCCAATGTGTTGGCGGGGATGTGGGTCCACAGCGGATTACTGGCACATGTGGTGGGGTTGTCCTCAGATCAAAATTTACGGGAACGAGGTGCTAGGTTGGATTAGGGATCTAGATGGGATCCAGCGAACAGCAGACCCCTACCTGATCTTATTTGGTCTCGAGAAAATCGAGGATGAGTTGAGAAGGGTAACAGACATAGCTGCACCACTCTTACTAGGTGCGAGGGCTCTATTGACCACAAAATGGAAATCCCCAGTTACCTCCTCAGAAAAAGAATGGGTTAACGTGGCCTCCAATATGTGTATTATGGAAAAAAATCACAGCATCTATACATGGGAAAACCACGCAATGTGACATCTTATGGTTGGAGTTTGTCAATAAATACATCCCCGCAATAGCTCACCAACGCCTACCGGACGATCAGTGCCATGGGTAATGAAACATCATAATGTCCTCCCGAACAAGGTAGGCCTCAAGGCCTGACAGACCCATCAACCAATCTCCCAATTGCTAGACAATACATCCCTTGGCGGCAGAGTATAAAGTCTTGTGGGGTAGAGGGATCCTGGTGTAGGTGTTTCCAGTTGTTGCCGATTATTCTGTGCAGATAAAAACTCTGTCTGGAAAATTAAGAGTTATAGAGAAGTGGAACTGGGGGAAGTAGTGTTGCGTTGTCGATTACATCTGCCTTCTCTTTGGCTTGTTCGGGAGGATAACCTCTCTTGATGAATTTGGTTTTCTGATCGGAGTATTCCTTTTCAAGTGCCACAGTGTTGGTTTTTATTGTTTTGATGCTTAAGAATTGGCTGTAGGGTAAGCTTTGCATCATTTGTCTTGGGTGGATGCTATCATAATGCAAAACCTTATTGACATCTGTGGGTTTGTGGTAAACATTGTTTTTTAATCCAGTGTCAGATATTTTAAGCTCCACATCTAAGAAATGTAAATCTGGTTCTACTATCTCTAGGGTGAATTTGATCTGGGGGTGTATTTCATTAAGATATTCATGAAAATGGCTATTATTTATGTATTATCTTGAAAAGAAACATTCTGGAAAACAAACACTGGAATATCCATTGGGTAGTTTGGAGAAGATGCATAGACTATTTGTTTGGAATATGTTCAGGTACTAGATCTTAACTAATCAGATTTCCTGAATATCTTAATGAAATTTGTCTGAAGACACGTGTCTGGGGTTATTGTTGGTACTCTTGTGCAGAAGAGAATTGGTATAACATTTCAATGCATGAATTCCCATGTGGCTGGGACAAAGACTGATATGCAAATGGATATTTCCTTTCTGTGAAAGGTACAGTGAGCTAAAAAGTGTGGCTGCTGACTCTCGAGTGGGTACCTTCCCAAAGAACAGGCAATTTTGCCGTGTTCGCTCTCGCAAAGGGGTGCCTATAACTATTTTTTGATTGTATACATATTAAAACCTAAAATGTAAATGTGATTTATTAAAACCTAAAATGTCAAGTATGTGCATTCATTTCTAAACAAAGGAAAACTAGTTTTGTTTTTAATTTATTAATACATGTGCTTTCAGATTCTCTAGTGGTTTTAAAAGTTCCCTGAGTGAGTGCGGGATACCATCCGTCACAATCTTAACTCACCCGTACTTGAAATGCCTCGTCTGCAGGCTTGGTGTCTGTCAAACACTTGTGCTCATGGCCCCCCTTAGCATACGCAATAAGTCCTTCCAATGAGGGATATGTTTTTTATATGGACGAAGTGGTGGTACGTTCCATCAACACTAAGTTAGCTGCAAGGGCAATGGAAAGGTGTAAAAGGGATGGCATTGCAGCCCTAAAATCTATCCATTGGCTCCAGGTGGCTACAAGGATCAAATTCAAGACCCTCAGCATCAATCACAAACTGTTCTGGGACCTGAGACCACGCAATCTCCTACTTTTCTTCACTAAATACTACCCTGATACAGACGTACGCTTACAGACGTACGCTCCTCTAATTCCAACTACATGACAGTCAAATACTTGTCCAATCAGAGGGCGTAGCAGGTCTCTCTCCTCCCTCCGCAGGTGCCTGCCTTCCCAACAGGATCCATGACCCTCAGACTTCTGGAGCACCTGCTTCAGTTCTGCAAACTGGTAAACACTATACCATTCTATACCTCTTTCCGTTCACTGGTAATCACCCTACTGACGCTGTTACCGGTGGTCTGATCCTCATGAATTCCACAGGTTCCCTTGCATATCCTCCGAGTCAATACTAGCACCATCCACCCCAGGCCAACACTGCACTGCCCCAAGTGCCTCCGCTTGAACGCTACACATACCACACACAAGCACTTAGCAAGATGTTCTCCTCCTTGGCTCCCATTAGCACTTAACCTCACCGGACCTCCTCCAGCACTTGTACACCGATAGGCTCCTCCTATTCCCTTCACCCCTATGCATTAGCACGCTTGATTGGCACAAGGCCTAGTCGGAGCAGGAATGTAACTTACCGTTTTGGAATTATTTTTCCTCAACCTGCGTTCCCATTTCGCCTTGTGGTGCTTTGAAATGGAATTGTGTTGTAGAATGTGGGGTACAAATGTTCACCTCGTGCTTCGTGTGGCAACTTGACATGAGAATAAACACACAGGAGAAATTTTTAGTATGAGCACACAATGTCACCCTGTCTCGCGTGATGGTAGACAGGGCTGCTTCAGGTGCGCAAGCGAGCATGAACGGACATGCATGAATTATATTAAGAGCCGTACAATATATGCCAGAAGTTTAAGTAGCAAGCAAATGATTCAAGAAAGCAACAGGGACATATTAATGAAGGGCGGTAGTTATATAGGAGACTAGGAGTAGGGGTATGCTTTGTGCCATGAAACCATGCTGGACAAGGGAGAGGTTCTGACGTTCCTGTCTCAGCACATATTTTACATTGCTGTTTGCAACTGTCCTTGGTTTTCTGAACCACTTGCCCGAAGCAGCATCTTGTCCAGTGTGGTTTTTTTGTGGCATTGTTTCCCAAAATCGAAACCTACCTTTCTCTGGCTTCAATCACTGAAAACAGGCTAGTATTGTTATTTGGCCTCGTGCGAAAGTCAGCAACTGTTCGAAAGACACAATGTGTCGAATACCCACAAAAAATTGATAACATTCACTATATTGAAAATGGACATAGGAAAGTTTAGTTTCCATTTCTGCGATCTGTTATTCGGAGCGGTTACTCACTGTGACCTTGAGAAGAATGGAACTTCCTGAAATTATGTAAGCTTAACAATACATAATATTTGGGCGATTAAAAACGGCATGTGTGCTGTGTGCATGACTAATTCTGTGACGTGCGATTTGACCCAAAAAATGGACAGAGTACGTTATGTTGAATGATATTTATACCGTGCACTACAAAAACCTGAGTGCGGAACTCGCTGTTTGTTTATCTGTCTAGTAATGATTGGTATTTGTGTATAGTTTAAAGAGGTGTAAATAGAGTGACTTTTTGGACGTATTGCTTGCTGAACTTGCCCACTAAATGTTTCTGTGCAGAGTTATGGGTTGCTAGCTGGACCATATTGTGAGGATTATTCCTCAAAAAACCTACAGTCACAACCTGTATGCAGGATAGTGATATCTACACTGCTTTGCCCCATGGGATATCCTGGTGTGCTGTCACTGTTGCATCCTTGTGCAACAAAGTGGGGTTTAGGGGGGGAGGGCGCCGGCAGAACCTTTCCAATGACCACTTGGTTCCCTTTCCGATCACTACTCTCACCAGTCCCATTACAATCCCATCTGTCTGTGGTTCAACTGAAAACGTTACCATCTCTGTCCTTATTTTCTGGTAGGGTACGCTATGTGAAGCCGGTGCATCTGGTTCTCCCGCCCATTGGGAGGTACAACTACTTCACAGCGTTAACCTTTCATGCACGTCATGGTCTGACCTACTCCCCATGTTGACATGTCTGTGCTCATTCTGTGTGGTTTGTGTTTATGATTAGGTTTCATCTGGTTCTGAATTACAAGGTAACTTGTTATATTCGATTACAGAACGGCTACTAAAATATAGTTTTTTATTCTGTTTTCTACACAGCTATATTCTACCGTTCTGCGCATGTCATAGTTACCAGCTACCGTCGGGCGGATAATCATCAACTATGTTCACTTGATAACCATTATGTGGGATGGTCGACAGGAACCAATCTGCCCTTTAGCGGTACCAGCAATAAGGAGCAACCTGTGAGCGTTTATAATGCGAAAACCTGCTGATGCGAAAGCGTTGCGCTTAAAAGTGAAAAGAATCCATATCTTCTCACAAACAGAACAGCATATGCGTCTTTAGTTTTGGTAGTGTAACATAAGGACACGCAAGAATTGAAGTAAAGGGATTGATCGATCGCTGAACGCAATCGATTTATCATGAGGAAGTTATTAAAACATTTGATGCATGCGATGTTCGCTAGCTATAACTTGTATTGCAAAAAGATAGCGTTCATTTCATGGATTTAATATTTTCTTGTGAGCGTTCTTTGCAAAATAAATGTACCTGTTACATTGTAGACTATTGATGTTTTCTTAAAAATAAATAAATGTTTACTCTCCTATTTGGGGCAAGAAAGAACAGTTACGTGCTGTGAGAGGATGTGTGTTTATCTTCCTGGTTCTGTGTTAAGTAACGTTATGGCGTGGGTGATGACAGGGCACATTTGGCTTTGCTAGCCACGAACATCATGAAAATAGGTGGAGCATATTGTTTGGGCTTGTGATGTCAATTTGAGGGGCTGGAGATCTTTATTCTTGCAGCAAGGGCACTTGAACTTAGGGTGATGCATCAATGGATAAGATTAGCACAAGATGGCTGCGCCCAACTCATTGTTTTCGCATGTGTAAAAGTGAGTAAAACGAAGGTAAGATGCATAGGAAACCATTTTAAGATTGATTACAGTATGCCTAAAAATATATGCCCGAACGATCGAGACAATAACATTTTTGAGCAAACTTCTCCTTTAATAGCCAGCAGGGCTGTGATATGCTCAAACACTTCATTTATAAAGTGAGGTCCATTATCTGACCGTAGGACCTCGCACACCCCCACCGTGGGAACACCTATGATGAGGAAGTTCACCACACTGAGGGCATTGGGGTGTGCGAATGAACCAGATTGGATTCAGCGAGAAAACTGGCATACTACTACAAGCATATACATGTATCCATTGCAATTTTAGATCATATCCACGTAATCTATGTGGAGATGTTGGAAGGGCCCATTAGGGCGCAGGAGTGCTCCTCGTACTACGTGCAACGTGTGACCTGCAGTGAATTTCTGGCAGATAATAGTTACGCAAAAAGGTGATGATATATTCTGACAAGTTGAGGCTGAACCAGTCTTCCTCTATATGTGCTACAAGAACATCTTTGCTGAGGTGGGTCGGATAGTGGAGCTGCGTGAGCACAATCTGCAATAATGCAAAGGGGATAGCCGGCTTTCTGGGGCTTTCCTGTAGCCACATTGCATCTGTGGGGGATATCGAACAACCTCTCTTTATCCACAATTCCTTCTACTCTGCTGGTGCTGGACACCGGAATTCTACTATTTGGGTGATGGGCAATGACCTATATCCGTCTCGCAATATCATGCTGAGTGTTTGTATGCGTCTATAAGGTGCAGTGTAAAAGTAGTTTATCGCTCTGAAATATGCTGATCGCTTTGCTTATGCGTGTTAATTGCCACAGGAAACCACGTCTCCCCCCAAACTCCCGGTGTGGGCTTGGCACTTAACTACCGCTATGGCTGATAGGAGCTGCAGCACATCTATGAGCCTAGCCAATATGGATGCGTGCTGTACTGGTGTACTGTCAGCACGAAGAAAGCCCCTCCTCTTCCAACCTGACAGTCCAGCATGTCCTGTTGATGTCACGTAGGCAGAGTCAGAGTACACAGTGATCTCCTTACCCTCATACACTTCTAATGCCATTATAAGAGCTACCAATTCTGCTGCTTCTGCTGAAAACGTGAGGGTAATCTCACAGTCACCACTACTTCAACTGTCCCACTCGGCTTTAGCTTTCCTACTGCCGTCCCAGTATGTCTCTCTCCTGTCGTCTGGTGAAGGGTATTTTCCGTTGCTCTAGGAATACTGTCATAATATTCTGTGCACGTGGTTCAGTCGTGTACATTAGTCTCCTTCTATCGGTTCTGCTATAAAATGTCACTGGGCTCACAATTCTAGACCTCATTACCTTTTATCGCCGGATTCAAGATAATCACTTCATATCCAGAAACTCAGTGTGGTCAATGTGCTCTTGGACTTCTCAAGAATGGCAAAAAGGGCATGCTCCACCTCCGGCATGGTGCTACAGCCCATCGTAACACTTGATTTCTCTACCGGAAAAGTAGCAGCAGCCAAGGCTTATTCGCAAGGATAATGACCTCTAATCACCGGGCCAAATGCCCAATGTAGTAAGCTATCGGTTTGTGTCCTAGGTTAGTTTTCTGTGTGAGCACTACTGTCATCACTACTCCGTTGGAGTATGAAAACAAATACAATTCTGTACTGTTGTCTGGAATCCCTAACACTAGTGCTGTGCATATTGCCCATTTCAGTTCTTCAAATGCTTTGGTCATCTCCCCTGTCCATGTTAGTTTACCGTCTTCACCTATGGGCCCTCCCTGAGACTGCTTAAAAGAGGTCTAGTGTATGTACTGTAATCAAACACCCAGGCCCTGCACAAATTGCAGAGACCTAAAAATTGCTTCATTTCCCACAGTCTTTGTTAGCAGCGTTCTGAAAATTGCCTCTACTCTTTCAGGGATTACCTTCCTGCGATAGTAGTTCTGGCAATAATGTAGTTTCGCTTTGTCCACCTTGTAACCCTTTTCTGCTAATACTGTTAGTAACTGTACCGAGTCTTTTCTGCACCGCTCCTCTGACCTGCAACATATCAAAATGGTGTCTATGTACTGAATGACCGTGCTGTCCAAATGTATGTTCCCTAGGTCCATTTGGAGGACCCTATTGAATATACAAGGAGATTCGTAGAACCCTTGAGGAAGTCTTGTGTGTTTCCACTTTTTATTTCTATATAGAATTGACATCAGATCCTGCGATTCTTCGTGAAGTGGCATAGAGAAGAAAGCATTCTTCAAATCTATCACCGTAAAATAAATGGCTTCCGGCAGAATACTACACAGTATTGTCGCTGGATTGGAAACTAAAGGAAACTGCTTCAACAATGTTGTTCATAGGGCGCAAATCCGGAATAAAACGCCAAAATCCCCCCCCGTCGCCTTCTTCACCTGGTAACACAGCCGTGTTACATTGAGATTCTGATGGAACCAAAATTCCTTGCTGCACTAGCGTGGAAATTGTCTCAAAGATACCTTCGTCTGCTTCCCTAGATAAAGGGTATTGCTTTGATCTTGGTAGAATCGCCCCTGGCTTGAGCTTAATTTTAACGTCTCCTACCCCTTTCAACAGGCCAACGTCATACAGGCTTGTTGGTCCATAATGTACTTGGCACCTGTGCTAGATCTTCCTTGAGAAATGGCGGTGGTGCCTTTTTCATAATGGGCATTCTCTGAGGGACTTCCCTACAATGAATTCTCACCCAATAAGTAATGCTCATGAAGAACAATGTCAAGATCCGAATAGTCATCCCAATACCCTTCTCCAACTGCAATTACTGCTCTCCACGCTCGTCCTGGATCATCAGTCCCATGCAGTACTATTCTTTTGTCTCTCACTATAACGGTCTCCAATTCTAGTGGAAAGTGGAAACACCTGTCCTCCTTCCTCATCTAGAGGAATCTCTCGTCTAAACAAGAACTCGTTGGGCAAGCAAAGCAGTTTGCCCTGTATCCCTGCGAGCCATGCCTGAATCTAGGGGCACCCCACACCGCCTCTGTACAGTCGGACCGCAAAATGCATGCATAAACTTGTGTGTGTTCAGGAAGTGAATTCCTGGGGTGGAACACACTATTCCTTGCTCAGTGAACGAAACGGTCATTACGTTTGCTCATCATGTCCCCTTCCCATTATGTTAACTTGTTTTTGTTGGGAATATAACAGTGGCATGGTAAGGTCATGCTCCCTTATGGAAGTCAGCAGTTGGTCAGTAAAAGGAACCGAATCAGTAGCCCCAGAGAAACCTTGAGCATTCATGGCAATGCCTGACATAGGGTATCTCCCCTCCCTAATACAGGATCTGGTTGCCCCTGTCTCTATGAGGAAAAATAGAAAGTCTGGTCACCTATGGTTACCCCTACACGTGGTTCCTCATTCAGGTCGGGTGTTACAGATATGTTTGAAAACATCAAGTCAGTCTGTGGGCTGTCCTATTGTCATCCCCGTCCCAGTCGCTCCCTCTAGTCTCTGTATGGGAGTCTGCATTTTGGTGTCTGTGTGCCTCGTGGCTACAGCATTCTGCTGCACTGTGCTTGCGGTGCTGGCTGTTTGCGGTGGCTGTGTGCACACGTGTGCCTGCGATGTATACATCACGGGCTGTTGTGAAAGTACTAATGCATGTTGTGCTGGCGCCATTTGCGGCGCATGTGTCTGCGTGTGAATTTGGACATAATAGTCAGGCTGCTATGTCGGCTGGTATGTGCCCCCCCCCGTTCTGCTGCATGCCCCCTATGCTCCTACACACTCGCGATATGTTGCCTCTCTTTCCGCATACCCAGCATTGTGTCAGACCTCCCATGGGACTAGGCTGTCCCCCATTAAACCCATCTCCACCTTGTTGCACCGAGTGCAAATAATTAGTGTCTACTCTTCCCCCAAAATATCCCCATGCCATCTGCTGCAGATTCTGCGCACTGGGTAGCTATTCCTTCTCCGCTCGTCAACATGGCCCCTTCCATTGTATACTTTGACAGTTTATTCTGAACCAACTTTGCTTCTACCCGTTTTCTTTCCTCACATTTCTTTCTCGCGTTCTCCTGCATTAGCCGACAATGTTCTATAGTCAACTGAATTTCTGACTAAGGAATCGCCTCCATCGCCACTAATTTCTTCAATTGCATCTATACCTGCTCTGGTAGCCCCTGGCTTAGTATGTGACAGAATAAACCCACGATTTGTCCCACGGTTCCTGTATCTCCTGAATATATTGAAGTGGGTGTTCGTCCTCACACATTTTGCGTGCTATAATTGCGCTTATGTCAGATGTGTCTGGGTACTGTACCCTCAGAGCCTGCCATACGGCTGCTCTGCAGTTATTGAAAGGCGCCCTGATGTGCGCTGTATTCTACGTGGTCACACCAGGATATTCTGCCCGTTTCCAAACATCGTTAGCTACCTCACCAAGAATGGCAGAGTGTAAGCTCTTCATGTCACCGACTGCCAGTGTCATCCCTGCGGTCAGTTTTTCTACCTCAAATTCATTTCCCAGCTCCTACAGTCAACAATGGAAACTTGCACAAAGAATTGCCACAGTATATATTGTGATCGTCCACTTTTCTAGCAGCGGAAACTGTCAGCCCCACACCTCCGTCATAATTCCCTATGTCATTCGTAGTTCTAAATGCTCTGGTCAAGCTAGTTCTCCTTTGTCCCGCTAATACTCTCAGCCTATGCTCGTACTGAGTAAGTTTGTCTGCACTATGCGGTTTGGCGTTCCTCAAGGCGTTCCTCAGGTTCTAGCTTTCCCCTTTCAGTACCGCCTCTCCGTCCCACAGCATCTCCCGCACTGGGTTTACTTTGCCAGAGGGGCAGTGCGGCCTCCTCCCTTCAACGTCATCACTCTGTCCTAGGTCTTCGTCTGACCCTGTTGTCCCCAAAATGTCATCACTGTCTTCACCCTCTTTGTTCTCAAAATTTTTTTTTTTTTTTTTTATTTTATTGTAAAACTACAACTTGATATGGTATATCATGTTTTTGTTACATTTCAATGAATCAGAGGGTAGGATATGGTCCTCATCTCGATCACACAATTCAAGTTTTCATTTAGACATTTACCAGAGTTCCGGTTACTAGTTTCACTATTAAGTTCATGAATTTGACCAATTGCCTAGGCCAACTGATGTGTGGGCGCTAAGGTTAGGATTTCGTCAAAGAAATTGATTAGACTGCAGGATAACTTGATGTTGTGTCCGGCCACAGCATAATCCCACCAATCATCTTCCTCGTTAGTTAGAGATTTCGAGTCCTTGAGGTGTGTTTCACGTGGGTTGGATAACGCAGGACATACTGCTGCTAGATGTTTTAGGGACTCGATTGCTGATGTTCCACAAAAGCGGCATTTGTTATCGGTTGCGTCTTTGTTTCTACGCATCCAAAGCATCTCGTTGGTGTTTAAGGCGTTTAAGCGTAACCTCAAAAATTGTGCCCTGTGATGCCGTGACGGACAGTGTATAAGATATTTTGGTGGGTAATGCAGCTTGATCATGCTTCTCGAAGACGGTAGCCCTGATTTGAGAGCTAAGCGGTTGTTATATGTTGTGATCCAATCCCAAGAGGCTAATTTTTTTTTGGCGTGTTGGGGACGGTGGATTAATTCTGCTTCGGATATGCCTGCTTCGGCTATAATTCGGTTTAGCTTGCTCCTCCATATATTAATCAGCGCATTTGTCGTCACAATTTTGCTTGGTTGGAGAATGTGATAGGCAGAAGTGGAGGAACTGATCTGTATCTTACGCAGAAGTGAAAGAGATTTCCAAACTACTGACATATAAATTGAGTTTAGTGCAAGCTCATATCTTAATGCTGATATTGAGATGTAGTTTGGGAGATTCAGAACCCGTCTCCAAAACTTTCCTTCTAGTCGACTCCAGACATCATAGTTGATATTCAGTGCAGCTTCACTCCCGAAAGTAATTGTCGGGACAACTTTTTGTAGGTAAAACATAATGACCGGAGAGATAGAAAATTTTCCGTATTCGGAGTAAATTTTGGCCGCTTGAAGGCTTAAGATCTTTGTTTTGACTGTCAGATCTTTAATCCAGGCAGTTTCAGAAAGAGAGTCATTGATCATGACGCCTAAATAACGGATCGACTGGACTGCCTCAAGTACTTTTTCATCTATGTGCCATCTAAATGCTTTGTCTTTTTTTGTCATAGATCGGCCGATACACAGAATCTTTGTTTTCTCAGCGTTAATGGTCAGCTCGTTTGCAGATAGATATTCTTTCAAACGAGAGAGAAGGTGTTGAAGACCGATTTGTGTGTGGTCTACTAGTACTATGTCGTCGGCATATACCAGATGGTTGATGTGCTGCCCATTTAGTTTCGGGGGAAAGCAGTGGATAGATTTTAGCCAATCGGGTAGGTCGGCAATGAAGAGTTTAAAGAGGTCTGCTGCAAGCGGGCATCCTTGTTTAACGCCTCTACACGTTCTTATTGGTTCTGTAAGATCGCCTTGTGCGTTAATTCTAATTTGGATTGAAGTATTTGAATGCAAGGCGATGATAGGTTCGAGCAGATGATTCGGGCATTCCCACAGCTGTAATTTTGCCCACAGTTTGGTCCGATTGATAACATCAAAGGCTTGACGAAGGTCAATGAAAGCAAAAAAGATTTTTTTCTTCGCCTCCATTGCTGATAGTTTCAGGAACGATAAGAGTGTAAGATTTGCGTCAGTTCCCACATGCTTCGTGAAACCTGTTTGCCGAGAATCAAATTTACCAGATGAGATGGCCCAGTTTACCAATTGTTGACGCAAGAAGGTTCCGAAGATCTTACTAATTGTGTCCAGAAGGGCGATCGGGCGATAGTTCACAGGATCAGCCCGACAGCCCTTCTTATAGATCGGAACCACTATGGCTTTGGACCATGTTGATGGGATCATCTTGCGAAGTACAATCTGAGAAAATAGTTCGTGTATGAATACAGCCCAGACTCCTCGATGTTTTTTGAGCGTCAAGTTTGAAATTTGGTCAGGGCCGGCAGCTCTGGAGCTGTTAAGTTTTGAAATTGCATGCTCGATCTCATCACATGATGGTGTAGGACTCCAAGTAGAGCTTGACGCGATGGGAGATATAGAAATATCAGACTTCGAGTCAGCATATATTGAAGTGAAGTGGTCATGCCATTCTTTACTTGATATTTCGTTGAAGATCGATGGATTAGATTTCGAGCGACCTTTGTTTAAGATAGCCCAAATATCACGGGTGTTTCTGTGAGCTAATAGTTTTAGCATGGTTTCCGCTCGACCTTGATCAATTATTATGAGATGTGATCTTAACCAGTTACGATATACTTGCCTACGCCTCTTTATCTCCATTACCTTGTGGTTTTGAGCACATAGTGTTCTTTTAATCAACTTGATGTCCCTTCTCAGTAATTTTTTTTTTAGCCACTGCTATTTCCGGACTATATAGATGCTTCGGAGTTGATCCAACAACTCTTAAATTGAGATTTGTCTGAGTGAAATCTGACAAGAGTGGAATGTATTCTACGGTCTGAAGTATATGCAAGTTCCGGCTGGCGTGGGTGATCTTTGGGCCACTTACTCTCAGTCTGTTTCCTGCAGCAGTTGATTGAAGTGGAGCTGAGTAATTTCCTGGAGAGACACCAAGGTTCTCACACCAGACTAGTCGCAATAGGTCGTGGTCGCTCGATGTCGTTGGCAACACGTTTAAGGAGATTGCTCTTTCAAGCATATCAGACGAGACCCAGATATAATCCAACGTGTTTTTCCGAGTCAAGCTGTGCCAAGTGGGATTGGCGGGAGAGTCACCTCGGATTGTTCCATTTAGCATATGGCAATTGCGATCTAGAAGATCTTTCGCCCAGAGTTGTCCCCTCAAGATGACATCAGAGTCTGAGCGCCGAACATTTGATTTTGAAGAAGGATCAAATTTGAACCAGCTACAATTTAGGTCCCCACATATTATTACTGAGACATTTCCATGATTTAAAAAAGCATTATCAATTTCAGTCATAACAGATTGGATGAAGGCTGTGGATGAGATCATAGCGGGGTTCCAATAACCATTTATGATCAGAGTGTTAGAGACCATTGTGTTTGATGAAAATTTGATTAGAGTACTTTGTACAAATGGATTAGGGTTGGCAGAGTAAACCAATGTCCATTGATTCCCAATTTTTATTAAAGTTATTAGGCCGGCGAATGGTCTTCCTTTGGAGTTTTTTCCGGCAGGATTAATTAGAAGAGTAAATCCATCACAGATTGGTGGCTCGCGTAGCCACGTTTCTTGAAGACATATAATGAAGACTTTTTCCAGGGGTTCCTGGAATGTATTGAATAAATGTTTAAATCCTCTGGTGTTCCATGACAATAATATTATCTCCTGCTTGGTAGATTGTTGTCGTTGTTATTTGCGCGGACCTTGTGGATATCTTTTGAAATTGTTGGCTCTTCTTTCAAAGGATTGGTGTGTGGCAGCATCTAAGATATCTGGAGAAGAAATTAAGGACTTACGTAGGGCTGCACTCACGGCAGATCTGCGATTTGCCTCGTCAGCTAACTCAGAGGCAGATGACAAAGTTATTCCCAAAGTAGGTGGTTCCAGAGTGAGATCGAAACCATATACCAAGAGATCTTCATTTGCTTGGAGTAACATATTTTTTACGGATGCAGAGGCGATATGCAGTAGAACATGGTCAGAAGCGGATTCGGAAACGTATTCAACAATTTTAATGTCATCAGATGAGATGGCTCGTAACGGTGGAATACATGCGAGCAATTTCAAGATATTTCTTCGGTTTAGATTGACTTCATTACCATCTGAATGAACATTTTGGAGACGAAGTTTCCACTTATGTTTTCTAGCTTCCGGGTTTCCAAAACCTGACATTCTTTTGGTTGGAGGAGCATGTAGTTTTGATTGATTTGATGTTAGTTTAGGATTTAGCCTTGCACTTAGCAATTGTTGCTGTGCCTTATTTGGAGCAGAGTTCAGATGGTGTAGAACTGGGTTTACTCGGGGCGGCTTTGGGCCTTTATCTGTCTCTTTGATTCTCCTTACGGCATTATCGGGAGGTTTGGCAGGGTCAGCTCCTAAAAATGTAGGAGTGGAGTTTCCAAGATCATCCGAGTAGGTTGATAAGTTGCATAAGTCGATTGCAGAAGCTGAAGAGCCAGGTACTGAGGGCGACATGCTTGTATCGATCCGCCTACGTTTGGCCGCTAACTTAGGTTGATTCGAATTTGTATGCGGTAAGGTTTGTTGCTTGTTACCATCAATATATTTGGCAGAATTGATGGGAGAAGATCTTGAGAATAAGCTTAGCTTCTTTGGTGTAGTAAGATTTCTTACAAACTTATTCGTCGTTTGTTGTAGTTGTTTCGGCAAAATATTTCTTGGTAAGCTAGGAGCTTGTACTTGTTTTTTACGTGACTTTTTCGGATTATTTGTTCTCGTAATAGGAAAGGATTTTGTTGAGCCCTTAAAAATATTAAATGAATTTACTTCCGTGGCAATTGGGAGGGCGTCCATTTTACCTGTTAAGATTGCATGTAGTTCGAGATTACTCGTGGGGAGGCCTATGTCCGGAATAGTCGACGCTGTTTTTTGAACATCACAGGTTGAAGAGGGCATGCTCGAAGCAGAGCCAGATTGTATAGATTCACAAGAGGTTGACACTGAGGCTTTAATTAGGAGAGAGTCGGCGGGTTCAGATGGAATGGCTCGATGCACCGGATGATTGAAAGCTTGGGAGGGGGCGTTCTTCCGCATCCACTTCACTGAGTCTAAGAGGCCCTCCATGAGAGCGTCATTTTGACAATGATGTCTTGCAGCAAGATCACTCAGCCTGTCCTGCCATCTCGTGGCGGTCTCGGCGTTGATTAACATTTGATCATGAAGAAAGCTCGAGAAGTGTTCTAACTTGTCAATTTTGGACATTAGGTTGGTTATTAAGGTGCTTTGGTCGCCAATTGATCCAATAAGTGATTCAAAGATTTTTGTAAATGGAGCCAGGGCAATGGCCGAGGCAGCCAGTACATTATTATGTATCTGAGTAAGGGCTTCAGATGAGATTCCAAGGGCTTGTGGTTCGTATTCATGAAAAGATGACGAGCAATTTGAGATGTCTGGATTATAAGGTGGTTTGGTTAATCCGTATTTTTCCGGAGGAATCGAGGAGTGAACTTCCTCACCAGAGTGATTGTTCGTGGTATGGGGAGTACTTATATTCTGGGTGGAATGACCCGGTAGAGGAAGTTTGGTGTAAGTGCTTTTTCTCTTAAGCTCAGCTACTCTTTGTAAGCGACTAGCGCGCGCAGCTGCACTCCGCTCCAGATGTTTAAATAGTGGGTTAAGAGACGATACTGTTGGTTGAGTAGTGATTTCAAAGTTATTACCATGTTGTTGGTCGCTGATAATTGACGTGGCAGAGAACCCAGCCTCTGGAGCTTGACAGGCTAAACCACTGTTATTCGCATAATCTAGAGATTCGGAAATGAAACCTGAAGATTTTGGGCAGGTTAAGTTGGTTTTTAAACTGCTGCAAACATGTTCCTGGTGACAAGGGGTTGTAACAAGTACTTCTGAGGTTTGTGCCTTCAAGGGTGTATATGATGGCTTATTGCTCACTAAATCGTTAAGAGACGAAATTTTTTCCATTGGGTGATCCAAGTCTGTATTAGGCATTTTTAACAATTCCTCATCAGAAACCAGATTTAAGGGGAGACCTTTGTCATTCCAGAGGTCATCCTTTTTCGTTAGTTTGCCCAGGTTGAGAGAGGAGCTCGCTGGAGACCGTGACATTGGATGAAAAGAAGATGTGAGACTTGTGATTGACGAAGAAACTGAGATGACGGATATAGTATGATCTAGTTGTGCTTGATCGGTTTTTGTTGTATTGGGTGCAAAGGAAACGTGAGAGCTGACATTCTCGTGAGCATGTGAAGCATCAATAGGAGGTGGACTGTAGATACAATTGGAAGTACGAGAGCACAACGGAACTGAGTTGATTTGTGGAGTTTGGGGGGCACCTCGTGGAGTAAGAGACTGTTCAGACAGAGTTTGTGGGTCTTCAGGTGTACATGGCTCATTAGAGCATGGAGGGTAGCGGCCCCCAGTCATTATTGGACTTGCTAGTATTGGAGAGGTGTTTGCAACCAGTAGCGCTCGTCCTGTGGATTTGCTTACCTTGATTCCAGCCGTACCCTTCATCATCGACCAAGGATTAGTCGGACGGCGTTGTAGCGTGGTTTTCTTTCTTGTTTGCGGGCCCTCTGCTCGTAGGGTCATTGTTGTCGGACACTTGAACAAGAACAGCAGTAAAGCAGCAAACAGCCAAACAGTGAACTTTAGCAGTCGCCCTTAACGCGGCCGGGCTTCACGCCGCAAGGGTTGCCGGGATTCTCTTTTGAATCCTTGTTGCCTGGAATGGGTGGCGCCAAAGGAAAAAAAAAAGAAAAAGAAAAAAAAAAAAAAAAAAAAAAAAAAAGTGGGCGGGGCTTCAACCCGCGTCGCGGAGGTTCTCGCTCGCACTCGCAACCAGCCTCTCACCTCACTCAGGGCGGGGGGTGCGAGGGGGGAACTCACAGAGGAAGAGTCCAGGCTAGCTTAGTAGCGCAGCACAGCCAAACAGTGAACTTTAGCAGTCGCCCTTAACGCGGCCGGGCTTCAAAATTGATACTCCTCAACATGCATTTCCCCGGTCATTTCCCCATTGCTCTGTCCAGTGAGTCACTCTCCCCCACAAGGGATCCCGCTAAACTCCTGCTTGCCTTAGGGGCAGAAGCGCTATCCCTCCTGCTCCTATACAGTATCCCTATTCCCCTCTGTATTTCAGCGTCCTCGTCGTCATCTAAATGTTTTTGCTCTGTCATTATGTCCTGTATCTCCTTGAGACATCCGTCGCTACTTCTCTATTTCACAACAAGAATTGTTAAAGAACGGTGAAATACAAAGGAAGAGAGGGATAAAAGACAGGACAGATCCTGTCTTTTGTCCCTCTCTTCTTCCTTTCTACGTCGCCGTTCTTTAACAATTCTCTCAATCTCCATTTTCCTCTTCCCTCTTCAATTGCAACTGCCTTTCCCTTTCTTCCTCAGCCTTTCTCTTCGCCTTCTCCTCCATTTCCTTTTGTCTTCTGTTTTCCCTTTCCTCCCTCTCGTCTACCTTATTCTGCCTCCCCAAGGTCTCTGGGCTCGGTTATATTCCTTCTGTCTAGTTTAAGCAATATATGTCCTCCCACCCACTCATTCTGCAGACCGGTCGTCTCATTGTCCCCTATGCATCCATGAGTCACCTCTTCGCCCCCAGTCAACTTCACTTGCAGACCGCTGTGCTCCTTACGCTCATCAGTCATAGCTCCTGCCTTCCTATTCGCTAGCATAGCGCCAATAAGTGCTCCTTCGCTACTATACGCAGGTGGTGCATGAACGGGATTAGTATACCCAGGCAATGCTTTTACCTCCTTCAATGGGTAAAATCCATGGCCTCCTGTCAGTGGGTCAGCGATTTTAGGAGGAGCACACATGGGCGTTTCGTCCCTCGCATCTTGCTGGTTAAGCATCCACTCTCTTGGCTGGATCCTCTTAAACCCTGCAATGCACACCACCACAAATATGGCATCTTCCTGCTCTTTTCTCAAATCCCAGGGGAATCTGTCTTAACTGCCCACTCAAGGGCATGTGGTCCTTCTTCTACACTGTAAATAGCATTGGATAACCTCAAAATAGTTTTTTTCTGTAACTTCAATAAGGTACCACCCTCTGCAACCCCCTAGCTACAGGGAATCATCTCATCATCCGTAACCTAGCTAACGCTCGGAAACAGGGAATCTTCCATAAATAACATAAAACAAACCACAACACAACAGTTTTTCCCCTAGATAATATTTGTCAAATTGTTGGACTTCTAGTCATACTCCACAGATCTGCTGAAGCTCTCAGACACCGTCACTCCCACAATCTGCCACTCTGCCTTCTGGTCTGCTCTGCGTTCCATGGGGGAACGGGCAGGAATTTCACCAAGGGGGATCCTGACCACCGTCTCAGTTTCCACGCATGGTTAGTTGGCCTAGTCCTCGTGGGTCGCAAAGCATCCCTTCAGGCACGCAGCGAGAAAAAACAGCAATTGCACTGGGGGTCTTAGTGACCGTCCTCTGCTACCACCTGAATTAAGACGAGGGATGTTTAATCTCCCCGATTACAAGCAAAGGGAACTGGGCTAATGAAATCCCTGCACTCAGAAAAAGTGAAGAGTCCAGCAATGTGACAAATGTTTGCTGTTTATTAAAAGCTTTCATAACAGGGATCAAGTTATGGACAACGCAGCATTCTCCAATACTTTCTAGTCATTCTAAGGCTGGTCACAGTCTTTTAAGGCCCTGTCACATCACAAAATACAAGATACATTGTAAGAAACCTAAGGGAACACAGGATTGGTTCGTGGGGTAGACTACATATGGAGTACATACAGGATTAGTAACCCTACTGGCTAGGCCATTTCTGGTACCTCCTCCTGAGACCACCTCCTAAGTATTGCAACTACAGGTATGTCAGGTTAGCGCGCTGTGATTGGGCCTCACAACAAAGTGTGAGCTATCGTGGAAGGTGGATAGGGATTGGTCAGCAAAGGGTCTTCTCAGCTTTGGCGCCTTAGCAGGGTACCAGCCCATGAGCAACTACTCAAGGTGGTGGGAACAGTCACAGAGGTGCTGCTTGTACCCAACAAGTTACCATCTCTGATCTTAAAGGCCTTGAAACAGAACATTACATTTTCATCCTGGTATTACTTTTGTATCATCTTGCCTTCAGTTGGATGGGAACGACAGGCTCCGTCTCACGGGTTCACATGTGTTGGGACCACAAACTTAATTTTCCTGTTTACATTTATGAGAATTTTCAGCTTTTACTCTTGCAGGTGTCCTATCTTTTCTACTTAACTTGAAACTTTCCCTTCCTCTGTGTCCTTGGCAAGGCTGTGCACAATAGCTGCACTGACAGCCTGGCCCGCTGTCTCAGCAAAGTCAGCATGTCAGGTGTAACGCTCACCTGATTCCCGTAGAGGCGCCGGTCTTGACTGGGCGTATACCGTATCTTCAAAGGTGATGTGTAACACACGGCTGGCTCTTTGGGCTGGACCTCTGTGCACTGTATGTCTGACTCGAAGGGTAAGATGTCTGCAGATAGAAAATATGGGATTAATGAACTGGGTTATTGAATGTCTCTCTCTTCTTCCCTTTCTCTTCTCCTGTAGAACCCCAAAGGTTAACGCTCTCACCTTAGGTAAGTGAACGCCGTGCTCTCCATCTGCCTCGGGGCAGGGTGCTGTAACCAGTTTCTTCACTGGATAAGGGGAGCAGGCCTCTTGACTTCAGAGGACTGCTGTCCGTCGTTTACTGCACGAACGGTAAGTTTCGAGTAATTCTAATGTCTTTAAAAGTCTTTAGTAATGATGTCTCTTGTTTTGCAGGGTTCCGGCGATGGCGGATGACGGGCATAAGTGAGTTGAAGATGGAGCCTGTGTGAGGAATAGAAGCGCCTGGAAGCACGTAAGTAAGCGCTTGTTGCCTGCTTCACGATGCGCTCTAACTGTCTTTTTATTTTGCAGGTACAAGTTCGGAGCGGCTGCAGGGTGCCGGAATACCCACTGGGTTAGATGTGGAAAGGAGTAGTGGCACATGAGTATTAAAGTTCTCCAATGACTTTAAACGCACCTTGTTTTGTCTTTCAGATGCAGGATGCAGCGCCGAAGGCCTCCGGAGCGTGCGAAGAGTTGGTAAGCTTTTGTCTTTCAGATGCCGGAATGCAGTGCGAAGACCTCCGGAGCGCACGAAGAGTAGGTAAGCCTTTGTCTTTCAGATGCCGGAATGCAGCGCGAGGCGTTGGTGACAGCCGATGGACCAGGTAAGTGAAGCGCTGTCACTGAAGACCGTAGTGCTAACCTGTTCTTTCTTGTCTTTATAGGTGTTGCTGAAGACTGGATTCAGGATGGTAAGCCTTTTTCCTTAGGCCCAGGATCAGATGCAGAAGACACGATGAGCGTTCTGCTGCAGAGGATGCAGAATAACGCAAAGCAAGATTCATCCATCGGGTGTGGTTTAAATAGCCTCCTGTAGTGCTTAGGTGTCTCCTTCCACAGCCACGCCTAGGTAAGAAAAGAGTTCCTGCTTTCCAGAAGAGTTCCAGTGTTCTGAACCTAGGGAGTGGCTCCTGCCCCACCCAACAGGAAAAGTAGTTCCAAACAGAAGAGGATCAGAGGCTCAACTGGCAGGCAAGTAAGCAGCATGGTCTGCTGCAGGTAAGTCCACCCAAGCATTATGAGCCTGGCGCTTCCAGCGCTGGGACTGGGCATATTTATGAGCCTGGTGCCACTGGCGCCAGGACTGGGTCCAAAAGGTCCCAATTGGGACTGGTTGGCACTCGGAACCTGGGTTATGGATCTGCTTCCAAGGGAGTTGGGAAAACCCTGACCTTTTGGAAGCAGAGATCATGACAGTACCCCCCCTCAAGGCCCCTCCCAAACCGGGCTTCTCCGGGGGTTTTGGCTTGTCAGGAAATGTTCGGTGAAATCTTTTGATTAGGCGAGGAGCGTGGACATATTCAGCATGTTCCCAGGATCTCTCTTGGGGGCCGTAGCCTTTCCAGTCAATTAGGTAAAATAGTTTAGATTTGGAGATCTTGGAGTCCAGAATGCTTTTGACTTCAAACTCGAGTTCTCCATCAACTAGGATGGGTTTTGGAGATTTAGTTAGTCGGGTTTGAGGTTGCACGGGTTTTAATAGAGAGACGTGGAAGACCGGATGTATCTTCATGTGCGGGGGCAAGTCCAACTTGACCGCTACTGGGTTTACTATGGTAGTGATGGAATAGGGACCAAGGTATCTTGGGTTGAATGTGCGTGGCCCTTTTAGAGGTAGATATTTGGTGGATAACCAGACTTGATCCCCTACTTGATATTGAGGGGCTTCCTTCCGATGTTGATCTGCTCCTTTCTTGTATTGTTCTTTAGCCCTTTGAAGGTGAGAAACAGCTTCCTTAAAGGCTTGGGTCATTGTAGAATGCAGGTAGTCTACTGCTGGTGTTTCAAGATCTTGGAGGGGATCCAACTCCGAGGTTCGAGGGTGACTGCCGTATAAAAGAAAAAACAGGGTTTTCCCAGTTCCCGAATGGACAGAGTTATTGTAGGCATATTCGGCTATCCAAAGGATGTCTTTCCAAGTTTTTTCAGTTTGTTGCAGCATGCAGCGTAAATACTGTTCCAGAGTTTGATTGGTCCTCTCGGTTTGTCCGTCGGTCTGAGGGTGGTGACTGGTCGATAGTCTCACATCAATTTGAGCCGACCGACAGCAACTTCGCCAAAAATGAGAAATAAATTGACTACCTCGATCCGAAATTAGAACTGAAGGAAAACCGTGCAGTCGGACGATGTTTTCGAGAAATTCTCGGGCCAGAGTTGCTGCTGTTGGCAAGCCTTTGAGCGGAATGAAATGCGCCATCTTGGCGAATAAGTGCACGATTACTAGAATCGTATTGTATCCGGAGCATGGAGGTAGATCGGTGATGAAGTCCATAGAAAGCGTATGCCAAGGGCGAGGTGGGATGTCAATAGGACGTAAGAGGCCTGCTGGTCTTTCCTTTTGACTCTTGTTTTGGGCGCATACTCCACAGGACATTATAAAGTCTCGGATATCTTTTTTCCAAGACGGCCACCAGAAGTAGCGCTTGATCTTTTCTGAGGTCTTGGCCATACCGGGGTGTCCTTCCATTAAAGAATCGTGATAACAAGAGATTACTTTTTTCTGTAAATCTGTGCTGGGCAGGTATAATCGTTCTTGGAAATACAATAAGTTGTCCTTTACTGCAAAGTCCTTTCCCTGCAGATGCCAATTCTGTATGTCTGCTGGAGTTACAAGTTGCCTGGCTTTATCCTCAACTTCCTCTATGGATTGTGTGGCGATTACACCCAGAATTCTTTGTTCGGGAATGATTGGTACAGGTTTAGGGTTGATCAAGTGTTCTTCCACTCCCATCCGAGAAAGGGCATCAGCTTTACCGTTTTTTGTACCAGGTCGATAGGTAATTATGAAGTCAAACTCGGCAAAGAATAATGCCCAACGGAGTTGTCTAGAGGATTGGGCTTTTGCGGTTTTCAAATATTGCAGGTTTCGGTGATCCGTAATCACAGTAACGGTGTGTCGGGCCCCCAGCAGATAATGCCGCCAAGCCTTAAAGGCAGACTTGATAGCCAGAAGTTCCTTGTCAGTAATCGTGTAATTGATTTCAGGAGGCGAGAATTTGCGGGACCAAAATGCCACGGGATGCAACTGATTGGTTACCGGGTCCTTTTGTGATAGAACTGCCCCCATGGCAAGGCTTGAAGCATCAGTTTCCACGATGTAGGGGAGTTCGGGGCGAGGGTTTTTTAAGATTGGTGCAGAGATAAATTTAGTCTTCAAATCCTGGAAAGCTTGTTCCGCCTCGGTAGACCATTCAAAACGTTTGTTTTTCTTTAACAAGGCAGTGATGGGCTGGACTATTCGAGAAAATTCGGGGATAAACCTGCGGTAAAAGTTAGCGAAGCCTAACATGCTTTGCACACCTTTTACGGAGGATGGTGATGGCCATTTGAGAACTGCATCGACCTTCTTTGAATCCATACGCACTCCGCCAGGTGATAATATGAATCCCAAGAATTCAACTTCAGTCACGTTGAAAACACATTTTTCCAACTTAGCGAAAAGTTTGTGTTGACGCAATCTTTCGAGGACCATTTTCACATGTTTCCGATGTTCAGATTCCGATGAAGAATAAACGAGGATGTCGTCAATGTAAACAACAACACATACGTCTATGAGCTCTCTGAGGACATCGTTCATAAAATATTGAAAGGCGGCCGGGGCATTGCAAAGTCCGAAGGGCATGACCTGATATTCAAATAGCCCATATTTGGTGCGGAAGGCCGTCTTCCATTCATCGCCCTCTTTTACTCGTACCAAGTGGTAGGCTCCTCTAAGATCCAGCTTTGTATATATGCATGCTTTTCTGACTTGGTCCAGGAGTTCAGGGATCAAAGGTAACGGATATCTATTCTTGACGGTGATCTGGTTCAGGGAGCGATAATCTATACAAGTTCTAAGGTCTCCTTCCTTTTTTGGAACGAAGAACAAAGCTGAAGAAGTAGGGGACTTGGAAGGACGAATAAACCCATTTGCCAGGTATTGATCCAGGTATTGTCGAAGGTGAAGGTTCTCAGGCTCGGTGAGGGCATAAATTCTACTACAAGGAGGAGTAGATCCAGGTGTCAGGTCTATCTGGCAGTCATAAGACCTATGAGGAGGTAGAGAGTTAGCCTGATCCTTCCGGAAAACATCTTGGTATTCTAGGTATTCGGGAGGTAACTGGGGAGTCTCTGGAGAAATTGCTGCCAGTGCAACACCAGGTGGAGGGTGACAAGTAGAGACACATTCTGGAAACTGGACCGTTCTTGCTCGCCAATCGATCAGAGGATTGTGTTTCTCTAACCAAGGTATTCCTAGAATAATCTGAAACTGAGGAGCCTTGATCACATCGAACACGATCTTCTCATGGTGTCCATCTTGACTTACTAGCGTCACTTCTTGAGTGGTATGCGTTACTGGTCCGGAGGCTATCTCCGTTCCATCCACCGTAGTAATGACGTCCTTTACAGCCTTGGGACAGAGTTAGATTCATCCTCAAAACCATTTCATGATCCACATAATTGCCGATGGCACCGCTGTTGACGTAAGCTTCAATTGCATGTAATCGATCCGGATTACCAGGGCTAATGAGGACCATAGGTATCACGAAATGCGAGGTCACGGAACTGGTTTTCACGCTTGGCAAGAGGACCTCTATTCTTGTCGGGCGAGGTCGTTTCCCTGCTCAGAGTTTGTAACTTTGGTAACTGCAGCTCCTACTGCCTTCTTGGCAGGTTTCACCGGACAGTCTCGAAGAAAGTGCCCCGAGTTTCCGCAATAGAGGCATAATTGCAACTGTTTTCTCCTTTCCCGCTCCTTTTGTGTTAGAGGACCTCTCAGGCCCCCTATTTGCATGGGTTCCCCGGAGTCTACTCCTTTGGAAGGAGTTGGCGGTTTGGAAAATACTCGAGCATCAAACTTGGAACGATCGGCCTTCCTGTTCTGCAGTCTGTGATCTATTTGAACGACTAAGTCTATATAGTCCGAACAATCTTGTGGGGGATGCACTACTTGGGCTAACATCTTTGAGCTCTCCACGTAGACCTCTATAAAACAGCGTAATCCTTTTGTCCTCAGGCCATTGAATTTCCACCATCAGTCTGTTGAAAGACGCAATATAAGCCAAAAGGTCTTGATTACCTTGTCGCAACGAAAGAAGCTCATTGTCCAAGGCCTGCCCCTGTGAATGTCTTGCAAACAGTTTTTCCATACTGAGCTGAAAAGCTTGAAAATCATGGAGGACCGGATCATCTTGATTTACTAGAGGGATCGACCAGTCTGCCGCATTGCCACTAAGGTACGAAAGCACGAAAGCTACTTTAGCTTGATCAGTTGGAAAGGCGGCTGGCCGGCATAAGAAATGCAACCGGCACTGATTGATAAATACTGCAAACCTCTTTGGGTCACCAGAAAATCGTTCGGGCGGAGCCAGAGCTACATTCCCAGGTAGGTTGATCTGCACTGGATTCATAGAGGATGTAGAAGGAAAATTTCCCCCAGATGCGGGTAACAGGGTCTGTCCGGCTTGTGACTGTAGCAATTGTCTAGCGAGATCATCTGTTCGCTCCTTGGAAATAATCAGTTCCCTTCTTAGAGCGTTCGTTTCCTGACGGGCTGCATGCACTTCTGCCCTTAGTTCCCCAAGTAACTGGGCTAGCTGGTCGGTATCCGAGGTTTCCATAGCGCCTGGACGGGAGTTTTGCGGTAGGCTTTGCGTTCTGTAACGCTCACCTGATTCCCGTAGAGGCGCCGGTCTTGACTGGGCGTATACCGTATCTTCAAAGGTGATGTGTAACACACGGCTGGCTCTTTGGGCTGGACCTCTGTGCACTGTATGTCTGACTCGAAGGGTAAGATGTCTGCAGATAGAAAATATGGGATTAATGAACTGGGTTATTGAATGTCTCTCTCTTCTTCCCTTTCTCTTCTCCTGTAGAACCCCAAAGGTTAACGCTCTCACCTTAGGTAAGTGAAGGCTGTGCTCTCCATCTGCCTCGGGGCAGGGTGCTGTAACCAGTTTCTTCACTGGATAAGGGGAGCACGCCTCTTGACTTCAGAGGACTGCTGTCCGTCGTTTACTGCACGAACGGTAAGTTTCGAGTAATTCTAATGTCTTTAAAAGTCTTTAGTAATGATGTCTCTTGTTTTGCAGGGTTCCGGCGATGGCGGACGACGGGCTGAAGTGAGTTGAAGATGGAGTCCGTGTGATGAATAGAAGCGCCTGGAAGCACGTAAGTAAGCGCTTGTTGCCTGCTTCACGATGCGCTCTAACTGTCTTTTTATTTTGCAGGTACAAGTTCGGAGCGGCTGCAGGGTGCCGGAATACCCACTGGGTTAGATGTGGAAAGGAGTAATGGCACGTGAGTATTAAAGTTCCCCAATGTCTTTAAACGCACCTTGTTTTGTCTTTCAGATGCGGGATGCAGCGCCGAAGGCCTCCGGAGCATGCGAAGAGTTGGTAAGCTTTTGTCTTTCAGATGCCGGAATGCAGTGCGAAGACCTCCGGAGCGCACGAAGAGTAGGTAAGCCTTTGTCTTTCAGATGCCGGAATGCAGCGCGAGGCGTTGGTGACAGCCGATGGAACAGGTAAGTGAAGCGCTGTCACTGAAGACCGTAATGCTAACCTGTTCTTTCTTGTCTTTATAGGTGTTGCTGAAGACTGGATTCAGGATGGTAAGCCTTTTTCCTTAGGCCCAGGATCAGATGCAGAAGACACGATGAGCGTTCTGCTGCAGAGGATGCAGAATAACGCTAAGCAAGATTCATCCATCGGGTGTGGTTTAAATAGCCTCCTGTAGTGCTTAGGTGTCTCCTTCCACAGCCACACCTAGGTAAGAAAAGAGTTCCTGCTTTCCAGAAGAGTTCCAGTGTTCTGAACCTAGGGAGTGGCTCCTGCCCCACCCAACAGGAAAAGTAGTTCCAAACAGAAGAGGATCAGAGGCTCAACTGGCAGGCAAGTAAGCAGCATGGTCTGCTGCAGGTAAGTCCACCCAAGCATTATGAGCCCGGCGCTTCCAGCGCTGGGCATATTCATGAGCCTGGTGCCACTGGCGCCAGGACTGGGTCCAAAAGGTCCCAATTGGGACTGGTTGGCACTCGGAACCTGGGTTATGGATCTGCTTCCAAGGGAGTTGGGAAAACCCTGACCTTTTGGAAGCAGAGATCATGACATCAGGCCTCTCTGTATTCTCGATCCCTTCCAGAATCCAGTGCAGATCAACCTACCTGGGAATGTACCTCTGGCTCCGCCCGAACGATTTTCTGGTGACCCAAAGAGGTTTGCAGTATTTATCAATCAGTGCCGGTTGCATTTCTTATGCCGGCCAGCCGCCTTTCCAACTGATCAAGCTAAAGTAGCTTTCGTGCTTTCGTACCTTAGTGGCAATGCGGCAGACTGGTCGATCCCTCTAGTAAATCAAGATGATCCGGTCCTCCATGATTTTCAAGCTTTTCAGCTCAGTATGGAAAAACTGTTCGCAAGACATTCACAGGGGCAGGCCTTGGACAATGAGCTTCTTTCGTTGCGACAAGGTAATCAAGACCTTTTGGCTTATATTGCGTCTTTCAACAGACTGATGGTGGAAACTCAATGGCCTGAGGACAAAAGGATTACGCTGTTTTATAGAGGTCTACGTGGAGAGCTCAAAGATGTTAGCCCAAGTAGTGCATCCCCCACAAGATTGTTCGGACTATATAGACTTAGTCGTTCAAATAGATCACAGACTGCAGAACAGGAAGGCCGATCGTTCCAAGTTTGATGCTCGAGTATTTTCCAAACCGCCAACTCCTTCCAAAGGAGTAGACTCCGGGGAACCCATGCAAATAGGGGGCCTGAGAGGTCCTCTAACACAAAAGGAGCGGGAAAGGAGAAAACAGTTGCAATTATGCCTCTATTGCGGAAACTCAGGGCACTTTCTTCAAGACTGTCCGGTGAAACCTGCCAAGAAGGCAGCAGGAGCTGCAGTTACCAAAGTTACAAACTCTGAGCAGGGAAACGACCTCGCCCGACAAGAATAGAGGTCCTCTTGCCGAGCGTGAAAACCAGTTCCGTGACCTCGCATTTCGTGATACCTATGGTCCTCATTAGCCCTGGTAATCCGGATCGATTACATGCAATTGAAGCTTACGTCAACAGCGGTGCCATCGGCAATTATGTGGATCATGAAATGGTTTTGAGGATGAATCTAACTCTGTCCCAAGGCTGTAAAGGACGTCATTACTACGGTGGATGGAACGGAGATAGCCTCCGGACCAGTAACGCATACCACTCAAGAAGTGACGCTAGTAAGTCAAGATGGACACCATGAGAAGATCGTGTTCGATGTGATCAAGGCTCCTCAGTTTCAGATTATTCTAGGAATACCTTGGTTAGAGAAACACAATCCTCTGATCGATTGGCGAGCAAGAACGGTCCAGTTTCCAGAATGTGTCTCTACTTGTCACCCTCCACCTGGTGTTGCACTGGCAGCAATTTCTCCAGAGACTCCCCAGTTACCTCCCGAATACCTAGAATACCAAGATGTTTTCCGGAAGGATCAGGCTAACTCTCTAACTATCTTTATGTCTGAGGTCAGTTTTCTCCCAGAGGGCTATAGGGGTCGTTGTTGGGCATTGCTCTGGGAGTCGGGTGGCAATCTGATCTATAATACATGGAAGCACCATGCCAGCCAAAGGGGTTTACCAACTGGTAAGAGGCAATTCATTCCCGTTCCTGCCCCTCTGTCCTGTCCACTGCAAACTCATCCAGGGTTTCCTTACACAGCCCACCAACTTTTCCAAGTGGGCGGTCTACCAGTTGACGGGGATTCACTGGTGCCGGGATCGTCTCTGGCTATCTCCAGCGGCCCTCCGTCAGCCTCGTCCACCACACAATTTGCATTTGTCCCCCTTTTTTCTCCAGCCACAGTGCCTCCCTCAATATCACTCAACAAGTCCCTAATTTCAGTGATTAATACATTCACTTCATTAAATGTTTGACACATTTTAAATAACTTTTTCCTCCTTTTCCCATGAGAGATTTCAAAAGCGATCTTCCTTTTGGACATCTTTCAAATGTACGTGGCCCCTGTTACCACCAATATTAATACCGAAAATCTTAAGCATCCCTGCGAGTCAACAATATCGGGTGAAAAAGTACGGTTACTAATAATACACATAAAATATGGCAATCACCTTGCAGCCAACAGAAAAAGACACCTGAAGCATGTTAGACACCTGCTATCTAAACCCCCTTTAACACATACAACGTTCTCTAAATGAGCACCCAATGTATAAAAGCAATGTGGCTGTAGTTGTGCATGTGTAAATTCCCATGTATAATATGCAAAATATGCAGATATGCAAGTGTAAAACCTTAAGGCACGCTCCCTGGCAACTAGCAGGTTCCTATAACAGTCAGCCACATCAGGCTGGTGCAAGTAATTAACATGCCAAGGAGATTAAAAGGCTTTGCTGTTACCCGAGCGAAGAACGCCCGACTGGTTTACGGGGCACAAAAAATCTGAATTCCTGCCTTCGCCTCAGGAGCAAGCACAAAGTCTACGTGCCAATAGTGTGCTTCGCCCAGGAGAAAGACATAAGCAAAACAAAACACAGTCACCCTTCGCTCTCACTCGCAAGTCCAGAGGATTCACTTGACGTTGGTCTTGGCACTGCCGCTGCTCACATCCACCAAGTTTAATTGCTACTATGGGACCAATGTTACTTTATAAAATGGCAAGATACATTAAAAGGGAACTCTATCCCTCGCAGTGACCACCCGCAGCGAAAACACGAGCAGCACCAACACTGCGCCCTTCTCGCACCTGGTTAGGAGGGATATGGCCTCCTTAGTAGCCCTAACATTATAAAAGGTATAGTGTCTCCCAAGCCAGTGTTAGGCAAGGTTTGTATGCAGTACCCTCTGGGAACACTACAAACAACTCTGACTACAGGTATAGGCAGCCCAACCTTAGGTATAAGCTTGTATTACACAGTTTTTGTAGCATGTTGAGCAGCCAGGCTTATCTCAAGAGGGTTCAATGTGAGCTGTAGTGGAGTTACACAGAGATTGAGAGTTACAAGTATTCAACTACACTTACACTCAAGGTTTCTTGAATAAACAACTGTTAATTTATTTATCAATCAGTTAGAATTAACCTTCTTCAGAAGGGAGCAATATAATAGTAACACTCAAATACACTTAAAGAAGTATGCACCCTTAATGTCTCTAAATCAGTAAATACCCTTTTGGGATGGCCCACAGACACTACCTACACCCTCAGGTGACTTCAATTGCTGGGGTGCTGGGCACATTAATATATCACTGTTACATTTAGAATCAGCTAGTGTTAAATCAAAGGAAAAGGTTATTGAGAACACACAAGAGACCACAAATGTTCTTAAGCAGGCAAATACTTTTAGATCCTCCCCAGGAAGAGTCATTCAATACAATAGGCAAAATCAATACATGGAAGTACATGGAAACGTCTTTGCACAATGTCTTTGAAGAAAAAAAGAATCAAACGTAGGGCCACAAGCTGGTTAGACGTTTGAGTAGTAGAAGATGCAAGCAACTATACAACAAGAGGTAAGTTCTCTTAGACTTTCTACAGTACCCTTCAAATGAAGAAAAGATGCAGCAGATGGCAACTGTTCCTGTGCAGCTCTGCAGGTCTCATTGTTCCTGGGCCTCACTCGTGGGGACAAGAGGACGACGTTGGGGGACTCCTGCACTGCACTGGGATGGTCAAAACTCGCAACCGGCAAACTTCACTTTCAGTGGCTGTTCAGTGTTTCAGCTCCTCGCGTCTACTGCAAATAGCAACACCTCGGTTCCTGGCTGTTGCAATGGACTTTCCATGCTTCTTAGGTCCCGCACTCTGTTGAGTGCTCAGGCTCGGTCAGTCCTGCTTCCTGGGAGTCCAGAGGATCTTCCTGAAGCTCTAGGCCAGCTTAAAAGCAATGCACACAATCTGGTGTTCCTCTCCCTGGCTATACGGTTTCCAGCAGCAACTCTGTGGAAATTTAACCAGCTCCGAGATGGATGTCCAGGTGGCTTACTTTGGAGTGGATTGGTCCCACCAACTCAAAGGGAGAAGTCGTCTTTGCAGGGGCTTCTCTGTCGATACGAATTTGGAGTTTCAGCACAGCAGCAGGGCTTCACCGGACAAACCAACGGTCTGGGAGTTGCAGCAGGCGCCCTCTTCAAGTTCTTCTTCGGTTCCTTCGTCCAGTGGTCGACTCTGCCTTCCAAGCCAAAAGTTTTGCCTTTTATTCAGTTCTCTCCCATTCATGCCAGCCCAGCTGTCAGTCACCAAGCACGGTGGCTGTCCTTGCCGGACAATCAGCCGGCCAATCACCACACAGTGCATTTGAGTCTACTAGGAGAGTAAGCACAGGGAGTTTTGGGCACCTCCCACACTTTCTGCCTACCCCAGACACGGGCTTCACTCGTGAATCCCGCCAAAGGCAAAGCGAACAATGGCACCAAACCTGGTTTGGCGCGCAGAAGAAGGACCTTTCCTTTCGTACTATATTGTTTTGAAATGTTGGTTAAAGCAAGGTTGGGGGGAGTGAGTGGGAAAGGGGGTAAATAAAAAGGGTGTACAAACTATAAAAGGGAAATGCGAACATCCAAAGTCTAAGAGACCCTAACCATAGTTGGACATCATCAGTAAGAGAAAGCAGCTGAACATTAATGTTAGTTTGCCATTTCTGAAACTGTTTGAAATATCTGTATGCCTCTGACACAATAATACAGTGTTTTAAAAAGGGGGAAAGAAAGGAGAGAAAGAAAAAAGGAAAAAAGGAAAAAGAGATACTGAAACCTGATGAATTACAAATGCTAAATGAAACGATGTTTGATAAAGAGATTAACAGCTGTATCATTTCTAGGGGCAATAGATGAACTTAATCACTCATGAAAGCTACTTTTTTTTTAATTAAATGTTTGGTTTGATTTTACAAACTTTACATTACATTCTTTTTAATTCTATAGTTAAAAAAAAAGAAAGAAAAATTTCATTTGGTCCATTCATTTCGACTCATTTCATGATCGCAGTCCAGAATTTAATTATTGTAATTATTAGCCACTGATCATTTCCTCTTAGCAGATTCGCCCATCTTTCTTCTGTTGTCATCTCTTTATTGGAAATACCAAAAAAGGTTCTGAATAGTTCTCTTTTTTCTTTCAACATTGGGCACACCATGATTAAATGGAATAGTGTTTCTGGTGTTTGGAGTTCTTTACAAAATCTGCAGTCCGCGGAAGTAGAACCAGTTTTATCAAATGTAGCTAAGTAGTCCCTAGTTGGGAGTATATTCAGGAGAAATCTTAAAAATAAGTCACGAATCATCCTATCAGGGAATTGCATTAAATATTCTGGTAGTTTGTTTAAAGCTCTTACTTCTGTGTCACATTTAAGGAACCGTTTGTAGTTTTTTTGTTTGTCTATTGTTTTTATCCAGTCATTCGTTTTTAATTTTCTTTTCGCATGCTGGGGTCTCTTTACCAACAGTTCTTCGGTAATTTCTTCAGCTTGCATTTTTCTCTTTATTGTTGTGATCCATTTCAAAAGAGCTGTTTGAAATGCTTGTTCTTTTCTTTTTAATATTTCCAGTGATGGTATCTGATCCTCCGAAATGACTTTTCTATAAAGGTCCATCTGTTTCCATGTGACTATAGATTCTATCGATTGTAAGCCCAATTCAAAACGAATCCTAGCAATAGGAAACGATTTAGGGAGTGCTAACGTTTGTCGCGAATATAGACCTTCTAGAACAAACCAGTTAATAACCTTCCCATTGATTAAGGATTCACTGCCATAGGTTATGATTGGAACTACCTTTTGCCTGTATAATAGCATTGTGGCCTTCACTGAGTATGTACCATACTTCTGATGAAAGAATCTACCTTGCCTAGCCAAGGATCTGGTCTTTTCTTCAATGTTTTTGTACCATTCTTTTTCATTATTAGAAGGATTTATGAGAGCACCTAGATATTTGATTGTCTTTGTGATCATAATTTCTTTATTATCATGCAAGATTTTTATAGGATATTGATTTTTCTGCTTCTGACAGATGAGTTTCATGATCTTTGTTTTACACGTATTGATTTGGAGATCATTTATATACATGTAATCTTTGGTTTTGTTCAGAGATTCTTGTAGTCCGGATATCGTTTTATCCAGTATAATAATATCATCAGCATAGATTAGTGCCTGAATCGTTTCGTTGTTAATTCTTGGGGGATTTGCTTTCGTGTTTTCAATCTGCTTCTCAAAGTCGTTGGTATATAGATTGTATAAACACGGAGCTAACGGACAGCCTTGCTTCAACCCATTCCAGGTAGGAATTGCTTGTGTGACCATTCCAGCATTTGTGAGTCGAACTCGAATGGAGGTATTTGAATATAGTTGAATGATTGGGTTTAAGATGTAAGTGGGACAACCCCATGCTGTTAATTTACCCCAGAGTTTCTGTCTGTTTACTGAATCGAATGCCATTTTCAAGTCTATGAACAAAGCATATACTTGATGGTTTTTGATGCTTGCTTCTACTTTTATCATATTCAGTAACAGTAGGTTTACATTTGTTCCAATTTTTGTCACAAAGCCAGTTTGCCTTTTCGCCTGTTTTCCGTTCTTTGCTGCCCAGATGTTCAGTTGTTTTTCAAGGTAGCTTGCAAATATTTTTCCTAATGGGTCTAGCAAGGCTATGGGTCTATAGTTGCCTGGCGTCTTTCGGTCTCCTGATTTGTAAATTGGGATCAGAATTGCGACTGTCCAAGTGTGGGGAATTTCTTTTCTTTTTGCTATACGTTCGAGTAAATGAAAGAAAAATTTGGCCCATATTTCTGGTGTCGCTTTGAGGACTGCATTTGAAAGCCCGTCCGGGCCAGGGGCTCATGATGAATTCAAGGCTTTAATCTTGTTTGTTATATCCTCAATGTTCCAATCAAATTTCCAGGTACACACTTCGTTTACTCCGGTCGTTGTCAAAATGGATGTTTTGCTGTTGTAAACTTCTTGATAATGGTTTATCCAAACATGGGACTCAACTTCTTGTATTAAAGTTTGTTGTTTGGATTTATCAGTCATCATTGACCACAAGTTTCTTGTGTTTTTATTTTGTAGGGCCTTCAAAATTGTTTCTGCATCGTGTTGTTTCATCATTGCCTTGTTACTTTTTAAAAAATTAGAATATCTTTGTTTTTCCTTGTGTATCTGTTTTTTAAGGTCTAGGTCGTTCTTTAATTTCAAATGCCTTATTCTCTTTTGATGTTCTTGCTTTTCTTGTTTGATTCTTTGATTATATTGATGGCAATGTGAGGTTTTGGGAGCACTCTTTGTTTTTGTTTGTGGACATGTATATTTTTCTAAAATCCATTGATAGTCCAGTTTTTCATGTTCTTTCTGGGGGGCCAGTTGAAAAGTTGAAAGTATTTCGCTGGCTTGATGATTTCTTATTCTTAGTTTATTCGGCCCATTGGATAATTCTAAATCAGGTAAATTTATGTGCTCATTTCTAGTTTTGTATACAAACCATGAAATTGAAATTTGATGATGGTCGCTTTCTTCATTAGGGAAGTTATTAGTTCCAGTAACAGAATGCTGTAAGCTGTCAGAAGCAAATATATAATCAATTACTGAAGTGGAGGTTTTTCCTGTCCAAGTCGGACAAAGTGTCCCATTTGCATTCGTTGATTGTTTAGTTAAGGAAATATTGTGAATTCTTAGCTCTTTCATCCATTTCCTTGTCCGGGATGACATTTCGTGTGACAAGTATTTATTACCCTCTTTGTCAAAGAGATGCATGTTGAAGTCACCAGCTATAATAAATTCATTTCGGTTATTAGCTTGTATGATGGAATCGATTTCTTCAAATACGGCATCAATGAAAATGTTGTCGTTGATTGCAATAGGATTCCAATAGATGTTAAAAATTGAAATACTTCTGTGTTCCATTCTGCATGTCGTTAGCTTTCTATTTTGTTCTAGATTATATGCTGGCATGCTAATGGTAATATATTGACACCAGGGATTAATGTTCTTTCTTGCAGTTATAGACCATGTCACATTGATTTGCATAAGAATTAACATTCCTGAAGCCGCTCTGCCTGTTTTCGACGGTATTGCGGGATTCAACCAGGTTATATATCCCTCGCACAGGATCTCCTCCGTTAGCCAGGTCTCTTGTAAACAGATTATTTCCGCTTTTGCTAACATCGTGGATTGATTTTTCAAGAGATGTTTATATCCCCTTGTATTCCATGACATTAGGGATATTTTCTGTGTGTCACTTACTTTGTCCTTTGATTGTTATAAATATGTTTTCCTTGGTTGTCTGGAGTTATTGACTTCATCCACTCTGTTTGCACGTGTTGGAGTACTCTAGTTTGTTTTGGTGTTCCCTTGGATTTGCTTGTTCTTTTTGTCATTTTTCAGCCTTTGATCAAGAAGTGTAATATTCGTAGATTTTTTACTAGCCATCGATCTGGATACGCATATTTCTTCTATATTGAATCCAAGATTTTTGAGTAGCTTGTTTGATGCTAAGACACGTTGCATGGTTTCTTCTGAATAGAAGTCAATGTGGGCTTCCTCCATAAATTTCTTATTCGGAAAGATAATTACTTCGATGTCATTCGTTTTAATGTCTCTGAGTTGCGGAATTGCTTTCAACAGTCGAAGAATGTTAGATCTGTTTAATGTCACCAAGTCTTCTGGATGTGGCGATAGTTGAGACAAAGCCACTCTGTAGGTGTACGTGGTACACAAAGGGTTCTGAAACTTCGGTCTCATAATAGAATCTCGGGTGGAACTCTGCTTATCATTTTTTTGCTTCTGTTGCGTTTCTGTAAATGACAATGTTTCATCACTTGAAACCGCTGAATAATTAAGGGATTCATTTCCACCTTGATCTGTCAATTCCTGGGAGTATGTCGTCGAAGACAATGTTGAATCATTATATTCATCGATAACAATCAACTCTTCATTTTGATCATTGGCGACAGATGAAATATCTTCTGTTGAATCCCCGATTATTGATGGCTCTTTTGCCGATACTGTATTTGATTTCAAATTTTTGTCGTCTCCGTTTATATCGGTGCCCTGGCTTGATGTCTGCTTATTATTGTGAAGGTTTATTTCACTTAGCAGATCATCCAATGGTTCCTTTGATTTTTGTTTGTCTAGTTGGATAACTGGTTTGGAACTGCTTGTTTTAGCCAGTGCCAAATTTGAAGCTGCAAGCTCTATATGTTTCATTGCCCTGGTTTGCTTGGATTGTGGTAGTTTGTCATTTGTTGCTTTTTGTACCCTTTGCATGTTTCTCAAAAATGCACGGGATCCCGTTTGTGATTTGGTTGTCAATTTTTGGTGATTTTGTCTAATCAAGTTGTCTTGTCCTATTGGTTTGCGTTTTGTAAGGTCGAATATGTCAAAAGGTGTGCACATTGGAGGTTCGTTATAATCAATTATGATTGGATTTAACTGGGAATTTGATTCCATCATTAATGGTGAATCTCATACTGTGTTGTCTGATCGATGTGATTTTTATTTGGGCAGTCTTTTCCTTCAGTTTGTGTTTCTTGTGTTAGTACTTTGGGCAGATGTGTTATTTGTGACTGTTTTTTCGCCTTTTCATCTATTAATTTCTTTGTTATATTTGAGACTGTTTCCATTAGGGTCTGCTTTTCGATGCGTCCCGCTCTTACCATGTCCGCTAAACGTGCTTGCCAGGTCCTAGACGTTTCTGCCTCATATTTCATTCTTTCTTGTAAGCTAATTGTTAGGGATTCAAAGAGGGATTGTTTAGTCATGATCATTGCTAGTAGCGTTGCTTGGTCTTTTGTAGCATCGACCATTGCCTCCTGTATTTTCAAGAATGGGATCATTGCATTTGATAGGACTGCAATTAGAGTATTTTGCAAGTCTAACATTGTGGTCGGTATTCTCATTGGAGACTCCACCAAATCTTTTGAGCGGTCTAAATGCATGCTTGTCGATATAGATTCCTCAATCTCAGATTTAAGGTTTTTCACGTAACTATTTGCTTCGATCTCACATGGTTTTACTGATGCTGGTGCTTTACTGTCTTTGTAGTTATTTGGCGTAGAGGTATTTATTTGGTTAGTTAAACCTTTCCCGTTGAATACCTCTGGTCTTTTTTCTTGACAGTCCATTAAAGCATCTATTTCTGTTATATCCAGTGACAATCGAGCAAGCCTGAGAGGGAGAGCCTGTGGATTCTTATCACATAGGGAATGAGTGGGACGATATGTTGTCTGCCACTGTTTTGCAATCGATGCTCTCTCTTTTAAGGATGGAGTAACGCATGAATCATTTGCTCTTGTTTTCTGTAAGGATTTGGACTCCGCTTCTCCTTGTTTTGGTGTCTCTTTGACCTGAGCTATAAATGCATCTGATGGGGTCTGTCGATTTATACTTTCAACTGATGAAGGGTAAACCAGATCTGTAGAGGTCCTGATTGGACCATGTGCTTAGGAGTTCACAATCTCATCTCTCTTAAGCGAGTTTTTTTGTGTTACCTCGCTAATGTTTTTTTGGTCGTGTTTCAGTGCGATATTTGCATTAGTTTTAGTTGGTCTTAATTTTTCCTCTATATGCGTGTTATTTATGTGAGGTTTAGTACTTTTTTGGGCTCTGTCTTTTTCATTCATCGCTAATGTTTCTTCCAATTTCTCTTGGAGTCTAGTACAAGGTTTTACATTATCCATCTTGGTCAAGTTGAAATTAAGCTTAGTCAGACACTATACTTACACCAGAATTAGATAAACTTGGTATCTTACCTAGCTTTTCGTCCGGTTTCCGCAGGGATTTCACTGCTGCGGTTTTGTGCCGATGTTCGGGAGACTTGTCTCCGGGTAGTCACGTGAACCTGCTCACGTGGGGAGATGGCAACCAATGAATACTGGCCCGCTCACTTCAACTGCTGTCTGCTGATGGATAATCAGCTGAGAGACTTACGCGAATTGGAGCAGGTGAGTCTTTCAAGGAAGTATTAGTCTGAAAATAAAAATAAAGCCTCCAACCACACAGCAATCGTCGGTGCTCCCTTATGTCCACGTGGGTTCCTATGAGTATGTTGCCATTTCATTAGAACTGGTGTATAACGGGGGTATGTGGTCAAGCGTTAGGTCTCCACCTCTCCGGGCCAACAAGGTGAACAGTGAATACTCTGCGCAACAATTTGGGCGCCCCAGCGCCAAACAGCCGCACAACAGCCAGCGGGCTTGTCTCCACCGGGCTTTACGCTGCAAGGGTGGTTTAGGTCTGAATAAAAAGCATGATGATAATCACGCGATTGGTCACGTGAGGCTGCAACGTCCCGCCTCCTCCAGGAAGCAGGAACTGTGGTAGCAAGAGTTCTCAGCTCGCAGTGCTACAGACCTAGCGTTGAATCAGGCAAGCATTTTTAAGTAAAATGCAGTCTTTTTCTCAGGAGCAGTACACGCCGCTCGGGCGGTTTAGGTCTGAATAAAAAGCCCGATGATAATCATGTGATTGGTCACGTGAGGCTGCAACGTCCCGCCTCCTCCAGGAAGCAGGAACTGTGGTAGCAAGAGTTCTCAGCTCGCAGTGCTACAGACCTAGCGTTGAATCAGGCAAGCGTTTTTAAGTAAAATGCAGTCTTTTTCTCAGGAGCAGTACACGCCGCTCGGGCGGTTTAGGTCTGAATAAAAGGCCCGATGATAATCACGTGAGGCTGCAACGTCCCGCCTCCTCCAGGAAGCAGGAACTGTGGTAGCAAGAGTTCTCAGCTCGCAGTGCTACAGACCTAACGTTGAATCAGGCAAGCGTTTTTAAGTAAAATGCAGTCTTTTTCTCAGGAGCAGTACAGCTACTTAATTTGCTACAGCTAATGAAATATAGACAATACCGAACTAAGTTGCGGATGCAAAGAGTTAAGATGAACAGTGTTGTCACTTACAATGACTTCTGTTGATTTCCAGGTTTTTTTTTTTTTAATACTCCAACAAATACTGGCAGGGAAAAGAATTGGGGAAAGTAATTATAAATATCTACAATGTGAAAATCTATGCTAGAATTTATTGTTACGGGCAAAGTATTTTCTGAATGCGCCCTCATATGATGCTTACGTGAATTTAAGTTGGTCTATGAACTGGGTTTGCTAAAAGATGTTGGGGGAGGGTCGAATACTGTTTAATGAATTTAAGATGCGATTTACTGATCTGTTTAATACTGTTTAATCAATTTATGAGGTACATTATTGGATTGTTTATCATTGCTGGTTACTTCATTTTATACACTGGAAAATCTAAAAAATATTTGTTTAAAAAAAAAAAGAAGGACCTTTCCACAAAGAAATGGCGAAAGGAGAAGACTGGGTCATTTTGAAAAAAAATGGCACCATTGGGTGCTTTACTGCAGCTGTGAACGCAGCCCGCGGTAAATGCACACCATGGTAGTTAAACGAAACCACTGCCACCAGCCATTCAGTGAGGAAAGGGTAACAAAAAAATGTTACATGAGAAGCTAGACAAAAGGGATACTAGGTAATCACTCCAGCACCCTATTATAAGATAGTGTGTCCTGGGTCTAGAAAGTTACACATGCAAGTAAAGTCAATTTCACTTTACTTCTCTTGGAAACAGTAGTTTAACCAAGAGAAGGTATTCAAACCTTTGGGAAATCTGAAAGACTTCCCTGTGCCACTGCACTGAAGGGCTGTGTGACAGAATGTAAAACAGAATGTAAAAGATGATGCATATGGGGTTTGTCAGACTCCACAACCAAGAGAACAGTTAAAAATCACTTTAAAATACATGAGAAAGTGGGAAAAAGGCCTCACTCTCTCCAGGTTAAAAAAATCAAGTCCTCAAAATCCAGCAAAGTCGCTGGGAGTCTCTAGTATGGGGGGAATTAGCACATTTGCGAGAATTCACCCTAACAGCCAGCGCCTCCTAAGAGTAGCGAGAGTCTTACAAATCAACATAAAATGAAGTCTTCGTCAAAACCTGATCTGCAAGCACGTCTTAGTGCCCCCAAGCCAGCTAATTCAGTCCTTATGCGGTAAAACATTTATGCTCGGGGGACCTCAGACTTATTATGGTCCTTTCTGCGGCTACAGTCAGCCGAGAGGCTACATAAAATTTCAGTGAGGTTAGATTACAAACACGCTTCAAACGTGACAGCATGATCAAACTCTTCTGCCCTATTTTTAAGTACCACCTTAATTTGGCTACTGTTGAGGACCTACTTAAAATCTAAACACCATTTCCTCAGTATATATTTCCTCTACTGCATTTGTAATGTTATGGTTCTTAAAATGAGTAGGTTGTGCTTTTAAAAAGAACTCTAAAAATGTACACTCTGCCTAAATAGAAATACAGCAAACTGCCAACTCAAGCCGTATTGCATCACCTGGAGTGAATGGCGAAAGGCTGAGCACCTTCCAAAAAAACACCAAAAACATTTCTTATACGCTCCAGGCGTGCACAATTTGTATGGCCCCATATTTCACTGCTGTGGAGAGCCGAAGAAAGCATGTTTGCCCTCTACAACTTTAAATATTTATCCATTCTCTTACCACCACTGTATTGGGGGGGGGGGTGACTTTAATTGTGCCCTTGACCGCAAACTGGATCGCTCAGCGCTCTGTAGATATACTGCAGTAGGAGCAAGTAGACCGTTTGGAACGTTTCTGTGTAGCTGTGACTTAGTAGATTGGTGGAGAACTCTACAACCGGGAGTGAGAGCGTATTTTTTTTTCCACCCGTTCATGATTCATATTCTAGAATTGATTAGTTTTAATCTCAGACAGATTCGTAGACTAAATCACCAGTGTTGAGGTGATGGAACGAGGTTTGTCCGATCACTGACTATATTGGAAATAAAACTGGGTAGTGCAAGGTCCATCATTTCTAGGTGGCGCCTAAAAACATACAAACTAAATAATCAAGACACGTTGAACTATTTAAAATCATTTATCAATTTTTTCTTCAAGATGAATGTAGGTACAGCCAGTGATTTACCGGTTTGGGGTAGTTTTAAGGCAACTGTCTGTGGGGAATTGATGAACTTGACATCTCGTGCAAGGAAGTCAGGGATGGGAGAACTGAAACGCTTAGAGAACGAATTTAGCAAATTACAGAAATACCAAGTGTCAGAAAGTAGGGAGGATAAGGCAAGAATGGATAGAGCAAGAGAATCTCTGATATGTGACATGGACTTACAGGGAGAGATGTGTCTGTTCTATATGAAAAAGAAATACTGGGAGGAGGGCGATAAAGGTGGCACACTATTAGCTAATAAACTGAAAGGCACGTGGATATGGATAGGTCATATATCCAAAGAGTAGTAAATGAGATGGGAATATCAATGGTGAAGAGGGAAGATGTATGTGGATGCTTTAGGGCTTTTTATAAATCCTTATATACTGAAACTCAATTTTCGTCAGAAGCCAATTGAGAGGACTTCAAGAAAATGGGACTTCCAAAATTGCCATTGGAGCCATTGGCAGCCCTTGACCAGTCAATTTAGTAGGCCGAGATATTAAATGCGATTGGACAGCTTAATATGGGCAAATCGCTGGGCCTGGATGGACTACATGTTGAATTTTATAGCGTCTTTGGGACGGAATTAACTCCATCTCTATGTGGGCTATACAACCGTTTTCTCACTGAGGGTATCTTATGTCCAACAATGAGGGAGGCGAGTATCAGTTATTCCGAAGCCAGGTAGGGATCAAACTAGATGTAGTCATTCCAGGCAAATATCATTACTAAATGTGGATGCTAAAATATTTAGGATACTGACTAATCGATTGTACATTGGTGATTTGAGTGATCGTTCTCAGGTTGGGTTTATGTGGGAGAGACATGGTTATGACCACATTAGTTATCAAAGATATTTTGGGACTCCCAAAGAATAAGGTTGGACATATTTTACTCATTTTTATGGATGCAGAGAAAGCGTTTGATCGTGTTAACTGGAACTTCTTGAACTATATATACATTGACCAAAATGGGGTTTGGAAATACATTTTTAAATGCTATCAAAGCTTTACACACATTAAGTAGTGCCAGAGTATGTGCTAATGGGGAACTTTCAAATCCCTTTTTCTTATCTAGAGGCACTAGACAGGGGTGCCCACTGTCCCCTTTCCTCTTTAATCTTTAATCTGGCTTTAGAGCCCCTTATAGCTTATATCAGACAGGAACAAGGCCTTCAGGGTCTAGGAGTGGGGGATGGTGTAATCAAAGTTCTATGCTATGCAGGTGTTATGACCATAATTCGGGGCAACCCAAAAGAGAGTGGCACAGACTTAAGAGTATGTTTGAGGAAGTGGGTCTCTTGTCAGGACACAAAACTAATTGGAAGAAGTTGATGGTTTTCCCACTAGATACTTCACATCCACGCAGTGACTTGAATACTTGGAACTGTCAATGGGTCAACACAAGTGTTAAGTATTTGGGAGTACACCTTGTTCGAGACCTGAAGAAAATTGTGGATTTTAATGTCGTCAAATTGATAAAGGTTCTTCAAAGAGATATTCAAAACTGGGCTGGTTTAACTCTTAATACTTGGGAAAAGGTCAATGCAATAAAGATGGTACTTCTACCCAAAGTTCTTTATATTATTGATTCACTTCCTTAGATTTTCAAAGAAGGTTCTCTAGTATTGATAGTGTCTTTCATTCAGAACTTTCTATTGGGGGTGTGGGGGCCTGGGATTCCACAATAAGTTTTAATGTGTGCAGTACGAGAGAGCGGTTTTGGATACCCCAATCTGGAGCATTGCAAAGGGTTTTTGTTGAAGAAATTGGCATCTTACTTCACAGAGAGGGACACCTGTTTGACGTTATGGATGTCAATAGAAAAAACGAAATTTTCACCATATGGCTTACAAGAAGTATATTCTATGGGGAAAAAACCTAACTTGGCCGCAAAACTGCCAACTATAGAGGCAACTAGAGTCGCACTTATTTCATGGTTGGTCTGTGAGGGCGAAAATGTATGGATTCATTATGGAGCATCTTTGTGGAAGAACCCAGGACTGCAAATAGAGAACAAGACCTCGTGCTGGCGGAGTTGGTTGATGGAAGGAATTCTAAGGGTGTGCGATGTTTGGAATGCTGGGCAAATGATTCCTTTTGACTCTCTCTTAGCTTAGACGTTATACAGAGTTATAGTGTCTTCTTACGCAGAGACAGGGGATGCTAAATAGTGCAATGAAAGATAGACCTATGGTCTGTAATATTTTTAACGCATCACCCTGTATGGTTTTGACCTTCCTACGATTGATGGCTACAGAGGGTTCATGTACTGCCTCTTGGGTGAGACTGTGGCAAGCATGGATAAAGGAGTTGGGCAGAGACATAACTGTAAAAGAATGGGGTTTTGTGTCATTTATATTGGACTCCAGTATGAATGCTTGATTTAGGTATGATAAGTGAGGAATCTTGCTGGGGATGTGGCCAGAGGGGTGGTACTTTATTAGACATGTTGTGGGAATGCCCAAAAGTGCTAGATTTTTGTAGTTTGGAGGAAAGTTTTAGACAGACTGGACATAGTTTTGGGAGATTTCCTAGATCGCCTTCTACTGTAATTATGCTCTCAGATACCGGGAGATGTAAGACAGCTCAAAACCATGTAAGTTGGATAAATAAGGTGTTGATGGTGGCTGCTAAGCAAATCTTAAGCGTCTGGAAACAGGAAAAAGCCAACAGTGGGGGGATGGTTGTCTGATCTGCAGACTCAGTCCAGTTATGAGAAACCCATGCTACAAAAACAGAAATGAGAGGTTGAATATTTGGAAATATGGGGGCCATTCAATGAACTGTTTAATTGAGGCTAATCTATCATATCAGTTGGATGAAATAGGGTAAGAATAGGGTTTGGGAAGACGTGAATGAATTGATTTGTGAGGGTGTTGTGTTGTTATGTTTGTATTTGTTGCGTTTGTCCTTGTTTTAAGTTGTGTTTTTTCATATATTGTAGCATTGCAATGAGTTAGTTCTAGTTGTTGACTATGTTATTATATAACTTCACAGTGAAGAATGAAATTGGTTTATGTTCATGCTTAATTGGTAGAATAATTTGATTGATTTAAGGTATAACCCGCAGATGTTGATTGAGGTTTGTGTTAGGGTTAATGTTTTAAAATGGTGTCAACTTTCCCCCTCTGAGGCTAGCCTGCACCCTGCATCATGCCAATGTGAGTTGCACAACTAGTTATTAGAAAACAAAAGGTCCAGGTAGTTGTACGAGTCCTCAACATCAACTGTAACTTTAAAAGAACAAACATATTTTTGCGCATCCTACCCAAAAAGCATAATCTTAGTCTTTGGCAGATTCAGGTCCAGGCCTTGTTCCTTGAAGAACCTGGCTGTGTACATCAAACTGTGTTGTAAGACCCTTGGGGTGAGGTGCATCAAAACCATATCATCTGCGTAAAGTGAAGTGGGATGGAAATGTAAAGCATAATTAAGCAGAAATCCAGTAATCAGTTTCTCTGCTGTAAGGACTACATTCCTTAGAAAGAATTAGAGCATGAAGGGTAGCGGGAATTCTTTCGGCCACTTTCAGTTCTCTCAAATGCAATATGAATGCAGAGCTTAACTACTTTATTTCTACAAAGAATGCAAGTTTGTGGATTTTACAACTGACACAGTGATTTACCTCCAAGATGGCAGCGCTCCTTCAAGCTTTATAAGGTGTTCCAAATTTAAATTTGGGATGGTGGGCCAAGAGTTCAAAACTGTCGACAGTTGAAGTGGTCATGATAAAGGTAAACCTGGAGCCTCAGTGGAGCCACATAGTGTGGAGAGGTGGAACATTGTGACACAGATATTGCAGGGCTTTCCCTGTACAAACTGTGCCTTGCTGAAGCAAGAAGGTGACAGTGAGCAATGTCATCTGCAAGAGTTATACTTGGGGATTTGAAGCGGAGTGTAAGTCTGCGGGAGCAACAGGGCATTTACCAACAGGGATGACTGCAGCAATGCCAGAGGCTACAGCTGCCAGAATTGACTTGCCATGCACCTAGACCCTGGAGGGAGAAAGAATAGGACCGAATCGGGAAGTCAGTGTCTATTACAGACAATTCATAAAGAGGTGCCTAGGGTTGGGGAGGTGGGAGGAGGAATGCAACGGTGATGAGAAGATCCTGGCATAAGTACATTGACAGAGGCTTGTCCCGTGGCTAGCATGGATAACAGGCTTTTCATGCAAGACCAGAACAGCTGCAATGCCACTGTTCTTAACAAGGGGCAGTTTGGAGCATGGTGGCACATGCTTTTTTTCAGACCGCAGAGCACAGAGGGAACACAAGTAACCAGGAGCCGAGTACAGCAAGGCAAAGTAGTGACATGGCAGGGATGTCTAAATGTGAGAAGCAGTCATGAGGTCTCTGCATGCTCTCTGTGCAAAAGCCTGACCAGGTCAGCACCAAACCTGAGAGAGTTAATTTAAAAACTGGCATTCATTAACAAAATGATTGAAATGTATGGTGCTCTGGATGCTTCAGTTTCCACACTTGAGCTCCAGGACCCTAAATCACAGGCGGGAACTTCTGGCTTTAAGAAATTATTTCTTGCTATTGGGAGCTCAAGCGGTGGTGTGGCAAGCTAAAGTTGACATATAGAGCACCTGTGGAACAATGAAAAGGCAAGGGTGCGCACCATAAATCACATTAACATGACATATGAATCCAAATTCTGCTCTGTGGAGGTAAAAAGATCCTGGACAATATTCAGTCAAAGGGGGAGGGCGAGGTCCAACCTGACTTTTAGACTGGGAATAGTTATGTCATCGAGCTACCAAGATTACCTGGACATGTCTTTTGGCATTGATTTCTGCTTTTCCTTTTCTTTCCTTCTGCTGCCGATAGCTCAGTCGAGGTGTGTTCCCTATGGTCCTTAACTGTTAAGAGTTTAGCCACTGGCTTGCCACTGGTCCATTTCTACATTTGGCCTGGGCTTTGCCCCCAATTCAGGTGTATTGGATTGGAATTTCAAAGCAGCTCAATGAGGTCCTGGGGTGGCCTTTGATGTGGAATGCTAGTGTGGCTTTGTTAGGGATTTGGGGGGGAGGTGACTTAAGTGCAAGCAGACAAGATATTTATCGCAGTGGCCCTTTTGATGGCAAAAAGGACCACTGCCATGCACTGGGAGTCAACAGATTTGCCAACCCTATCGGAATGGCGCACTGAGTTAAACTGCACCATGAACAGTGAGAAACTGGTGTACAGATGGAGATTTTGCTGGCAAAACCACTGAAAGGTCAGCCCACGTGAGCTCTCTGTTGAGACTGGGCCTCCACCTCCTTGCTGGTTTGGAGTGGGATATCCCGGAATTAAACGGACAGTAGTGTCCATGTCGTTGGGCTTGGGGGAAGTAGAGGGGGAATAATGGTGAGCAGGCTCATGCTTTGGGGTTGGAAGTTGTAATGTGCTGTTTTGAAATCAAAATCACACAAAAGAACTTTAAAAGCAAAAAATGTTTAGCCACTGAAGTGCCAGCGGGCCATTAGGATCCTATCAAGCATACAAGTGGGTGTAGGGTGTGGTGGGTCGGAAAAAGGAGTCAGACATTTTGAGCACATTCAAGGCCTAACTCTCCCTATGGCTAAAGGTAATATAACCTACCCATCTAAAGAAACTAAAAGGTGCTCGTCAGGAAGTCCAAAGTAAATATGTCCTCAATCCAAGCTAACCCTATCTGACCCTACCACTAAATATAACTAAAGTAAATAGGCCAAGAGAATGTCTCTTCTTCCCTTGGTCTTAACTTTGTTCTGAATAGTTCTTTAATATACAGGTTTCCTTTTGGATTATATACTTTTTAACGTAATCGCCTTTGACAATCTTTCTCATCAACTCTTGTAGTTCCTCAAGAGAACTCTTGGATATTGTGATTTCTGTGGTCCTCGCTTTATAGTACCTTTTCCTTACAATACAGGCCTCGAGAAATGTTTTGAAAAACCCTTCTGGACCTGCAGGTCAAGTAAAGTAGATTATCTACTCGACCTTGGAGAAATGCACTCCCCCCACAAACTGGCTGGCAATTTTCATTTTACTGAAAAAACAGTGCACACCTGACAAAACATTACTATACTGTCAACGTACATTTTCATAACGGTGAAAACTAATGCAACTTACATTTACTTATATCTAAACGAGTCACGAAATATCGGCAAGCTTTTTTGTTTAATGGAACATTGCGACACATGAAACAGGATGTATGCAAAAATCCAGCTTTTGAACACAGGCAAAGACTACCACCGGGTATATTTAAGTGCCTGTTGCACTGGCTGTTAGCAATGTAAATTGTTACAGAGCGCTTCATGCCGGATTCCTTCCTGCTAGCGATGTAATGAGAAAGTGTATTATACTTAATAGTGCTCAATGTATCAACCTTGGAAGGCTGAAAAGCCGAGTTGGCCCTGCTGGAGACTCGAACATGACGTGCACCATGGCCGCATTTGAGAGGAGAACATTTAACTTGGGAGCTGTTGTGAAAATTTGAGAATGTGTAATTTGTTATGCAATCTTTATAACTAATGAAGAAATAGCGACAGTGTTTTTGATATTGTCATTCTTTTATTTAAATGCACAATCCAACACTTTCCCCAAATATTCTAGGACTGGAGTTAGTATATAAAATTACAGCAGTCCTAAAATATGTTGGGAGGGTGTTTGGTGCATTTAAATAAAATAATGAAAATATCGACACTGCCATTATTTTTTCATTCGTTATAAAGACATGTAACCGTGGAATATATGCAATCCTTTGTTCCGTGCACAGCAGAGAGATCTGGTGCATACATGTAGTAGAAAGACACAAGCACAAACATGGTGCTTCCTGTCATGTAGCATACTTAAGACCTACAAATACGCAGGCTTGGTCACAGATGTAAATACACCCACAGATGGACCCTCACACAGAGAACGCACAAATACACGCACAGATAAACCAACAACCAAAAACACACAAATGTACAAGCACACATACAGAAGACCTCACACAAGCATAAACAAAACCATACTGACACAAACACGCATACACATAAAACACACACACACCTAAGCTTCAGAGTCCTTTGAGGACTGGCAGATAAGAACAAATATCAACAAAACAGGGGTATATTAAATAATGCAGTGACTGCCTACTGCAGAGCATCAATTTGTAAAAGCTGAAAGTACGCTTTATCTCATGAGGACGGAGGGCACCCGCTTTCCTTACAGATCTGTGAACACTTCATATATGCTTCCGTTATAATGACAAAAGATTTGATGTGAGATCTTTCGTCACACTGATTTTCTGCCTGCAGCTTCTGGTTCATTTTCTCTTTGCTCTGGGTAAGATTTGTAACCCTTCTCACATTAAATATTCTTTAACGCATCTGCTTGCCAATCATCCACCCTTCTGTCCTGCATGTTCCTCGCTCCGTTTCCAACTCTCTCGCCTCACGTCGCCCGCCATAGAGGTCCAGTGTTTCCCTCCTGCTGTTCTTGTTGCTCTCCCTCAGAAACAATGCCTAATGAAACAACCACTTGCATCAATCAGAAAGACATCCTGTATCAATGGGTTACACATTCAAATTGATATTCACTCTGGGAAATGTTAGACAGATTTTCCACTTTGAAAGTAACATTTAAACTTCTGAATGTCCACTTGAGGCCCCTCAGCCAGCAAGGAAAGAAGGGAGCTCTTCCAGAATTCATCCCAAGAATGAACATGACCCAACTCTGGGCAGGGCAGCTGCAAGAAGGAAACGGAAGTCATTCAGTTGACAGTCTAACGCAGTGCAGACTATAACACAGATTATTTTGCTCCAGTTGTGTTCTGTCAAGTTTCCGGTTGGGTTTCAATTCAAAGGCTGCTTACCTCTTGCTCCCCCATAACAGACCTTGCAGCTTGCCCCTATTTCGGTCTTCCATATGTATAATAATGATTTTTTACAGGAGTATTTGCTCCAGGTGCACTCACTGTTAGTGGATAGTTTTGTGTTCTCAAATGTGTTTTGCAGTTATTCTATTAAGTAAAAGACTAAAAGACCTCAAACGCTTGGCATAGCTCGATCAAAAACCACGGATGTTACAAACCAACCCAGCATGAATTACTTACCTCTGGCAAGGCTCATTTAGAAACCTTTCACTAGTTATTAGGATGACAGTTCATTCATATTATGGGATTGCAGAATTTAAATTAATCTACCTGAATGTACTGAGATTAATCTCCCAGCTAAGAGGAAGAGTATCGTGGAGAAATTGGCAGAGCGCAGAGCCGATATAGTGGCTCCTTCAAGAGACCATTTTGTTTACAGAAATAAAAGCACATGCTAAAATATACTTGCATCATTTCTTTGCCTCCTCTTGGGAAAAAGGTGAGGGTTTTGAGAGAAACTGTAGAATAGCATAGTTTGAAACTCAATATCGTTTGTGTTAACTATTTAATTTATCTGCCCAATGATGGACAAGAGAAATGTAATTTGGGCCTGTTGCAAAGTATTTCCAAATTTCAGGACGGTGAGCTATTGCTAGGAGTGGATTTCAAAATAGTACAATCCGACATGACTTCATTACAACTTCTTGCAAAGTATGACTTTTCTCGGAACACAGTTGCCGGAATTACCGGTAATACTGGCAATGAAATTACCGGCAATGCCAGAAAACTGAGCCGGTAACACAGGCACAATGGTAGCACCTGCATAACATGAGATTGGATTTGCCAGTGATACCGGCAGATTTTTCCTGGTAATACCAGCGAAACCAAGGCAGTGATAACATCACCTCAGTGCAGCCGGTAAATGGACACAGGTGAAGGAACGAAGGCCACAGGTGCACCCAGTCCACCCAGGTGCACTCAATGCACACAGGAAGAGTACACAAAAGCAACCCCTACCCCAGAAACACTTCCCAACACAACCATTATGCCACTCATTGCCACAAACATCGAACTGGAGGCACTACATGCCATTCTACAGCTGTAGGTGCTGGAGGACCAACAGAGGCAACAGGAAGCCAGGGAGATGAGGAGGATAATGGGGATGCAGGTGAAGAGATGGTGGCGTGCAGTGTTCTCTCAAACAAGGGCCACACCCTGGACCCTCACTGAAAGGCAGTACTAACCCTGTACCGCTTAAACCGGGAGACCATACTTGACCTCCTGACCCACATCCAGAAGACATGGAGAGCAGGATTGGCATCAGGTCAGCCATTCCACTGGTGCTAAAGCTGGTCTTGTATTCCTGGCCAGTGGCACGTTCCAGCACCCTGTGAGCCAGCTGCACAGCATTTCGCTGCCTGCCTTATCCAAAGTGCTGGTGCAGGTGCTGGAGGCCCTCCTGCACCATGAGGGCCAGCACATCGCCCTCCCCACTGTTAGGGAGAATTCTCTGTAAAGGCTAATTTCCCAAACCTAGTGAGTCCCCCAGCAGCTTTGCTGGATTTTTGGGGTTTATTTTTTTTCTCCTGCTAAGGGTGAGACTCTTTTTCTCCCACTCTTAGACATGATTTGAGGTGTTCCTTTGACTTTGTATGTGTTCTATGGGCTATGGGGTCCTTTACCCCATAGGGCTTCATGTGTCTTTGGTTTGTGGGTTACACAACACCCTCCGTGCAGTAACCCAGGAGTGTCGTAGCGACCCCCAAACAGACTCCATACCCTGGGACCGACTACTGTCTCCTAGGGCATGTAAAGTCACCACTGGCTTTACTTGTCTCAAATTGTGAACAGAACCAGTACAAACCATCCTATTGTGGACATACTGGTCGGGGCAATTCGATTGCCCCGGGGTCTGTTCAAGGGGGCACTGTCCAGTCCCCCCCCGACCGAGTTTTGGCTGGTGGCAGTGGATACTACTTTTTATATTCGACCGCGAATATATCCCTATGGTATTTTCCCATTGTTCGAGGCTACCACTTTTTAAAATAGCCACGAACATACCGCCGGTTTATTAAATTAATATAAATTCACCGGTTGTTTTTTTTTTGCCGAAACTTGGTTCCAAAATGGTGTTTGTGTTCGCTTCTGTGACTCCAACCCAAGTCGAGCCCTTTGTTCCACTTTTTGGCGGGCTTCTCGACAGAAGCCTCCAAAAGTGGTGCCACTCTGTCTGGGTACCACAGAGGGTGTGGGAGGGGGTTTAGGCACCCTGGACTGAGTTACCTCGGCAACTCAAGTCGCACTCTTGTGTGATTGGCCCAAGTGGTGAGCCGCCCGGCTCACCACTTAGCATGTTTGAGTGACAGCTAGGCTGAATGAATTGGGGTTTTCTGCATAAAAGCAGGGCTTTGGGGACTGGAACTTCAGAAGTCGCCACAGGACCTAAAGAATCTGAGGAGGGAGAAGCCGAGCCGACCTGCAACGACGACACCACCGGTGGAGCCCTGCTGAACCGTTTCACCACTTTTCCTAACGACAGAGGAGATCTCCAGCCCGGAGAGTCTTCTTCCTTTGACTGGTGAGGATAACCACTTTGCCTGTCTTTTCGCCTTCCTGGACCATCTCGTGGCCGCCTTGCACGTGCCAAGCACCCCGGCAACCGGAATACCACGGTTTACCACTACCGAGAAGAAAAGGGTGGTAACCTTGTAACCGGGAAACTCAGCGGCTGGTTTCTTCCCTGGCAGTGCAACGACCTTCCCTTCCTCTGGACGAAACACCGACTTGCACCCGCTGCCAGGAACAACTGTCCCAGCTGGAGCGTTCTTCCCACTTTCAGGTACTGTGTCCCGCCTGGCTTCCCTAACAGATCGTTCGGGGTGACAGTAAATTCTCGACTTTCTAACATGGGTTAGCCTGGGGCCTGTTAACTAACTTTTCCTGACTTGATCTCAATCTTTTGTGAACTATCTACAAAGACCCTTTGGGCATAACCCCACTGTGTGATCCTGGACACATTTCGCTTGCTCGCTCTAAGAGAGTGGGCCTGGCATTTGAACTTCCTTGCTCTCCAGTCGACTTTGCCTAAACTGACTCACTGTGGTTCTTTGAAAAGTATTGAAATGTGTGTGCGTCCATAACTCTGCCTTTTTCCCTCCCTTTTTAATAACTTATTAGAGTGCCATCTTATGTTAAGCGCTCACCTCTGTCTGAAAATAAGTGGTGTTTCTCATTAAGGCTTGTCTAAATAAAATAAGTAATTAGGGATATATAGATATATATAATAGTGACTGTGTGTGAATTTACTTACCTCTTTTTGTGCTAGTGTAATTTACAAGTGTGTCTTTAAATAAATAATTATATACTTTTACACCAAAGCTCTGGTCAGTGTTTGCTTGTGCTACTGTATCTCTGTACCTATTGTGTATACTCTATATACTGCCTAACTCATCTTGAGAGAAGTCTGACTGCTCAGCCACAGCTAACAGGTAAATCTGGATGGTACAGACTGCTACCAATTGGGTTTACTGCCAACCACCTGTAGTCCTAAATCTTTTGCAGTGGTCCCTAAGAGAACTGCACAGGTTTCTGCCGAACACCCACCACCAAGACGCAGTTCAACGCAACCAAAGCCTGCTTCTATGCATTTGTGGGTATGCCCAAATGCAGTGGCAGAATTGGACTACACACTTTTTGCTGGTGGCCCTGCCCACACCTCAGAGGAGGTATACAGGAACCGGAAGCAGTTCCATTCCCTGCATGTTCAAGTCGCCTGTGATGCCAACCTTACCATCACGCATTGCTGCACCCTGCCGGCCTGCATGGAGCATCACATAGGACAAAGGACCTGGATTTTGGGTAAGTACATGTACAATACCATCTACCTAGCAGCATGAGTGACCGGCAAAGGATGGAGGGGCGTGACAATGTCACATATACACATCCAGAGAGTACTCAGCACATACAGGACCCACCAGCACACCCCTCAATACACAGAAGTATAACATGACTGGAGATGTAGCAGTCATTGACCAAGCCATTTCACAACCAAGAGGATATCCACACGCAATGCACTACAGGTACCAGAATGCAACACCCCCTGAGCAGTGCAATACACATGCAAGGACTGTAGCGTAACAGTGTGGCACAATGAGACATGGGGCATGCATGCACAGGCTGGCCATTGTGATTCCGCCGTCGCAGGCAACACCACTGCTGACCATCAAGTCCATTGTTGTATTCTTGTTTGTAGTGTGTTTATTGCCTGCACCCTTTTAGCTTCATTGTATCCTTGTATTTCACTTGCTGCTATTTTTTACGTTTTGCAAACATCAAATCAGTCTTTTACATTCCGCTATGTAAAATACTTTTAATCTGTTTTATTCTGCCTTTTAATCTATTTTAGCCCATTTGCTAACTACACAGCGTTTCGTCTTTGTTTGAAAAGAGCGATTTGAGTTAACGTGGTCCTTGACGCACGCTGCACGCTTTGTGTTTGAACTTCAACTCCCAGCATTCTGGTAGTTTGTCATGCTTCATATTTGGTCTCCATGCGCTACTGCGCCTGGTGCGACTACACTGGTTAGTACCGGTGTGTGCAGATCTCCCTCTCTGTCCTGTGCTTGCCATGCCTCTTAGTTTTGTTATCTTACCTTGCCTTATCTAATTCTCATTCTCTGGATACATTGAGGAAAGCATAATATTTTTTTTTTTACTTGCCTCTCAATGGATTCAGGATCAAAGTTAAATCCACAATCCTCCTCTTTAAATGACTTACCTTTTAACAAGACTAAATGTATGATTATCTCCCCACTCTATTAATGACCAGTATTCATCCACTACCGATTGTCTCTCCATCTCTTTACTAAATACGTGCTCCATGGTTAAACAAGCTATCGAGATCGCTGATCACATAGGCACACAGAAACCTGATGTGCTAGCGCTCTCTGAAACGTGGTTATCGGATTCAACTCAGTTAGCAGTAAATGATGCAGAACCCCAGGATACAAAATATTCACGTAGTATCGTGAAGATTGTCGGGCCGGGGCGTGGCACTTCTGATGAAAGAACACTAACTGTTACGACCCCAAACTGCATTGGTTGGACAATTGTGAATTCCTTATGGTTAAAATAAAAATTAATCACAACTCCTCTCTTGCCTTAATTATACTTTATAAACCCCCTCAATCTATTCCTTCAGCAACTTCTTGGAAAATGAACTGCCCAGTTATTGTTATGGTCGACTTTAATTTATGGGCTGATGACCCATCTGATAAATCTGCTACCTCCATTCTATAATCATTAGAAGCGATTGGGTGCAAGCAGGTAAAAGTACCACACATCAAGGCGGCCACACCCTGGACTGGTTACTGGTGCATAATGTTCATACTCATTCTGTTGGAACCTTTGGATGTCCATGGTCAGATCATTTCTTTGTCAACACGATAATCATACTGCCGAGCCATCCATTAAGACTAGATACAAACACTAGGTCTATGATCACATGTAGAAACACTAAAAATATTGCACCGACTGTCTTCTCCTCTCTAGTATCCTCTAAATTGGGGGACATTGATTTATAGGAGGGTGATATGTATGAGCTATTCCATCATTTATCTACTGTCATTAATGATATTAATAACTTATCCACAGAAAAAACGAAGATATTAAAAGCTGAAACCATTAACAAAGCATGGTTCTGCGATAAGATTGCAGAAGCAAGAAAAATTAAAAGAACATATGAGCGAGAATGGCGGAAAAATCTGTGTCCGACGACTTTGGAAAAATACAAATAAATCTCTCCATGAGTAGAAGAGTGTTATAATTGAGTCCAAAAAGAGCTTCTATAATGATTGCATCAATAACCCGAAATCGAGTTATTCAAAATTCTAAGAGACTTTGAAAATCAGGCATCTTCCTTTTTGCCCGTTGTCAAGGATTCTGTTTGGTGCCAACAAATTCAGGACGAATTTTCACATAAAATAGCTGGACACTGCCTAGCCATTGCCAATCAATTGGCCAATCTCGATGTCAAGCATGAATGTCTTAACTCTAATCACCAAGATGACATCTCCCTTGTTAATCCGCAAAAAATGAATTTCAGGCCTGTTCTGAACAAGAGATTAAGGCGATTATCAGCAATATGAAATTGACTTCTTGTCTGGGTGATGCCTGCCCGTCAGATCTACTACCTTGAGCGTCTGAGCACCATGGATCACTAAAATGATCAACTTATTGTTTCTATCTAGTATAGTACCTACAGCTTTGAAGGCAGTATGGGTCACTCCTCTTTTGAAAAAGGACTCTTGATTCCCTCTATCCCCAAAAACTATAGACCTATTACCAATGTTCCATATCTATTGAACATTTTGGATAGAGTAGCATATGTACAGTTACAGAAATATATTGAGGAACATAAACTCCTCAATCCAAATCAGTCCGGTTTTCGTACTCAACATGGCACTGAGACCGCTCTTCTAGACTTGAAATCAAATATTACAGGAATCATTGAAAGAAGACATCCCACGCTGCTGTTATTATTAGATCTCTCGGCGGCATTTGATATTATTGGCCACAATCTTCTGTACAATAGACTTAACTGTCTCTAACTGTTCGGAGAATGCAGCAAAAGGGATTGCGTAATTTTTGGGCCCTAGAATCTCTAGATTGGTGGTCGAGAGAGCTCAAGCTAAACCCATTTCTAGCACATGCGGTGTTCCGCAGGATTCCTGTTTGTCTCCCTTGCTTTTTAATATTCATATCAGACCTTTCCTTGATCTTCTTGGAGACCTGGATGTTCAATTCGCAAAACTATGTGGATGACACCCAGATCCTCTTCGAGCTTTCTGGTAACTACCAGAAGGGCATTGAGGATGTGAACCGCATTTATGGCACTCAACTCTGTAGCCCTCAATGACTCCAAAACGGAGTTGCTTATTACGACCTCCAGTCCTCGATTAAAGAACCTCCCTCAACAATATGAATCATTTGAGGGTGCTGTTAATATCATTCCTGTTAGTAAAACAGTGAAGACTTTGGGAGTGATGCTGGACGACAAATCTACCAATGAAAAAACAGGTCTCCCAGATCCATTCATCTTGTGGACATGTGATACAATTATTGCATCAGATTAAACTATATCATACTCTTTCGGACAGATCTCTTTTGGCTTCCTCATTAATAAACTCACGATTGGACTATTGTGCTGACTGGGACATCCCAAGGGAATTTACAGTGACTACAAACTGTTCAGAATGGAGCTGTGAGGGCGGTCTTTGGTCTGGCTAGACAAGATCACGTCACTGCCTTCAGGAAGAAACTTCACTGGCTCCCGGTGAGGAAATTCTGTCTCTCACCTAGAAATGCCAGAATGCTAAGGCACCACATTACCTCACTAATAGACTGGTGAGGAAATCATCAAGTAGAGTGTTACACTTATCGGACACCCTCCAGCTTTTCCAGCCAAGAACTCGCCTAAAAAGGTTTGGCGACTGCAGTTTTGAACATAATGCTCCTTTTGATTGGAACACTGCCATTGAATATTAAAACATCGTCATCAATTTCTATTTTCAAGAAACATGTTAAGACGTTCTTCAATTTACCTGAATAGACTCTGTATCTGGTTCTCTCCTTTTCCCTTCCATCCTTCTCTTGGAGCACTCAGAGCCCTAAGGGCATGTAGCGCCTTATAAGGAACAAAATAAATAAATCATTACTCACACCTGTGTCCTTACCCCTTGTAGGCGACTCTGGATACCATCTGCTTCCATAGCTGTTGACCCCTCTGATTAATCCCCAGATGCTGCAAGAAGTGGAATACAACAGGGCCCATGTGAGGACTAGGGTGACCATTGAGCTGGCCTTCGGGCTCTTGAAGACACTTTTCAGATGCCTACACCGGTCTGGGGGTGCACTCACGTACATGCCAGAGAAGGTGGAGCAGATAGCCCTGGCCTGTGCAATGTTGTACAACATCTGCACCAGGCACAACATATCTCTGCCCCCAGATCTAGACATCCCTCCACCAGAGGAGGAGGAGGATGATGCAGCGCCAGCCAGGTCCATGCACGTGCGCATAGAGGCCAGGGATGGGCTCATGGCCCGCCAAGAACTGATACAGAATTTTGTTCAAGTATCCTCTACACTCTGTTCACCCCTTGCACCTTTGTAGTCATCCTGCACCATCACAATTGAACACATTTGTTAAAAAAAGGAATGTCCAGTCAGTGATGCAGATGAAAACTATGTATTAAGCAACAACAAAAATGCAAACAAGCTCAACACCCCATTCCCCTTCCCCACACACCCCCACACCCCCTCCCACCACAGAATGCCCCCAGCGCAAAAAGCCCCTCCACTCCTCCCATACATCCCCTTACCCACTCCACCTCACACAGCCCCTCCAGCCCCACCCCATAACCCCCATAAACCCTCCCTACATCTGCAGCCCAAGCACCCCCCTCCCCATGAACCACCCCGCCCCTTCCGGACCCTCTTTGGCATGGTGCCTTTGCAGACTCCATTGGGGCCCGGAGGCGCTGCGAGCGGTGGCTTGGGCTACCATGCAGGGAGCTCTCTGTTCCGATCGATAACTGTGGGTCAGACCATTGGTACCGCATGTGCTCCAGGGTTAACTGTAGGGCATGGGTCATGGCATGTGTCATGGCCTCTGCTGTGACAGAGGTAATCTCATTGCCCTCACACACTCTTTGGGAAGAAGTGAGGAGGGTGGCACTTCTGCAGCTGGAGACCTGAAGACATTCTCGCATGAGGCGCAGTTCGTCCATCTGCTGGCATGCTGGTCCAGTCAGCTCAGCATGGCAATCCTCAATTGCATGTAGGCATGCATCAAATGAACAGATGCTGGGCTGTGGCAGTGGAGGGGGGACTGTGCAGTGTTGCAGGGCTGAAGCACAGTGTTGGGTAGGGGGGTGTCGTCGTCGTCCTCCTCGTCGTTGTGCTGTACCTGCGATGATGGCCTGGTGGCTGCTGTGCCTGTGGTGGTGTGGAGGTCACAGGAGGGACAGGGGTGGGGGGGTGTCACTGACCACATGTTTGGTGATGGCAGCAGCTGGAAGTGGTTGTGCTGGCGCAGCTGAGGTGGGGGGACCTTTGTAGTTGGTCTGCCAGCACCTGCTAGGCCCGATGTTGACGGTCCAGGCGCGTTGCTGTCAGAGGATGTGCAAGTTGGGGAGAGATGAGCATGCTGTTATTCTGGGAGTCATGTCTGCGGGTTTGCATTACACGCATGCTACATTGTGTGTGTCCTGCTCTTGTAATGTGGCTTCTTTGGTCCGTTTGCTCCGATGTGTGCTTCTACATGTGGGTTGTGGGAGTGCATACTGACACTTGGTCTGCCCAGGTCGCTTTTTGCGTGTGCGGTGAGCCTATGATTCCTGTCCTAATCTCCCCTGGCACACATGGGCACTTCTCATGTGTTCATGTGTGGGGCTATACATTTCAGCAACAGTGCGTGTGCATGGCTACATCTGCCTACATCCCCTGGCATGTGTGTTTGACCGGGCCATTTGCTGTGACTGACACGTGTTGGACCTGTTCCCTTGCCCATTTGGTGTTTTTCTGCCTGGGGATGCATGCATTTGAACTCAATACTTGCATTTATATGGGGTTTATTGTACTTACCACCATCGCATTGGGTGCCAGCTCTTGCCTCTGCTGTCCCGACTGCCTCTGGGTGCCATGATCCCTCCCCTCCTCCTGTGGCAGCAGATTCCCTCCTGTGTGTGGCTAGGAGGCTGCAGACCCCCAGAGTTGTACCGCCGCTTGTGGCAGTCCCTTGGCGTATGGGGGACAGTCCCCATGGCCGTGACACTGTCTGCCACCTTTTGTCAGATGGCAGTCTTCCTCCTCTGGCTGGTCCTCCTGTGGCCAGTCCTAAAGAGGGCCTCTGCATGCTGCACCACAGTATCCGCAAGTGCAGCCAGCTCTGCCTCTGCAAACTTTGGCTTGCTTAGCTGGATCTCAGGGACTCTGGATTTCGGCATGCTGGTATTACAGTTTCCGGCAGAAGAGGGGGTGGGGGGCTTGCACGCGGCCGAGGATCTGTGATGTGCCGGTTTTTCCAGCGGTCACCCTGCCGGAGACAGTAATACAGGTGCGTCGGAATTACCAGCGTTCTAGTGGTAAAGTTGTAATGCGGCCCATAGACTGTTCACGTCAGTACTGTTGCTAAATTAAAATGCTGTGTGAAGTGCACTGCTTCCATCTAGTGGCCTTCATTGACAGTACAATACATTTACGGAAAAAAAAGATTAGTAAGCAGTGTGTGTGTGATTTAGGCTGGATGTTTTAAGTTGTGTAAAATACATTAGCTAAAGTGCCTTTATTGATCTATTCCCTCTCCCCCAAACTGCATATATGCTGACATTTAGGCTGTTTACCAAACATGTACTCTTCTGCAGTGGCGTCGCTAGGGAAGGCCTGGGGGGGCTGCCCCCCCCTGTGAGACCCTGTGCCCCCCTTGTTCCCCCCACCTAAGACGAGCAGTGACCATGTTCTCCCCCTACTTTTGTCTGTGCCCCCCTACTTTTGTCTTTTGCCCCCTCTGTGCCCCTCCTAAATTTGATTCCTGACGACGCCACTGCTCTTCTGTCCGTTAATTCAGACTTTTTTTTACTCCTCTGTTGGGTTTTATTTCTGCCTTTCCTGTGCAGCATTTTGCTGGTCACGTGATTGGTTTCAGCTTTTATGTGCCGGGTATCCAGAGCGCGCAGCAGGAGGGCGGAGCGGGCGGGCATGGCAAGCCTGTCTGTGCCCGTCCGGGCCATGGACGGGTCTTGGACTATACAAAGTAGGCACACTGCATTGCCCAAGAGGTAGTCTAGGACTGCATTGCTACATCTCGCTCCGAGCAGCGCAGTGCTGCCTGATGCAATGCCATGCGCCGCCACATCTATGGATCCAGCAGCTGCAATTCCCAATGCTGGTAAACTAAACTGTCTATTGATGAAGGTGCGCTCAATTCCAGCAAACGCCTCTGATCTTTATGATCTGTGCAATGATGTATCGCCCGACCTCTGTTTTTATCACAGAGACTTGGTTACGTGACACATCTGAACCCACTCTGATTAAACCATGCCGCCAGGATATATTTTGAATGTTAAGAGAAACGCTGCCCTCCAGGATGTTGGTTTAGCAGGTATTTTCCGAGCAACTGTGTTGTGTGTCTTGGTGTCTTAACATGTTTGCGCGCCTACGTTCATCACCCACTCATATGGTGTAGGCGCTACTGGTCTACCGCCCCCTACACAAGACGCAGCTTTTTGCTCTTTTTCCTAAATCTTACAGCTGACCTTAAACAGCAACACTCAAACTTGTTGATTTTAGGCGATTTTAACCCACCTTTCCTAGAAATCATGCCTGCAAGAAATGAGTTTTCTGCAATCATTGGATGATCAGAACCTTTTGCATCATATCAGGGGCTCCACCCATAGACAGTCCCAGGAGGATAGCTCAGCGGCAGCGTGCTCGATTTGGAAACAAGACGACATGGAGCAACACAGGTTCGATCCCTGGGTCCGCGCTTAGAAACCTCTGGGTATTAAGCGCGTTATAAATAACCTATCATATCATATCATATCACATGGCAATAGGCTTGATCTTGTCTTTTCGGCCCTTGCTCTCATCACTGCCTTCCCTTCCTACAGTTTCTGTGGACAGATCATTTTGTGCTTCCTGTCCTGAATGGTGTCACCCCCGACGATGCCTATGATACAGCCCTCCTTGCTTAAGCGAAAAAATGGTCTGCTATTTGCCCAGCAAATCACTCTGTCAAGAGGAAAACACAAATGTATCCAGGATGGCTTCAGCTTTTAAGACTATCAATTGGCTCCTCTAAAGTTTGACAAGCCACAGGCCTGTCCTTCGGAGCCATGGTTCTCCTCCATTTGCAGGTAAGCTGAAAGGAAATGGCAAATTGATTATTCATCCCCTGCTAAATCTCTCTTCTGGAAGGAAACGCGTGCCGATCAGCAGGCCATAGTGGAAGCTAAACGCTCTTACTTTTCCAGCCAAATTACCCAGGCTCTCAATCAGCCTAGAGAACCTTTTAAAGTTGAGAAGTATCAGTCAGACCCTCTCCCCCGATAAGCACCCCTTCTACCCAACTCCTATATGATTCACTATCAAACCTTTTAATTAAGTCAATCTCATTTGCCAAACTATCTCGGCATCTTCCTCCAACCTTTACGCTGACAGCGAAGTCTCTCATTTGCTGCCTCCAGTGAGTCACATTCGTGGTCTGTCTTTCCACCAGTGGGCCCGAAAAATATAATTCAGGCAACTAAAACTTAAATCTGCCTCTCCTCTGGACCTCATTCCTCTCTGTTCCAAAGCTAATTATATCTGACATTGCACCTCTTGTTACTTCGGCTTTCAATCACTCTTCTATCTCCAGTTTTATTCCTGGTAGGCCCTGGTAATTCCATTCTTGAAAAAGGTTTCTTTGGATCCCCCTAACTATCAACCAATTTCTCGCCTCCCGTTTTTGATGAAGTTGTTGGAATCTTTAAATCACACCTATGATCAGCTCCTTCCTGAAAAGTTCTTCCTTTTTTAATTCCTTTCAATCAGGTTTTAGGCCGAGACAGGGCACCGAGTCGGTTCTGGTGTTGGTCGTGGATGACCTTGCGAGGCTTGCAGATCAGGGTGGAGGAGGCGTGCTGATTTTATTAGATCTGTCGGCCGCTTTTGACTCCATAGATCATGCAATTTTGCTTCAGAGACTGTCCATGGCCGGCATCTGCGGCGCAGTGCTGGACTGGTTTGGCTCCTTTTTGGCTGAAGGTTCACAAACTCTTTCCGTGCGTCCTTTTACCTCATTCTCACGTTCTGTCACTTGTGGTGTCCCCCAGGGATCTTCGCTCTCACCTATTCTTTTCAATGTATATGTTGAGCCCCTTGCTCACCTTATTCAATCCTTCAGCTTTCGTTGTTACATTTATGCAGACAATACACAGATCCTAGTTCCTCTCAAACTTGATAATCTCCTAGGGACGGCCAATCTCAACAACTGCCTGAAATCTTATCAGAGAATGGATGTGCCAGAACTGGCTCACAATCAACAGTGATAAAACAGAGGTCTTGATCCTCGGCTCACCATCTGCCTCTTCCCTCTGGATGCCTGATTTCTGGCCATCCTCCCAAGGACCAGTGTTAGAGTCAAAACATTTGGGAGTTCATATCGCTGCAACTGTCTCTATGGAACCGCAAATCAGCTTGGTCTGCCAGAAAAGCCACTTCAAACAGATTCCTGCGCAAAGTTCAGCCATTTCTTCTGTCCCCTCTACGTTCACTGCTTGTGGCCTCTTTGATTCTGAGCACACTTGATTATTGTAATGCACTATATCTTTCTCAGCCGGCCTACCTACTGGACCAATTAGAGGTGCTGCAAAATACAGCACCCCAGCCGTTCTTGGACTGTCCTCTCGTGCCCATTTCTCTTCATCATTGCGCAGCCTCCATTGGCTTCCTGTGGCATGCTGTGTTGAGTTTAAGTCACTATGCCTAGTCCATTGTGCCTTCAATTACCAGGGTGTTGATTATTAGCAGCAGAAATTCTGCAGCTACATGCCCGTAAGGCTGTTCCGTTCATCCTCTGACTTTTTGATTGCTGTCCCAAGAGTCCAACGTACCAGAACGGGCAGCTGAGCTTTTTCTGTTGAAGCCACGTACCTATGGAATAAGCTCCTTCTCTCACTACGAAATACAGCTGGCCACCTGACTTTTCGCAGCTTCTTAAGACTTCTATTCTATTAGCCGTTTCCTTCTCTGACCTCTCATCTACTCTTACTGGACTCCTTTAGCGCCATGTTGCCCTTGGGTGTAGGTGCACTTTACAAGATAGTTTAACATTACCTATCCTAAAGATGCTCGCCTGCCCGGTAGAGTACAAAATAAAAGTTACACAGCCTTTCAAAAAACGACCCTAGGAGGCGTGCAATAGTTCCTCACACTCCTGTCACCACATATACATGCTCTTCACAGTCTATTTGCTTAGCCTTTTCCAAATTACATTTACTTGCATTTCCTCTCAGGCTTTCTTTGCTAATGATGCGCACTCTGGGGTCAACTGTTCTTTTATCTTGTTCAACCGCGAGCCTTAACTCCTCTTTCTCGTTTAATGTTTTAGGGTACGCTTTCTCCAGGCTTCAACTTTGAATGTATAGGGTTCTTGCCCTTCCTCCGAGGGGTTCTCTTCCCCAGTCTTTATTAGCTCCCCATATGGCTTGTTTAAATCTCCCTCTTATAACTTGTTCACTTCCTTTGTTAACTGGACTCTTCAATAATACTTCGTCCTCAGGATTGGAAAATGTTCATCCACACATATACCCCTGGTCTTTCCAAGTTGGGTTATTTGTTATTCATTCTCTTAGATTTGTACAGTTCCAATCATTCAACTTTCTAGTTCTTCTTTCATACTTCGGACTGGGACGAGTTCCTTCGCGTAGATAATGCCGGAACGGTTGGTTGCATGGCTTGGCTCTCGCTAGGGTACTGCTTCTCGCTCTCTTCGCTGATCTTCGGTTTCCCACTTTCGGTTACTCGTGGCACGTCTACCGTTTGCAGAAGCTGGTGCTCCGAAGATGTTCAGATTTCCTGTCATGGTAGTCTCGGTGCTATTCTTCAGGCGTCTTGCCCACCACTCTGCATGTACGGTTGCGCAACTATCATGTACCTCTTCCTTTTTCTCCTGTTCAAACTGCTTCCTTTGAGGTCCAGTACATCGGGTCTCTGGCGTCTCACACTGCTGCTCTGGTTCTTTGAAACCCGCGGGCTTCGCGATCTGCTTGGGCTCCACCTCCACAAGGCATGAGGCGGTCAGGAGGCATCCCCTGCACATTGCAATCTCCTTCTCTCCATCTCCTCTGACTCGTCGCAGTTAAATACACGTCTGTTTAAAGAGACATTTTCCTTATTTTCTACACAGAATTCTTGTTACATTGTCCTTCTAGCCATAGTATTCTTTATAGAAGACAGTCCCATATATGCGGCTATGTTAGTTGCCTTAGGGAGTTTCTCACAGGAACAGGAGACCTTGTCCCCAAAGGGGGAGTCACTCCCGGTGAGGTCCCATTCGCAGCTACGCCTAGTTAGGTTCTTGCAGAGTGGGCTCACCTCCCTAGCCTCACAGGGGGAGTGTCTCCCTCTACGGGAGGAGGGATGAATCGCTGCAATTTGTTGCAAGGGCTACCCTGTCTAATCATCATTCTTCCAATTTATTTTATCATCTATAAATGGCAGAGTGGACTGCATATGGGTACGAAAGATATAAATCCAAGAAAACAAAATTATAGAAAATGAAACTATCAACAAAACAGATGGGATTTTAAAGCCCTGGCATGTTCCAAGGAGATGGTAAGAACGGATTTGCAACATGTGGGGTGTGACGAAATATTGTACAATCTGAATTAGTTCCTTAAGTTTGGCATTTGCTTGATCTGTGTGCGTCTCAGAGAGCCAGATTTTGCACTGCACTCACCATGTCCTCAACTTTATTGGTTTATGTCAGCAGCCTTAGGAATGTGGCTATTGTTTAGTAATACACCAGAGTGCTGTCAATTTTAACTGTTCTGCTTGACGGCAAGTAATCTTGCCTAAGGAATATGTAACTATCATTTATGCTTTTTGCTGCATTAAAAAGATGTAAGCATTATACTGTTTCGACACCAACTGCGTTTGAACAGAGTTTAACACACATTTCAGTGTCGTACTGTATCTGCTAGTAGTAGCTCAAATGTGTATGTATAAATACTGCAGGGGCAAAAGAGGCTACGCAGTGCTGATAAATCACTTGGAATAATGTATGCAAATATCATTTATGAGAGAAACAAGTGGCTAGCACCAAGGTGGGAATGTGACAAGGAAACAAACTAATACTTTAATTTCTCCATGGACATATACACAGAGGGTTTAAAAATGACAATTGTCAGACATGAGTTTCGTAAAAATACAGGGAACTTTCATTACTAAGTAAAATCTTTCATCTGATTACTTTTTCAGAAACAATATATGCGACTTATTCAAAGGCACCGTTGTACATTAATAAAATTAACCAATCAAGTTACTAGCTTTCAACATTTTAGTTTAATATTGTTTGCATAGCATTTACTAAATGTGTTTTACTTTTCTCCCAACAGATATATTCTGAAAAATATTATGCCACATTCCTCCCTGTAGGATTTGACAATGGACATTGGTGTGATTGTATTAAATAAAACATGCGCCTGCTCTATCATTTTAAAAGGTTAGCACACAATTTAAAAGGTGGTAGTATTTCAAATCCCAAGTTAGTCGACGGAAACAAAAATGTAAAGGGCAATGAACAGTTCATGTTTGTTCTGTAAATATACATAAAATAACTACATATGCAATTGAAATCACTGATGCAATGCTGCTCTGTTTATTTTGAATCTATAAGTAAAAGTCGATTGTACAATTGTCTGTTTATGCAGATGCTATTCTTATTGAAGTGATGGCTAGTTTGCATTTCACTTGACCTATGAAGCAAATGCAATTGCAATGGAGACATTAACCTGAAAACCTTTGTTCCGTAGAAAAAGTGGATGCGGGTTAGCATATTTACAAAAGTCAGCTGGTCACTATTTGTGATGAGAAATAGAGACAAAATATTGTTTTTAATTCAAAAAATGTGGCGCAAGTAAAGGATAAGAATTGGTTAAGTGCATTCTTGAACGGAATGATTATAAACTGCTGTCATCATGATCGTCTTTCGCAAGCATGCAACTCTATAGTTTACAATGACTTGCCTTAGAAACCATTATTCGAGTTAATGGAGGTTTTATCCAGGTCCATAACAATGACATGCTTGGATAATGGAAAGAACACCCATCGATCACATTAATTGCTATCCAAATTGAAGCACACATGCAAATTATCCAAGAGAGAACAGAAATAATGTCAATTCTCTTCGATTTATGAGGCATTGGCTTAAGAGGCAAATAAAATATTTCAACAGAAATAAGTTGCTTCCAAAGAGTTGGGTGAAATAGAAGTTAGAAACTCCCTGTGCTGACATGCCAAGCCTTTACCCTAATGAGATTGTGGCGGTCTGCTCAGCGGAGAAAAACGTCATCTCATATACAACTTCTCAATTAATCCTGCTGAATTGCATGACATTTCCAGCACAATTTTAAAATGTTCCAACCTTGAATCACCATAGAAAATGAATGTGCACTAGATTACAAGGTATTCCTTCAACTAAAAGTTATCGATGTTAGCAAGTTTCAGATTCTAACTTTCTCCAACTAGAAGTAGATTTCTTTTTTGCCACAGTTTCACGATATAGCATGTCATTAAAATGCTTTAAAAAATGAGCACTTGTTATTACAATCTTATGGATCCGTTAAGAATAGTCATTCACATATGATAATTTATGGATGGGTGCATGTTTGAATAAGTGATGTTTTTCTGTGTTTTATTATCAGCAAGTCAAAAGTAGGCAGGTTGCATGGCAATTTTCAGATTGTATTTCTTGACAACCTTGATGTATGTGTAGTATTTTAGTAGGTTCCCCCTGTTGTGAGGTGGGGGCCATCTGCATTTAATTTCATATTATTCTTCGTTAGTAAACACAAAATATTCTCCTCCAAACAGTCACATTCTTATTTCAGATTGTGGAATGGATTATAGTCATAGGAGTCCTTAAATTGGTGTTTGTCTCACCCATTCAAAAGGACCTGAATCAAACTGTGTGAACTCGGTTTTAGGCTGAGTTGTTAAACTACCTTGTCGTCAGAACAGTTTTCTGTTCCGCACCTACTATATATTATCCTGCATAAATAATACAGTTGAGTGAAGTATGATGGCAATCTGGCGTGTTGTCCCAGTTCAATTCGACTGTGCATTTTTCTCCGAGAGTGAAGATGATGTAGAGTTAAGTCAAAGATAATTGAAGTCTGGCAAATGTCCAGATTCTTACGCTAGGCCCCCCACACATCAACCAGATGTTGTCAAAAAGGATCATGCATACGTTTTGTTGGTGCTTCCATTCATAAAGTGAAGTCATGATAGTGGATGCCTTAAAACGCTAAAATGACCATAAACGTTCATAAGCTTTAAAATCCTTAAATTTAAATAGGGCATTTATCAGTCAGCTTGGAATTAAATTACAAATTCAATATTCTGTTTAAAAGCTTTTCCCCTTGCCAAACTTACACCAGCAGCTAAACAAACATAAGTTACCCAATAAATTCATATAAAAATCTCAACATTTGGACTAGAGTATGGGCAGCCTTTAAAGGTATGTAATCATGGAATCCGTACTCCCAACCATTACAAGACTATCACGAGTCACTCTAATAAAGCAGAGTGAAATTTTGAAAAATTGCAAAAAAACTAAATGTTTTCTGGAACTCAAGGACTTTGAAGTAATACTTACAACAACTCGCGGAGTAACCAGAAGAAATACTTCATGACGTAACCGTTTAGTATCTCGCACATCCCACCACCTAACTGCTTTGCGTACAACGTTTTCACTCCACTGATATAGACCAAGACTTGAGAAGTACAGAGAAATTAAAAGAAAAACAAATTAAAAATTATATGAGCCTACATAAATGGACCAATAAAATTATTAGGCAGAGATGTTACATTTCACATTTATGACATGAAATCAAACACATATATAGATAACCACTTAAATGAAGATTAGGAACTGAGACAATTTAATACTGTACTGCTAGAAATATAACAAAAAATAAAACGCAGAATTCGAACAGGAAGGGAGAGGCAAAGACATTTGTTCATATCATTCGACAAATAGTTCCAATAGAAGATCAGCAAAATGTGAATATTGGTACAAGTATAAATAAATACAAGGCTATTTCCCAATTCGTCCATTACTCTTAGGGGCATTATCATGCATCATCATATCAAGGTTTATTTTCAATATCAACAGCTCCCAAAAAACACACAACATAGCTTTAAAACATAAAACGACCAAAAACTCTACATTTTCAAATGAAGGGGACAAAATCAAAAGTTTTCCCTGTCATTCATAAAAAGCAGACTGCAAACAGGATTCAATGAGGACAGGGTCAGTTGTATCCTATATTTAGCAAGTATACAATGTAGATAATGTTCTTCAAAAATGGGATCTGGCTCAATTGGGAGTGTAGGATTGCCAGTGGAGCAGATGATACTAAGTTACCTTGCCCTGCTCTCATCTTCTGCTACCCCCTCATCCTTACCACCATGCTCCTACCCAGCCTTGTACATCACCATCCCACTTAATGGCCTTCGCAGAATGCTCCCATTTTCACTCTCTGGCGATCTCTGCCCCTTTCTCAAGTATTTACATAGTACATGGTGTGCAACACGGACCACGGAATAGCAGTTAAAGAGGAGGGCTGTGGGAGGCACTCCCTCACATTCCCCTAAGTGCATGGGTGCTAATAGGAATTCATTCTTTTTTTGCGCAAGAGCCCCCAGAATATGACAATCCACGCATTCTCCTCAGTATGCAGCATGGGATTACATATTCCACAGAAAATGGCTGGAGTCAGAATCTTTAGTCATTTACTCTAGAAATCTGTTGCCCCAAACAAGACTGTTACAGATTCGTCATATAGCACACAAATACTAATCTTTGTGATTGCTAGTGTTAGGAGGATTTTCTATAAGTCCTCTGGTGAGGGCTTCTGAAGATCAATCTGTCAGCAGTAAGCAGGGTTTCTCTTAAGGTATTCTGGGTCTTAGATATGTTTTTCTAAAGTCCAATTGGTATTGGACTCTATAAGACCTTTCACTTGGTTTCAGGGACCCAACTTCTAATATAGGCTTGTACTACCCAAGGTTGGTAGAGTGGCAGTGCAGCCAGGCTTATTTTAGGAGGAGGAATGTGAGATGTAAATTAGTACAAAAAAATCAGAACATACCTATATCCAAAGAAACACTTACACACTTAAAGTTATATAAAAAATAGTGATGCATTTATTTTATATATACACAAGGCAATATGTAACTAAAGAAATACTTTGTCAACTAATAACATCAAATGCACATCAAGATAATAGAAGGAAATAAAGCAGGTGAGTAAATCACAATGCACTCTTATAACCATGCATGAATAACTTCAGCAATACTTTGTTATAGGTATATACAGAATATAAAGGACCAACATTAATAGGTATGCAACACTGAAGCAATTCTTTGTAAGGCTTAGGCAGTCTTTCCCTAACTAGAAAAGAGTTCTTCAGTTCAGGTTTTGGAAGGAAACCAGCACTGCCTAAGTCAATAGGAATGCAGCAGTTCCGATGAAAATCTTCTTGGCACAGGTATGTAGCAAAGTTAATTGGTCTTAAAAAGACAAAGGGGCTTTGGAGAAGCCTCCCTGTAGGTGCACACGCTGTTGGGCCTGGGCGACTGAATTTGGGTGAACAGCAGAAACAGCCCTCCAATGACAAAGGAGCGACAAAAATGGCTCAATGTAGGTTTACCCCGAGCCCCACAGTATCTGGACAGTGAAGAAGATGATGATGCAGCTGAGCGTCTTCCTGATGCACGGATGCAGACCTAGTCTCCTGTTCCTTCGTCCACGGCAAGATAATGTACTTGTGGATTGTCGAGTTACCCCAGTATTGAGGTTCTGCAGCACAGGAAGGTCACAGGACGTCCGGTAACAGTTCAATTTGGAGGTGGTCTTGAGACGATTATGCCCACCAGCCAAAGGGAGGAAGTCGTCCTTGGCGGACCTTCCTTGTCAAATAAATTGAAAACTGGGTTAGGACAGCAACAGTGCTTCTGCAGGTGCAGCAGGGGTCTCTAATCTTCTGCTTTGGATCTTCAGTTCCAGTGGTTGACTCTGCTTTCTGTCAAAAAAGCCTCTGTTTTTATGCTGGAACATGTTAATTCAGTCCTAAGGAGCGGTCAATCACCTGGGGTGGTTGTCATGCAGGACAGCCAGCCTCCCACTTCAAACTGGATTCAGTCAGGCATACCATCAAACAAAGGCCAGTAACGTTTTGTGATCCTCCCTCACTTCCTGCCTGAGCAGACACACTGAAGTCTTGGCAGGCTTCACAAAGGGGTCCCGCCAAAGACAAAGCTCAAAACAGACCCAGCCGCACCTGGAACAGTAGAAGGGTCAAGAAGGAACGTACAAATGAAAAATGGTGAAAAAAGAAGACGGGGCATTTTGGGAAAATGGTCACCAAGGGGTGCCTTACTGCAGCTGTCAAAACAGCCAACAAGTAAGTTACACCCAAATGATAGAAACATGTATCCACTGCCACCAGCCATTTAAGTATGTATGTTACTACAGGAGCAGTGGGAAAGGAGTTAGTGTAAATCCCCACCCCCCCCCCAGAACCCCAAATACAAAAGAAAAGGTAAATCGGGATTACACAAAATACCCTACTAGCCTTGAGAACAAGTGTTCTCATAGGAAAATAAAATAAAAGGGAAGTCCAAGGGACCCCCACCCCAGTAACACTGCACACAGGGTGCTGTGGGCTGCAAAAATCAATTACAGATTCCTGTAGTAAATTACATGGAGGAAAGCATGACTACATTAAAGTAAAGATAAAACACAAAAGCAGTAAAACAGGGTTCCCATGTCGGAGCAATAAGAATGAGGGAGTAGGAAAGGTTCACTCACTCAGGAGAACAGATACAAAAAAATCCCTAAGTCCAGCAAAAGTGCTTGGGGTCTGTCAGTTTGAGGGGAAATAGCACAGAAAATGAAACTTCTCTCTAAAACTGGACACTCGAAGTAGTAGTTAAGCGGAGCAGTCAAGAATTCACTGCCCTCTTAGGAGGGAAGGGGGTGGATATAAAAGGCACAGTTGACACACACAAGCAAACAAAGCAATGTCCACCAAAAATAGGTATCAACCCATTACTGTGCGGCCAAAAATACTGAAGCCCAAAACACTGAATTTAAAATGCTGCATTTTGCGTCATATGTGTGTGTGTGGGAGGCGTTGGGGGGTTTAGGTTGTTCATACATGAGGCGCCAAAACGGGTTTAGGGAAAAGAAAAAACTAGCCATTTTGGGTCTCAATATTTTTCTTTTGAAGTGAACACATAGATCCCTGAAAATATTATCAAATGTCATGCAGAAAAACAAAAGATCTACCTTACAGGTGACTACTCTGTTTTGGAAGTACAGCAATAAAAACAGTAGTTTGGACCCAGAGGGGCACCAAACATAGCAAGTAATTTACAATCTATATTAAGAATGTAATATTTTCAGTAGTTCTCTAGCTAAGAGCTAGTTGCAAGTGCACATTGAGCCCTGGTTCAGAAATGTTGTCAAAAGGGAAACCTAGGGACAAAGACAATAGTCCTAGTAATGGGTAAGAACTGTCAAAACGTACAACCCGAGTATCAGAGCTGTAGATTATGCTGAAATAGGCGAAGGGCATCACAACCACCAAATGAGATACATATGAAGATGCATTAATGAGGGGATGCAAGGAGGAAGATTTCAGAGGTTGAACAGAAATCCCGAAGCAGATAAAGTCACAGACTGGTGCCTAGGAGACAGGTCTGCCGGTGGTGACGACAGCCACAAAGGAAGGGCTCAGCAATCAGTTTGGACACCCAAGATGTTAAAAAGGTGCTGGAATACATCACAGAAGTCCAGGAGACGAGGGTGGCAGAGTCAGTGTTAGTTGCAGTAACAGTTCTGAGAATCAGGGTTCACAGGTAGAGCCACAAGCGGTGGATGAACAGGATCAATGGTGCAGATGAGGTTGGTGGACTCCCAATAAGTCACCCCCAAGACAGACAGAGCAGCAGTGACAAGTTTGCAGTATGCAGACCTGTGGATCCAGCCAACAGATATTCCCGTCTGGATTACATGCTGCAGAATAGGACAGCGAAGGATCTCTTAAATAAAGAGCAGCAGCAGAGTCTGGCCTGAAGAGTCTAGATAGAGTAATCACTTTTTGACAGAAGCAATGCCATAGAATCTCCAGCCGCAGAACCATACTACTACTTCTAGGACAGTTATACATATGGCTAGGAACTCAGGCGGAGAAGACAGTAGCTGCAGAGATGAAGTGTCATTGTGAGTGATCACTGCAGAGGATTCCCTCTGGTGGTGGAGTAGAAGAGCTTAAACTTTCAGGCAGACCAGAAATCCAGGAACAGCGCTTGCAGCGGGATCCTCGGTGAAACCTTATTCCTGGAACAATTCCCGGCAGTGGACTAATGGCTCAGGGTTCCCTCGATTTGCACAAACGGGCTCAGGTGACACAGCCCACCAATTACCTCCATGCACCATTCAAACATTCGTCAGCGCCCCAATCAGTTAAGGCCAGCCTCAGTCTGGATTCTGGGGGCACACCTAGGGATTGAGGAGTCTGGCAGAATATCAGCCCAGCTAGAACCAGTACCATCCAGTCAGACTGCCTTTTCTTTAGCTTTGGGTCAAACACCCACATTCCTGCCTCAAGAAACACCCTGAAAGGGCCACAAAGCCAATTGACTTAAAAAGATGGAAGTTGTTTTTTCTTTGGAGCAGGGAGCCAATGGATGACACTAAGAGGCACTGTTTGGGTGTGAAAACACATCCATGGACACTATGAGGCACTTTGGGAGTGCGACTCGTTTTAAGGGCCTTTTTGGACCTATATTGCCCCCAAAGGAAGGGTATGCAGCCATAGTTCTACTTAGTCTCCACTGGTCAGCACTACCACCACATATGTAAAAAAAAGTGTCCATGAAGTGCTTGCTCTTTGTGCATCATTCATCTAAATCAGGAAAGGTCTGGAACATATTTGCTTTTTGTAGCCATGTGAAATTAATTCACTTAAAATGCTTATTTCGAGACACCCTTTTCGCGATGACACATGCCCTCTCTTCTTACTCAGCATCAGCCTCTCATTTCTCCCATATATTATTTACTTTTCACTGTCCCGTGAATGCATTCCTTGTGCAGCTCTGAAATAGATTTGCCCCCACCCCCTTTGCCACTGGCACCAGCATTTGCCCCCCGCCAATGGCACCAGAATACTATCATTCACAGGATGCGTCAGCAGATCAGTTAGGAATGTGGGCCAAGTCTCCCTATAACAAGCTGCTGATTCAGTTTAGGAGAGATAATATCAGTCCCTAACTCCAATCAAAATACATTGTAACCCATGAACCTACCTTCTCCATACAGGTGACTTGAAACCTTAATAGTTGAGCCTGATTTTCCTTACTTGCCTAACCTTATGGGTGCCCTAGAACATTTGCATTGCCCTGTTAGGGAAATGAGGGGCTGTACATAAACTTGTATCCCTCCCTTTTCATACATTCTAAACCTGAAAATGACCTGTACACCCTGGGGCATTCCAGTGATCTGCATCTTAGTGGTATATATAAATATCTAGCAGGTTTAATTAGTTCAGCAATAGGTTTGGTTACCAGATCCCCCTCCATTTGCCTCAAACCACGGAACCAGATATTGCAATACAGAAGCAGAATGTTATGCCTCTAAATCCAAGACGCAAAAAGGTCCCTCATATGGCAACTTATAAAGCATTTAAATATACTAAGAGCTATGGGGACACCCTGAAATACATATACTCAGGGATGCATGATCATTTTTGCTAGGGAGGCTCTGCCCATTCGTTACATTGGAATTTCAAGCCAAAAGTGACCAGAGTTCTCCAAATGTATCAGTAATTGAACCACATTACTGTGCCAGTAATAAATTGGGGGGCCAGTATCAGTGCAGGAACGTGTTCCAAAAGTGATTCATCCCAATTAATGTGCAACCTCAAAACCATTCTAAATTTCTTGATTTGTTCTACCATATGTGGGAAAGTGAGAGCAGGATCTCGCATGTAAAACAAAATAGCATATGCATATATGGATATTACATGAAGATTAAAGCCTGCTTCAGTATATTTTTTCCTTATTAAAAAGCCTAATGGGTAGGAAAATCTTTCTTTTTGCACGTTTGCCTCCATAGATTTCTATGAGACCCCCAGTCTTTTAGCTTATTTTTTAACCAAAGTTTTTCGGCATTTGGAAGTCAGTAAAGCAGTCTCCGCTTCACTTCTCTTGCCTGGTTTGCTCATTCTTATGGAGAAACTGACTAGTCCCCCAGACTATCAGTATTGAGAGACTGTCTCTTTTGGAATTCTTGTATTATTACAATTGCACTCATCACCTTATAGTTCACCCAGACTGTTAAAAGTTTGGGAAGAGTCCTTACAGGTCAGCCAATTACCACCTACGCTCTCCGAGGCCGTGATTACAGTGCTACTAAAACCAAATAGACCGACATCTGAAATGGCCTGGTATAGACCATTATCGCTGATTAATACCAACACAAAAACATTAGCAGAAATGCTGTCTACCCGCCTCCTGCCGTATATGTCAACACTAGTTCATCCGGATTTATCCTGGAACAATACACAGCGCTCCACCTACATAGACCTTTCTGTATTATCGCTCAAATAAACCCCAAGGCCAGGGCAGTGGCGGCATCGCTAGACATAGAAAATGCTTTTCTTGGATGTTCCTCTTTGCAGACCTACATCAAATGCGTTTGGGGGATCATTTCATAGAGTTCGTACGGCTACTATATGTTAAACAGTCTGCTGAAGTCTGCTACAACATCATGCTGTCATCCATCTTTTCTATGGAACGTGGGACGAGGCAGGGGTGCCCACTGTCCCCACTACTCTTTGCATTAACAATAGAGCTTCTTGCACGAATGATGCGCAATAAACACGGGCATAGGGGGATTCACATAGCACGGCCGCCACAGTTTAGACCCCTGTACGCTGATACACATTTATACGTGACCCGGAACAAAACATAGCTCCAATGATGGAAGACATCAGTAGATTTACACTCTATTCTGGGTATCGAATCAATGAGGCTAAGTCGGAACTGTTCTCATTGACCAATGCCACATATATGCCGGTGGACTTGCTGGGATTCAGATGGTCCCACATAGATTCAAGTACTTGGGCATATTGATCTCCTGCTCACATCGCACCCTACTTGCTGATAATCACAAAATGTATCTAGATGCACTGGCAATTAAGCTACGACTATGGGCAAAATTTCCAATGTCATTATATGGTAGGCTTTACTTGCTTAAAATGGTGGTAGTTCCTAAAATTATATTACTTCTGTAACATCCCAATATGGCCTGGCCAAGTGTTTGACAGACTTGTCTGGTTGGCAACTGAATATATATGGGGGGCAGGTGTCCCACGATTGAAATGGGAAGGATTGGTCGAACCATTTGAACAAGGTGGCCTGATGTGGGGGAATTATACGTTACTCATAGTAGTGACAAACGTACTCTTAAGTCCTTAGTTACCTTTCCTCCATACTGCATGGGCGTCCCTTCAAAGGGACAGGAGACGGACCTTTTTTCACCAGAAAAACATTCTTCCCCATTAAATTTAGAGGCGCGCGGGGATGCGGCCCTGGGAGCATGCGCTGCCCTGACTCCGCCCTCGGGCGCCACACCTCAGTCCCCTTAGACATTACCTAATGACAGCAGTATAATTAGAGGGGAGGATGGTGGGGCGTATGGAGGAAAGGGGACTAAGGACTAAGAGTACGTTGGTCACTACAGTGAGTAACTTATAATTACTCTTACATCTCGTCCCCTTTCATCCATACTGCATGGGCGATTACAACTGAGTGAAGCCCCAGGGTGGAGAGGGAACCCTCCCTAAGTGAATAGTTTCCCGAGAACCGCCTGTCCGAAAGCCGCATCCGATCTGGAGCCGGCATCAAAACAGTAATGCTTGCAGAACGCTGAGGGAGTGGCCCATAAGGCCGCCCTGATTATGAATTGCCAAGGGACATGGCGCTGGAAAGCGATGGCCGTTGCCTTGGCCCTGACTGCGTGGGCATGCATGTTTGCAGGAAGAGGCTTGTGCTGCCCTGCGCATGCTCCTTTGATGGCCGAGACCATCCAACGGGATATGGAGGCCTTGGAGACCCGATAGCCTGGTCTTGCATCTCAAAAAGTGACAAATAAGGAATCCGAGTTGCGTAAGCCCTTGGTCCCGTCAAGGTAGAATTTCAGGGCATGCCCGACATCTAGGCAGTGCAGAACTCTGTGCATCGTCCTTAGGATCAGCAAAAAAAACGTAGGTAGCACAATTTCCTCATTTAAATGGAAAGCAGACGGCACCCAAGGCAACAATGCTGGGTGTGTCCGGACTACTTTGTCCCTGTGAAGGACAGTATATGGTTCCGAGGCGACCAACGCCTGGATCTAACTGACTGTGCCCCGAGGCAAGGCTAACAAGGCTGTTTTAATGGTGACCAGCATGATGTCCGCGTACGTCATTGGTTCAAATGGCTTTTGTGCCAGGGCTCCTAGGACTATATTCAGGTCCCACATGGGGTGTGGCCTCTTGATGGGCGGGTAGAGCCTTGCAAGTCCCGTCAAATACTTTTTGACGATCGGATTGGAGGAGAAGACCCCCCTCCTCCGAATTCCTGTAAGCCCCGATGGCTGCGAGGTAAGTGCGGCAGGTGTCCACCTGCACGCCCGAGTGGGCTAGGTGAGCTGAGAAGGAGAGAACATCGTCCAAAGTACATGCCAGGGGATCAATGTCCTTGGAGTCTGCCCAGTGGCAGAACCTGGTCCATTTACTTTCATAACGGCCCTGGTAGCCTTGCTCCTTGCGCCCTGTGTGATCTCAAGATTAGCCTGGGAGAGGCTGAGGTGCCTTAGCGTTATCTGCTCAGGAACCATGCTGTCAGGGCCGGCTACTGTGGAGCAGGTTGGATGACCCTGCCCCCCCTGCTGCGCCAGAAGAAGTGCTGGGCCCGTCGGGAGGTGAATCAGTGTCATCTCTGAGAGGCTGAGGAGCTCCGAGAACCATGGCTGTGCTGGCCACCATGGAGCTATTAGAATGATGTTGAGCTGGCGAGACTCCTTGATCTTGCAAATCACTTTAAGATCAGCCGATTGGGCGGGAAGGCATAAGCCGTCAAGTCGTTCAACTGGATCCGAAATGCGTTGCCCAGGGAGCAGGGGCCCTGTCCGAGCCAGGATGCGAACTGAGGGAACTTCTTGTTGTGCCAGGTGGCAAAGAGATCCACCTGGGGGAAACCCCATCTGCTGAAGATCCCCTGAGTAACGAGGTTGTTTAGCTGCCACTCGTAGTTGTCCGCTCCCAACCTGCTGTGCCTGTCCGCCTCCGGTTTGGATTCCCCCAGAAAGTGGACTGCTGTGAGGTAGAATACGTTTTCCAGGGCCCATTCCCACATCCTGATTGCTAGTCTGCACAGTGGAGGGGATCTGGTGCCTCCCTGCTTGTTGACATAGTACATGTTGGTCGAGTTGTCCGTCTAGATGAGGACAACTTTGCCCCTGATAAGCGGGAGGAATGCCCTGAGCGATAATGGCGTTTAGCTCCAACTAATTGATGTGGTATTCCTACTTGTGTCGGGTCCAGGTGCCGTGGACCGAGAGACCGTCCAGGGTGGCTCCCCAATCTTCTAGAGAAGAGTCTGTGGTGATAGTGACCTGCAGGGTGGGAGGCCGGAAAGGCTTGCCCGTCCAAAGGCTGCAGTCTCTGGACCACCATGTGAGTTCCTGATGGAGAGACAGAGGGACAAAATCATCTAGGATTGAGAACCCTGCTCCTGGTTGCATGATGCAGCGAAGTGCAGCTGTATCCTCCTCATACCGAGTCTCGTGTGGGGGGCGGCTAATAGGACCGCTGCCAGGAGACCCAGGAGGTGCTGGAACCACCAGGCCGACGTCACCTCTCTGCATAGGAAGTGAGTGGAGGCCCTTTTGATGGCTGAGATCTTGTCCTCCGAAGGGAACACCCCCCTCGGAAGCACATGTCCCAGATGAGTCCCAAGAATGTCAGTCTGCGTAGGTTGCAGCCGCGACTTCTTGAGACTGAGCGAAAAGCCCAGATCATGTAGTGTGTTCATAAGAGCCTGGGAAGCGTGGTGGACTGCTTCCAGCCCAAATGGTATGTCACTTATTGATTATATTTTGGTGCTAGCTAGAGACTGGAAAACAGTCACCCACTTTAAGATTTTGGACCGTAGTGAAGACAATCACAGGCGCTTAACAATTTCCTTTAAGCTCTGGGGTAAGTTGGGTATTACCATGAAACCTCGCAGCGGTGAAATGGCATTGACCGTGTCTGGTCATGCTCAGCGCACTGTTAAATGGAAACATAGAAAAGGATGTAAAACCTAGAATTTATGGGGCGATTTTACAACATATTGAGAACATTGGTGGGGACGGGTCCTCCGATTTGGAGGTGATGCAGGAATTTAGTGAGTTGGTTAATGGTATAGTCCCCTTTGTTACCTGCCCCATGCAGGCTGAAAAGAACCACGCGCTCTCAAAGACAAAATGGTACGACCTGGAATGTACAATTGCCAAACAAGCATTAGGTGGTAATTTTTCCTCTGCTCCCACCTGCCCCCGGGTTCATAAAGCTCTTCTACAAGCTTGTAGAGATAAACATAAAAGAATGGTTAAGGAGAAGAAAGATGCGCTCCCAGGGTTGGAATGGAAGCGTCTCTTAGAAGCTTATGAATGTCATGATACTGCAGCCTTTTGGAAACTTGTTAGTGGTGCTCAGGTGGGGCGGGGGTGATATTGCACTCCAGTGTAATCTTACAACCGACGCTTGGCATCATCAGTTTTCAGTTTTATATAGTGGTGGAATGGATGAATGTACCAGCCCCGTAGTGGAGACTATGGATGCTGGGGTCTAGATATGTGTGAAAGAGGTGTATGTTACCATCATATCAAAAAAGGTGGGAAAGCCCCCGGTCGGGGTTGGGTGTCTAATGACATTTTCAAGGATGAACCGCTTATCTGGGCACCAGTATTGTGTAAACCTTTTAATGCATGCATTATCACCAATAATGTCCCAGTGTCATGGCGATCAGCATAGATAGTCCCCATACATAAAAAAGGGAATGTGGGGGTATCAACCGGCCAACTACCGCCCGATATCATTGCTGGATACCACTGGGAAAACCTTTGCGAAGGTGATCTTGAGGCGTTCCCAGTGGTGGGCTGGCGATAATGGCATAATCCACACCCTACAAGCCGGGTACCAGCAGGGCAAAAGCATGTTAAATCAATGATTCCATCTGTTCTTACTCATCCAAAAATATACAGTTCTATTTAAGGTCAGGCTCTATGCTGTCTTTGTGGACCTTAGGACAGCTTTCCATGGGGTCCCACGGGAACTTCTCTGGCAAACCTTAACTAAGAAAAAGATGTCCCCTAATTGATAAGGGGAGTGCAACCTCTGTATACAGAGAATAAGGCGGTAGTTCGGTATGGCTTGGCAAGTTACTGAACCATTTCAAGTCATCAAGGGGGTGAGGCAGGGTTGTGTACCCGCTCCCCTCCTGTTTCGTAAATATATGGAGGAAGTGATTTCTGCACTATTGTCTGGTTATTTATATCCTCCCTAAGAAGGGACAGGAAAGATATATGGTGCTGTTCTTTGTGGAGAACGCTGTGCTATTAGCCACATCGCAACAGGGGTTAAGAGTAACCTTAACTTCTTTTTGCAGATTTGTGGGGATCTGAAATCGATTCTAAAATGTTGAAAAAACAAAGTCCTTGATGTTTTAAACCTAGGCTTAAAAAAGCAACTTAATATAGAGATTCGAGTAAAGAATCGTGTACTTTAACAAATCGATTTTTATGATTAACTAGTGGTGAGATTTAATGAAAATGGCCTTTCATCTGCCCAGTTGGACAAAGCAGAAACAATTTTAGAGAAATATAGCAGATCAGTAAAGTGTTTTTTTTTTATAAGCATGGAAGAGGTGCAGTTTCATCCATTCTAGAGATCTATAAGAAACAGGCCATTACATCTTACCTGTTAGGGACGGAAATTTGGGGTTATGTTAACATCATGAATCTGACAAAATAAAAATAAAATGCGTTAATGCTACCGCAATTGAACCCCGAATGTGTTTGTTTGGAAACTGATATTCCCCCATTGGTGAGAGGGCCGCTTTTCAACCAGTTTTATATTGGTTAAAACTTTGCCATACTGAGGGCCTGGAAAATATCGAGATGCATTGGCCCATGTGCTGACTCTCGAGGGGGGCAGGAGCCTCCTTGGGTAAAGCATGTAAGGAATACTTTGAATGAATCATCATTGTGGTTGAATCCCACGACTGTTAGCAGGTCATCTGGTTATTTGTTAATCAAATTTGAATTTGGTTTTGACCGGTTCATTGATTTTGTTACCCCACCTTACGCACGTGCATTTTTATTACATTTTAGGATGGACACACTTCCGCATTTACTAAACACTGGGGTAACTCTAGATCGGGTATTTGTCCCTTGTGTGGACAAAGTGAAGAAACTGATTCATTTTATGTTTGTGTCCTAGGTTGAGCTCGCTGAGAAACTGCTATTTAAAAGGAATGCTTCGAGCAGCAGGTTGTCGTACTTTATCTCAAACTATGGCATTTTGCAAAAATACTAGTAAAATGGATTTTGTTTTTATAACTGTAAAAGATATTCATCGAGGCTGGTTGTTAAGGTTGACACATTAGACAAACAAGTAATATGGAACTCCTGTGTTTCGATAAGTGTGTTGTTTGAAATATAAATATTAACCTACACAGTGTTGAGATGGATTTCTAAACTCTCACCTGGTGGGCAGAAGTTTAGGAGGCCACCCTAGGTTTAGTGAAACAGGAGAACCTTCTTGACAAGCCAGACCAATCTAGGTAGCTTGGCAGGTGTTCAAGACTAAGTCTCAGGAGGTGTGAGAGTAAACGGAAGCCCACAATGAGCACACACAGCAACAAACCACAAATTACCCTTAGACACGTGTATATGAAAAATATCTGTACATTTATTGTCGGCCGGGCCAATAGACTCAAGTAACTTTAGTAATTTGAAAACAGTTAACACACAAAATCCTTCTACTATATGATATGGCCTTTATAACGCGCCTATACACAAGGGAGGGGGAACAGAGGGAAGAGAGAGAAGAACAAGTTACTCTTTTACCTGGTAACGTTCTTTCGATGGGAGGGTCCGACGACGTATTCCATATCTTTGACAGTAATCACCAGAGCTGTGCTGCTTCGGAACATTTTCGGCGTCTGCGACCTGCGTCGATGCGCAATCCCAGAGGACCTCCTCCGACGGCCGACGTCACCCGATGTGATAAGTAGGACGCACAACGCCCGTAGCCTCAGTTGTAGTTTTTTCCCCCAGAACGTGTGACACCAGTCTGCTGCCAGTCAGACACACAAGGCCTTGTGGAAACGTAAGCTGCAATCGCATAAGAAATTCTGCAGCGGGGAAGGTAGGGAGGGAGCGATATGAATACGTCGTCGGACCCTCCCATCGAAAGACCGTTACCAGGTAAGAGAGTAACTTGTTCTTCGAGGGGATTGGGTCCTCTGACGTATTCCATATCTTTGACAGACTCCCAAAAGCAGTACCAAAGCAAGGAGGTGGGGAAAGAATTTAGAATACAAATTTAGCATGCCCAATCAAATTGCGGAATAAAGGGATGCCTTGCCAAAGACCATATCCTGTCCTCGGATGGAATAGAGGGAGTAGTGCCGTACAAAAGTATGTACAGAAGCCCAGGTGGCTGCATCACAGATGTTACGCATAGGAACACCCCTCTGTAGGGCAGTAGAGGCAGCCATACCCCTGGTAGAATGGGCCCGCAAGCCAGCCGGTGGGTCCTTTCCCGCCAAGCGGTAACACTCGGAGATAGCCAAAATAATCCAACGAGACAGTCCGTTTCGTCACAGCTTGTTCCAAACGCTTTCCAGCATAACCAATGAGGAGTTGATCGTCCACTCTGACCCGGACATGCGTGAAATATAAAAGCTCAACGCTCTCCTAGGATCAAGCCCTGGTAAGAAGAGCCTCTCCTCTTCCTTACCAGGATGTGGAGGAGGATAGAATGCCGGAAGAACAACCTTCTGGCCCAAATGAAATTCCGAAACCACCTTCGGAAGAAAGGAAGGACGAACTCGAAGGACAACCCTGTCCTTATGAAACACAGTGAAGGGTGGCTTAACTGAAAGTGCCTGTAACTCACTCACTCTGCGAGCGGAAGTAACCGCAACCAAAAACACAGTTTTCAGAGTTAACAGTCTCGCAGGGCAAGAATGCAAAGGCTCAAACGGAGCACCCATAAGAAACCTAAGAACAAGATTCAAATCTCAACCTGGCACCAGAAAAGGTGACGGAGGAAACAAATTAGTGAGCCCTTTCAAAAACTGAGAAATTAAAGGAATCTTAAAATAGGAACATTCTTCGTACGAGCGCTTAAATATGGACAGCGCCGCCAGGTAACCTTTAATGGTCCCCACTTGCAAGCCCCTGTGGGCCAAAGAAAGCAAAAAAGACAGAACCATGGGAATGTCACATTCAAAAGGATCCACATTCTTAATTCTGCACCAGAAGCAGAATTTACGCCAACGGCAACGGTAAAGAGACTTTGCTGCCGTCCGTCTGGCCGAGAGCAACACCTCCAACAAGTCTTCAGGGAGGTCCCAATCCTTATACCTCAACCTTTCAGAAGCCAAGCGTGAAGGTTGAGGGATCTGACCTCTGGATGGAGAACCTGACCCCCCCCCTCCTGTGAGAGCAGATCGTCTTGGTAGGGAAGACGACATGGAGGGCAGATGGACAAGTCGAGAAGGTCCGGGTACCACGTCCTCCGGGCCCACGCCAGAGCAATGAGGATCATCCGGGAACTGAACCTCCGTAACCACTGCAGTACTTGCGGGATGACAGTGTCTGGAGGAAACGCGTACAGCAGTGGGAATGACCACTTCACCACGAACGCATCTCCTAAGGCTTCTTTTGGAGGAAATTCCCACGAGCAGAACATTTCGCACTTCTGGTTGACACTGGAGGCGAAGAGATCCACTTGAGGGGTCCCCCAAAGGGTGAAGATCTCCAGGAGAATCTCCTGAGCCAGCTCCCACTCGTGAGAGATCGTGCTCTGCCTGCTCAGAGCGTCCGCCATCTCGTTGTCGTCTCCGGCCAGATGAACAGCCGAGATCGAAACTTCCTGCTGGATGGCCCAGAACTCGAGCTGCATCGCCTCCCTGCACAGAGGAAGTGACCCTGCCCCCCACCCTTTTTGTTGAGGTAGTGCAAGGCCACCGTGTTGTCCGTTAGAATCAGGACACTCTTTCCTCGCACAGTCGGGAGAAAAGCCTTCAGGGCTAGCCTGATGGCCTTCAGCTCCAACAGATTGATACGGAGCCTGGACTCCGACGGAGACTAGCGACCGCTGACTGTCAACTCGTTGGCATGAGCTCCCCATCCCGTAAGGGATGCGTCCGTCACGATCGTCACCTCCGGCCAGGGCAGCCAAAATGGGACCCCCTTCATCAGATTGCCTTCGAAGGCCCACCACAGAAGGTCCTGGGCGACCGAGGGCGGCACCTGAACAGGGTCCGACATCCTGCCAGAGGACTGAGACCACTGGAGCTTGAGTGCCCACTGCAAAGATCTCATCCGCAGACGAGCCTCTGGCACCAGAAGAATGCAGGATGCCATGAGGCCGAGCAACCTCAAGAACTCGAACGCCGGGAGCGTCTGGGCAAGTTGAAACTTGTGCACCATCTGCTGAATGTGAAGAGACCTCACCTGGGGAGGAAAACAGCCCCAGGGATGTGTCGAGCACTGCTCCGATGTACTGGAGCTGCTGTGTTGGCGTCAAATGGGACTTCTTTAAATTGAGGGAGAAGCCCAGCTTGTGAAAGGAGTGGCAGGTGACTGACAGATGATCCAGGACTTGCTCAGGAGAGCTCCCCTTGATCAACCAATCATCCAGGTAGGGGTAGACATGAATCCCCCCCCCCTTTCCTGAGATGCGCTGCCACCACCACCATGAGCTTGGTGAAAACCCTCGGGCAGAGGTCAATCCGAATGGCAGGACCCGTAACTGAAAGTGCAAGTCGCCAACCGCGAACCTCAGGTACTTCTTGTGCTTGGGATGGATCGGTACATGGAAGTAAGCGTCCTTGAGGTTGAGAGACACCAACCAGTCCTGAAGTTGAAGGGCCTGGAGGACTTTAGAGAGAGTAACCATCTAGAACTTGTCCTTCCTGAGGAGTTTGTTCAAACCGCGCAAGTCCATGATGGGTCTCAATCCCCCGTCTTTCTTCGAAATCAAAAAATAAGGGGAATACCATCCCTTGTTCCTCTCCGCTACAGGCACCAGTTCTTTCTATGGCGCCTTTCTCCAGCAGGGCTTGAATTTCCTGCGCAAGGAGCGGATCCGGACTCTTCAAAGAGGTTCCCAAGTGGATTGTCATGAGGCCTCTGCCGAAAGGGAAGACAGTAGCCGTGGGTTATGATCTCCAGAACCCACACATCTGAAGTAATGGCACGCCACTCTACAAGATGCTGCGCCAGCATTCCCCCAACCGGCGAAACATGGGACCTGGCCTCATGACTGAGTGGTAGCGGCTGCAGCGTTTCCTGATGGCAAAGAGGCAACTGCCCGAGCGGCCTTGGCACCTCAAGTACCCTGTTTTCCACCTCTGGCACTCTTACGGGGGCCTCTTTGACTGACAGCTCCTCTCGCTTTACTGAAGGACGAGTAATAGCGAAAGAAACCTCCCCTCCATTGTTGTCCCCTAGGACGAAAAGGCGGAGGTTGTCTAACTGCAGCGCCCAACTACTTTGCTGCAGGTTTGGAGGTCTGCAACCTCTCAAGGCTCTCGTCAGCCTTGCTGCCAAAAAGATGTTCACCGTCAAAGGGCAGGTTGAGGAGCAGGGACTGCACATCAGGAGCGAACCCCGACTTCCGCAACCAAGCAAACCTGCGTATTACAGTGCTTGCCGCCATGGACCGGCTGACACAATCTGCCATGTCCAAACCCCACTGAACGGCCTCACACATGGCATCCGTGCCATCCTGAACCATAGCAAGGAAACCATCCCGTTCGTCCCCTTCGGGAATATGTTCAACCGCTAATGCAACACAGTTCCACAGAGTGTGTGTGAAACAAGACAAGGCACATACGGAGTTGGCCGCCTGAAGCGCCATACGCCCTGAAGAAAGCACTTTCTTCGCCCAGCCATCAAAACGTTTGTCGTCCCTATCCGGAGGGATGGTAGGCTACGACGCCTGCTTTGCCGGGGCCGTAGCCACCTGCACCACCAAACTCTCCTGAGTGGGGTGCCTGGACAAGTAGCAGGGGTCGCTACTGGCTGGACGGTATTTTCGCGACAAAGACTTGCCCACTGCTGGGAGACTCTCCGGAGCAGTCCAAGCCGCCGCCGCCACCCTTCTCTGCAGAGCCATATGAAACGGCAGTACCGGGTCAGTGGGGGGACCAAGATCAAGGATGTCCGTGAGATCATCCTGAACAAACTCCCCTGGGGGAGCCGACCATCCCAAGTACTCGGTGACCCAAGACATAAGGCGCCAGTATGAAGAATCGGCATGAGTGCCAGGCTCCGGCCTACAAAACTCCACCTCCGGAGAGGTGTCCAGTCCACTGGCATCATGCATTGACTGCCTCAGGTCATCAAATTGGCTATGGCCAGAGAGCAGCTCATCAGGCACCGTAACCGGAACCAAGCCCTCATCAGAGCCCTCATCACCCTCTGAAATGTACTCCAGGCAGTGAGAGGAAGACACCTGGGGACCAAAGCTATGCCTGATCTTGGCCAGAGCCTTTCTAGGGGCTACCCCGTGCCACAGGGCCCCTCCGACACCACCGCCTCGAAAGGCGTCGAGGGCGCCAAATGAGTCGGCGTCGAGAGAATCGGCGTCGACGTCAGCTGCAGCGCCGCTAGCACTGGCGACGTCGACACAGGCCTCGAAGCCAGTGCTCCGAGCGTGTCCTTCGACGACCTAGGCGCCGACAGCGTCGATGACCCCCTCGAAAGCGGAGCCTCGAGAGAGGTCGTCGACGACCTCGGCGCCACAGACGTCGACGTCTTCCTCGAAGACGGCACAGGATCACGCGGTCTCGAGCGCGTCGAGGGCCGGGACCTGGAACGGGCATGGCGAGAACGATTGCCCTTGTCCGAGCGGGACCTCTCCCGCGAACCGTGCCGACAACTCGAGCCCCAAGGCGTGCGAGCGGTGTCTCTCGACCGATCACGACCGACCCCACTCGGAGGCGCGGACGGACCGGTGCCCTGCGATTCAAGAATCGCCAACATCTTCTTCCCGAAGGAAGCCCATTCCTCCGGTGTTGCTTGCCTGGTGCGCTCCCGCAAGGCCGTGGCTGTGAGCGACTGGCAGTCGACACAGTCGTCCGTGTCATGGGCCTCCCCGAGGCACCAGAGGTAGGCGTCGTGCGAGTCCGTTACCGACATCTTGGACCCACAGTCCCCGCATTTCTTGAAGCCCGAACGCGGGGTTGAAGACGAGGAAGACATCGTCACGAACAGGCTTTTAACAAAAACCGAACAGGTTCAAAGAACCGAGATAGAATATAACAGAATTCCAAAGAGTCGAGGCGTACCGAGATTCACGAAGCGAACACGTTCGCGGAAAAAACAGAACTGAGGCTACGGGCGTCGTGCGTCCTACTTATCACATCGAGTGACGTCGGCTGTTGGAGGAGGTCCTCAGGGACGGCGCATCAACGTCATCGACGCAGGACGCAGACGCCGAAAATGTTCCGAAGCAGCACAGCTGTGGTGATTACTGTCAAATATATGGAATACGTCGGAGGATGTCATGATGCCTACCCCCGGGGACCCAGACCAAGTCCAGCAACCCCGGAAGCAGGCATCAAGTTACCCCAAGCAAACCCAACAACCCCCTCTAGAGGCTATTTGGGTGCAGTCCTGGCGCCAAAGGCGCCAGGCTCCTATGGAGAGTCAGTCCTGGCGCCATAGGTGCCAGGCTCATAGATTCAAACTTACCTGATGCAGACCATGCTGCAAACTTACCTGATGCAGACCATGCTGCAAGAGCTCCAAGCCAAACGAGGCTTGGAAGGGACTATTTTACCCAGGGACTATTTTTTTACTCGGGTGGGGCTGGGGAGGAATGCTTACCTGGGACTACTTTGGAGGCTATTTAAACCACGCCCGAAGAGCAGCACACGCTTCGCGTTATTCTGCATCCAGCAGCGTAACGCTCACCGTGCCTGCAAGTCTGCATCCAGTCTTCTGCCACGCCCGCCTCGAGTTTGGAGCTCCTAGAAAAAGGGAGAAATAAGGAGAAAAGGTTAGAACAAGAGCAATACCTTTGATCCTTGCCTGAATTCCCGATCCATTGCGCCTTCGAGCTGGAAGAAAGAAGTTATTTTATGCGCGTCGCCTCGCCTGCTGCAGCGCCGCGCTGAACTCACCGGCCTTCGCAACATCTTCACATTTCACTGCATCCTCCTGCATGTTACCGCCGAACTCTGGCACCTAAGGAGAAGACAAGAACAGCAAGGTGAGCTAAGGGAATACACAGAGGAATACCCCCCATAGACTTACCTGATTTTACCACCGGGAGTACTATTCTTCTTCACGGGTCGGCGCAGCTTCCACTGCATCCTAGCCGAACCCCGGCCCCCAAGGGGAAACAAAAGGACAGCAAGGTGAAACAAGGGACTAACAAGGGGAACCCTCCTCACCACAAAAGACTTACCTAATTTTACCGCCGGAGGCATTATTCCCTGAGACTTCATACTTTCTCTCAGCGCCTGAATAAGGGAGAAAGCAACAGGTTACATATGGACATTATTTTATCGAACTGTGTTGGATAATACAAATCCTTACCAGAACATTACCGGTTGCCACGAGGAACTCTTCAGTAGGGTCAAGCTGCAACCTGCAATGAATCGGACAAGAGTGAAAGTCAGGAATTTGAACTCTCACGAACTACATACTTACGGCGTCTTGCCGGGAATATCGGAGTCAATATTGTCCTGGAACTCACCAATTCCTTCGAGCCAGTGAAACAACTGGTTATCTACGCGCCCCTGCGCTCAATGCAGGAAGGAGAGCTCATCTTTTCAAATCATCAGGTGAGACTATAAGAGGGAACATCCAAGGTGATCAGTGGGGAGAACAGCGGGGTGGGGGGATTTACGCTCAACTCCACGGGTGGTTAATTCCCTTTCTCCACTTGCAGAAGAATATTCCTACGGGCCAAGCGAACGAAGCTAGGTGGGCCAGTCCAGTCCGTCATCTCGGCCCTACGTGTCACATTGGTGGAGACCGCAGCAGTCCAGTCCAGATCGACGCCTCTGTGGGAGCCAGGTGAGCTTAACAGAACGCGAAGCCCACCCACACATACCCACCCGGGCGTTATGGATACCTCAGAGACTGACCAATTGGCCCAATTACATGGGGAACTGAGGGCTGAAGTGCATTCCGCCAGTCAAGAAACCAATGCTCTTAGGAGAGAACTGATTTTGTCAAAGGAGCGAACTGATGATCTTGCTAGGCAACTATTGCAAAGCCAGGCTGGACAAGCACCCCTACCTGGTTCCGGGGGAAATCTGGCTCCTGTGTTATCGAGTAACCCTGTGCAAATAAACCTACCAGGACATATTCCATTAGCCCCACCCGAACGCTTTGCCGGAGATCCCAAAAGGTTCGCCATGTTTATGAACCAATGCCGCTTGCACTTTTTATGCAGACCTGGAGCCTTCCCAAATGATCAAGCCAAGGTAGCCTTTGTACTGTCATATCTCAGCGGCAGTGCAGCTGATTGGTCAATTCCACTAGTTACTCAGGATGACCCAATTCTTCGGGATTTTCAGGGCTTTCAAACTAGCATGGAAAGACTATTTGCCCGGCGCTCCCAAGGCCAGGCCTTGGATAACGAACTTTTGTCCCTACGACAGGGTAACCAGGACCTTCTATCCTACATCGCGACCTTTAATAGGTTAATAGTGGAAACTGGATGGCCTGAGGTAAAACGAATCACGTTATTTCATCGAGGGCTTCGAGGAGAACTCAAAGATGTCTTGGCTCAAGTCGTGAACCCACCTCAAGACTGCGCTGAATATATAGACTTAGTGGTCCAGTTAGATCACAGACTTCAGAACAGAAAGGCTGATCGAGCCAAGTTTGAGAATCGGTTGTTGGTCAAAACCCACGCTAACCCCAAAGGAGCAGATTCTTCAGAACCCATGCAAATCAGAGGGGTTAAAGGACCCTTAACCCTGAAGGAAAGAGAAAGGAGACGGCAAATGCAATTGTGTCTATATTGTGGAACTTCTGGACATTTCCTACTGGATTGCCCTGTAAAACCACCCAAGAAGGTGGTAAGAGCTGCTGATAAGAGCCATATGGAGTCAGACTCGGGAAACGACCACGCCCGACAAGCGTAGAGGTCCGCTTGCCGAGCTTGAAGGAGGATACTCAGACCTTGCATTTCATCATACCAATGGTCCTCGTAGATCCAGGGCAGCCATCGCGTATGCACGCAGTAAGGGCATACATTGATAGCGGGGCCATAGGAAACTATGTGGACTATGAATTGGCTTCCAGGATGAATCTACCTCTCTGCCGAAAAACCACTTCAGATGTCATCACCACAGTCGATGGAACTGAAATTGCCTCTGGGCCTGTAACTCATTCCACCGCAGAGATGACACTATTGGGTCAGGATGGGCCTCGAGAGACTATTGTGTTTGATCTAATCAAAGCCCCACAGTTCCAAATAATACTGGGGATACCTTGGTTGGAAACACATAATCCTTGTATTGATTGGCGAGAGAAGAGAATAACCTTCCCGGATTGTGCACAAACCTGTTACCCAAAGAAAAATCAGAACGCAGGCCTGGCCACAGTAACCACAGCAGTCATGCAACTACCTCCAGAATACCAAGAATTCCAGGATGTCTTCCAAAAGGAGCAGGCAAACATCTTACCTCCTCACAGATCGTACGATTGTCAAATCGATCTCATACCCGGTGCACAACCCCCTTGTAGCAGGATCTATGCCCTTACGGAACCTGAGAACCTTCACCTACGACAATACTTAGACCAGTACCTTGCCAATGGCTTTATTCACCAATCCAAGTCCCCTGCATCTTCAGCTTTGTTCTTCGTACCCAAAAAGGAAGGTGACCTCAGAACGTGCATAGACTACCGCGCATTCAACCAGAACCCCATAGAATTACCTGATTTTACCACCGGGGGTACTATTCTTCACGGCTAGGCGCAGCTTCCACTGCATCCTAGCCGAACCTCGGCCCCTAAGGGGAACAAAAGGACAGCAAGGTGAAACAAGGAACTAACAAGGGGAACCCTCCTCACCACAAAAGACTTACCTAATTTTACCGCCGGAGGCATTATTCCCTGAGACTTCATACTTTCTATCAGCGCCTGAATAAGGGAGAAAGCAACAGGTTACATATGGACATTATTTTATCGAACTGTGTTGGATAATACAAATCCTTACCAGAACCTTACCGGTTGCCACGAGGAACTCTTCAGTAGGGTCAAGCTGCAACCTGCAAGGAATCGGACAAGAGTGAAAGTCAGGCATTTGAACTCTTACGAACTACATACTTATGGCGTCTTGCCGGGAATATCGGAGTCAATATTGTCCTGGAACTCACCAATTCCTTCGAGCCAGTGAAGCAACTGGTTATCTACGCGCCCCTGCGCTCAATGCAGGACGGAGAGCTCATCTTTTCAAACCATCAGGTGAGACTATAAGAGGGAACATCCAAGGTGATCAGTGGGGAGAACAGCGGGGTGGGGGGATTTATGCTCATCTCCACGGGTGGTTAATTCCCTTTCTCCACTTGCAGAAGAATATTCCTACGGGCCAAGCGAACAAAGCTAGGTGGGCCAGTCCAGTCCGTCATCTCGGCCCTACGCGTCACATTGGTGGAGACCGCAGCAGTCCAGTCCAGATGGACGCCTCTGTGGGAGCCAGGTGAGTGTAACAGAGGACCCAATCCCCTCAAAAACAATCTTACTAGGCCAGGTGACATTGAGATTGCGCAGGTGGAGGGGAAGGGATAGTGCGGGGGGTGGGGTTGAAGGCAGTGCAAAACATAGGATCAACAGTAAAATAAATAAGACAGATAAAAAAAGCAGGTAAACGTGCGGCCAGCTAGTGGCAAGTGCAGACATCAAGTGTCAGGAGCTAGTGGGAACTGTAGGGATACAAACAGCCCCAAGTGCAGGAGTTACTCGGAAGGCAGTGCAGGAATGCAGCTGGCGGGGAGGGTAACCTGGGCCCGAGATCAGAGGGTAGCCAGGTGACCAGTGTAGTTTCAGTCAGGAGTTCAGCAGGGGAGAGGAGGAGAGAAAGCAGAAGCAAAGAGGAAGGGCTTGAGGTGCTTCCGTAACCAGGGATGGTTCTCCTCAAGTTTCAGGGAAGCAGGGAGGCTGTTCCAGAGGGAGGCCCCGACGAAGAAAGAGATCTACCACCAACTCATTGCTTGGAGAAGCAACTGACCCTGAGGGAGTTGGATGTGGAGGAGTGAAGAGCTTGAGTAGGAATATATTTAGGTAAATAGAGTTGGAGGTAAAAAGGCCCCAGGCCCCAGAAGGCCTTGTGGGCAATGCAGAAGGTTTTGAACTTAATCCTCGCAGCCACTGGGAGCCAGTGCAGAGAATTCAGTCCTGGGGAGAAACGATCCCTGGGCTTCGGGCCAAGGACACTTCTCGCAGTCCTATTTGGGATGAGTTGCAGAGGGCGGAGAGTAGAAGCAGGCAGATTTAGAAAGAGGCTATTGCAGTAGTCCAGCGTAGAGACAAGCAGGGCACTGGAGACGGTGAGCTTCTGGGGGAAGGAGAGGAAAGGAAAAATGCCTCTGAGGCGGTGCAGCTGGTAGTGCGACTTCTTAGAGACGTCAGAGATGTGAGGGGAGAAGGAGAGAGTGGAGTCGAAGATGACCCAGAGATTTCTAGCCTCACACGTGGGAGAAGGAAGAGGGCCAAGAGAGGCCGGCCATTGGGCGACAGGAAAGGAGGGAGCAGGTGTGCCAATGAGGAGAATCTCAGTCTTACTGGCATTAAGGCAGAGATTGTTGGCGGCACACCCCTCCTGGATAGCGGACAGTCAGAGATGAGAGAAGGAGTAGAGGTGGCGGAAGGGAGCCTGAAAAAGAGCTGAGTGTCGTCCGCATAGCACTGAAAGTTGGCGCAGAGAGCGGCAATTCGGTGGACAGCTAGGGAGAGAGGTTAGACCCCTGGGGAACACCACAGGTAGAGATAGAGGAGAGGAGAGGAGAGGAAGGACCCAAGTTGAACCTGGGAGGATCGATCTAAGAGGAAAGAGGTCAGCCAAGCCAGGGCCTGATCAGTGATGCTCAGGTTATCACGGAGACGGTTGAGCAGGATGGTATGGTTGACAGTGTCAAAGGCAGAAGAGAGATCAAGTAATATGAGGCCACAGGGGGTATTGGAGTCAACGTTGGAGAGCAGGTCTTCACAGATGTTCAGGAGAGCAGTTTCTGTGCTTCTGGCAGCTTTGAAGCCAGACTGATGGTCATGGAGACAACCAACTGATTCAGTGTGAAGATTAAGCTGGGAGATGGCCAGCCTTTCAAGGACTTTGCCCAGAAAGGAGTGATGGAGATTGGGCGGTAGTTAGCAGAGTAGGAGGGGTCGGCTGAGGGTTTCTTAAGAAGAGGGTGCACAAGGGAGTTCTTCAGGGGGGATGGGAAGACTCCAGTTGTGAAGGAGTTGTTGCAGAAGACAGCCAAAGCAGGATCCAGTGTGTCAATGTGGTCCTTGATGGTTTTAGAGGAACAGGGGAGAACCTGTTTAGACGAGACTTTCATAGATCAGCCTTGTCTAGAAACCTTGCCTGGAGAGAACAGGGGAAAGGCAGAGAAGGAGGGAGGAGAGGTGGCCCGAGAGGGGCCAGATGAAGAGAGAGGAGTAAAGGTAGGAGGAAGAGAGAGGACATGATGTCCTGAGTTTTAGAGATGAAATGAGAAGCCAGGGTTGTGCAGAGGGCCTGGGAGGGGACATTGAAGGTAGAGAATGCAGCAGGATTGGCCAGCTCCTTGCAGATTTGAAAGAGTTTGGCCGAGTTGTTGGATGCTGCAGAGACACAGGCTTGGATGAGGGCTCTTTTCCTGGTGTGGACAGAGAGCCAGTATTGCCTTTGGAGCAGGCGGCAGGCCTGTTTGTCAGAGGATGTACAGGAAGCACGCCATTTCCTCTCAGCATCCCTGCACTTGTGTCTAAGAGTGACGAGGTCGGAGTCGTACCATAAATTGCATTTGGCTTTGGCCTTCAAGTGGATCTCATAACAGGGGCAAGAACATCAAGGGTATCAGACCTAGCAGAATGGAGCATGAAAAGGGCTGTGTCAGGGTGCGAGTCATCTGAAGGGGAATGGGGGGTGAGAAAGTGGCAGCAGATGAAGAGAAGGGAGTAAAGGTAGGAGGAGAAGAGGAAGAGAGAGAGGCCTATACAATATATATACACATTACGTTTCCTAATGCAGTACAGTGGTAAAATGCAACCACAACCTGTGAAGAGAGGGTTGTGTTAACACATTTATAGCATTTGGCAATTCTTCTCAGTCGTTCCCTAACTTTCGAGTTCCGCCCTAATAAGATGAGAGCCTTGTGCTCAACAGTACAGTTGTGCGTAAAAACGCACGATCGCACAGGTGAAGCAAAAAGTGTGTCTTCTTGGGAGGGCTGTAGCAAGTCAGGAAGGGGCATGAGGTGATTAAGAATGAGTTCCCACTACTCGAGTAGGCCCTGCCCTTGGCGGCAAAGCAGTCTTCAAAAAGGCGAGAAAAGCTAGGGAGCTCAGGCTAACCCAACCAAGATCGAATACCTTTAAGGGATACTCATGCATACAAGTAATCAGTTGTGCCAGGGCCCGCCGGTAAGTGATGCAAGTACTCTCAGACCCTCGGCACCGTCCGGACCAAACTTTGCCAGTTTAGTCAAAGTTGCTAGAAGGTTTGAGTCCTACAGTTTCACGGCACTCCACCTGTCAGCGGTTGCGGGGGAAAACAATCGTCTGTAACAGGACAGTTGCCTTTTCTCAGCTTCCGAAGGAGGTATGAATAAAGTTCCGGTGCAGCAGGCTTCAGGGCACAGGACAGCAGAACAGCAAGGGCTCTACAGTGACTGTCGCCACCAGACATTACACACTCTTAATTCGGGACCCAGAGGAACTAGGCCAGCAAAATTTGCCAGGAGAATGCATGGGACCACAAGCAAGCAATGTCCCAAGTCACGGGTTGGCACTCAATATGGCGGCGGTTCTGCGGGATACCCTGAGGTAAAGCTTGACAGTTCACTGGATGGCCTAGGAACATTTCCGAAAGGGGCTTGTTCAATGGGTAAGCAGGGGCGCCGAGAGTAGTAGTTCCCACCTTAGCAGGCTTTCTTGATCGAAGAAGAAAGCAGGGGTCCAACGGTACAGCAGAGGGAGAAAGGTGCCAAAACCTTCCAAAGCGTCTTCGGCGGTTTCACGAGTGTGTTTCATCGTGCAGGAGGCTTGGCTCCCTCTGTAGTTCAGTGAGAAATCAGGTCACTGACCTGGAATGGATGCAGAGCCCCTTATCATATCCAAGATTAGCTTTGCACCAAAACTGAGGACTTCCAATCGAAGATCTGCTCTCTTGCAGGCATTCCAGTCGTGGACCAATCACGGTCCACAGTGGCCTCAGTCATTCAGGCACTCCAGACATCCTGGCACCAGTAGTGTGGATTGGGACCAGACAGTCCCAACACGCTTCCTGAGAACACATACGTGACGGGCAGAAGCCTGCAAAAGAGATCCGTTTTCGCGGGAGGCTGCATGCTCAAATAAGGAAACCCAGGGTTATTCGACCTTGGTGAAAGTATGGGACAGAACAATAGACTTTGTGGCTTGGCCATCTTTGCACCTGGCCACAGTCTTGGACCAAACGTGGTAAACGCAATGCGATTCAGTAAAAAGAAGTAAAGCACTTTAAAAAATAACTGCTGCCACCAGTTCATCCCAGGCACACTCGTACAATCACCAAAAAATCTTTCGAGGGTGTCTAGGGCCATAAAACAAAAAGGGAATCCAGCGCATGGTACTGAAAGATACATTGAGCACTGTTAAAAAGTTACCAAGAAATGGCAACATAGTCAAAGACTAAGGGAATCAAAGTTTCCCAGTACTGACAGTCTGAAGGACGCGTCAGTTTCCTCATAACAAGTGAGCAAAACCCCAGGGGAACGCAGCTGAAGGCTGTGCTCCACTGGTAAAAAGTCAGGATAGGATAGCCAAACAAAAGCAAACAGTTTGGGGGTGTGGGGGTCCACAAATGGAGGGCAAATTGCACATAAATGAAACCTTTCTAAACTCATAGTTAGAGACTGGTGAACATGTTCATTAAAAAGATGAGTACATAAGATAAATATACACACGAGATTGCAGGTTGGAAGACAGCATACAGCATCAAAAACATAACCCGTGCACACATGGGTTAAGGTTGCAAAAACAGTTCATTGAAACTTTAAAATAAGCAGACCCATTGTATTGGGACTGTTATAGAGGATCATGGCAAGTGCATAATACTACCCAAGGATAGCAAAAAGATAAATTGCCACGCGTTCCACCCATGACTAGGGCTTCTTCAGGCTGTGTTACTATGTTAATGTCAATTAGGCATGTTTAAATAAAGTTGTGAACATGCCGACTTCCTGTCCAACACCAGGTCACATGATACCAGTGTGTAGATGGGATGGCCAAGATGTTTTCAGGTCGGCCATTGTAAGCTGATGTCTAACCTTTTGGCGCTTTATAATAAATCAGTGGGTAGAAGGAAAAAATAAATATAAACAGCAAGTGCTGCAAAAGGAGTTTGAGCAATCTCGAACACCCAGTGGTGAACAAGAAATCTGCGTTCAACGTTTATACATCATAAAATTTTGCAAATAACATGCAAATGCCTCAATTCAATATCATATTGTATGCAAAGGGCTCTTGGATAAACTGGAGTCCGTTCCATGGCCCAGTGGCAAAAAACTGCTGTATGAGTAAGTACATGGACAAAAAGCACGGCGGCAGGTCACAAACCAATCCATGACACCTAAAGTGCTGGTGCATAGTAAAGTGACATGAGTGTAACAGACTTCAATGTCTTTAAAAAGTAGCAACTGAACCCGCAACCGATTTGGGCAAAAAAAGACAGGGCAGTAGCGAGAACACAGCTGGTGGAACTACTCTGGAAGCAGAGACATCACAGACACCCTAATGTAGGGATAAGTGAAATAATGAAGACCACAATGGAGGCGTGGGACAGAAACACGGAAAGGCATAATGACCACTTCGCTAGGCCCATTTGTCGGAATCCCCAATTCCCACCAGGGATGGAACAAGGGGCATATGAAAATTGGGAGGAGGCAGGAATTACAAAAATAGGGGAAATATTCATTGACAACGAAATCAGGCCGCATGAGTCCTGCTACCCACGCTCATCACTCTCCAAACGGGATAAATATAGATACGAACAACTTAAACACTGGCTAAAATCCTCGGAAATTGCCAAAGCAGCAACGAGAAACCTCACACCGTTTGAGAAATATGTCATCTCCAACACAGGGGCGAAGAAATGGGTATCGACACTCTACTCATTCATAAACTTGCAGGAGGAAGGCATCAAGTGGTCATACATGATTAAGTGGGGCAGAACGTTGTGGCAGGATCCAATAAAAAAACATTAGTTGGACCTATGGAAACTGATCCCCAAGATGACGCGCTCTGCACAGACAAGGGAAATGTGGACCAAAATAGTAACACAATGGCACTATACCCCAGAAAGACTGCATACAATGTTCCCCAAAACTTCAAATCAATGCTGGAGGGGATGTGAAGAGGTGGGAACGTGGAAACATACCTGGTGGGATTGTAAAGGGATAAAACCCTTTCGGGAAGAGGTGACGGGAGAGATGGACAAGATGTTTCCAGATGCAGGGCAAATGGGAGAGGGAGTTTGGCTGTGCGAAATAAGAGATGAAACAGCAAGGAAATACAAAAAGACCCAGTGGAGAAGCTTCATGGAACTTCTCATAGCGGCATGGGCAACAATTGCCCATAATTGGAAAAATAAAGACACCCCACTGACTTTCACATGGCTACAAAAGGTATGGGCTCAAATGGCGATGGAGAAAATCACCCACACAATCCAAGGAACGAGGGACATGTTTGCAAAGGAATGGGGAGGGATCCTGGAATATCTTCAGTCAGACTTTATGGAACAATGGTGCCACATAACATTAAACAGATATCTTCAATGCATAATTAGATCCCCGAAAGACAGAAACACGTGCCCCAAGGGGAAGGTGGGGGGAGTTGCACTGTTTGATGTTATATTGATATGTGAAAATTAATAAAGACAAGTTTTAATTTAAAAAAAGTAGCAACTAAAGTGCAAAAATGCTAAAGTATAAGTGGACAAGTCATTAAATGTTAAAGAAAAAAACAACTACAGTATAGCATTAAGAAGTCAAACTCAATAAGCACATCATAATAAATCTCATAAAAAATTACATCAAAGATTCCATCAAAACGCATTAATAATTCATGAGAAAATTCAAGACAAAAATCCATTAAAATGTTTAGAAAATGTATCAGGCAGACAAACGATGTTAACACCAATGAAGTAATAGAAGCATTCGTTTTGGAATACATAAAGATCTTCATCCCTATTGAGGCCTAGAGGTTTAAGCGTGTTAAAAGTAATAATGAGCTTGGCCTCTAATTGTCTTAATTTTAATTGTCTATTTCCACCTCGTAAATATTTGGGGATGTGTGCTAGTCCTATGAACTTCATGCAGTCCACATCTTGATTGTATGTTCTAAAAAGTGAACTACCATGGGATAATTCAAATCACTGTACTTAATAGCTGGGTAGTAAATTCAGAGTTTAAGGGGGCCAATAGTAGAGCATATATATCATAAGCCACAAGTGCATTCTATGAGGTAGACAATGAATTTATAGAAACAGGTTATCTTATGCTTAAATATCCAGGTTTTACCCCCCAGCAGCTTGACATTAATTTCTATAAATGCAACGTTACACATTTTGCATTTCCTGCAAGCGTAAAAATCAGTAAAAAAAAAAAATGTTAAAAAAAAAGTGTAAAAGTCATTGGATTGTTGGAGACTTGCAACCCAACTTTTCTGGGCATATCATCTATTGATCCGATTGGGTGCTAGTATGGATGTCAGAGAGGGTGCCTTAGAAAAAGTGAGCATCAGGTAATTAGGAAGAGCCGGTTTAAGATCTACGTCAATAAAACCAGCGAGTGTTTTTTGAGGATAGATCTAATGTTGCCTGATTGTTGATTAAAGGTCGTAATAAACCTTATATCCCCAGAGTTAGTGTATTTCTTGATCTTGAGGCTATTCAAAAGGTCTCTTCTGTTTTTATATTTAGCCTTTACAAATGCATTCGTGACCTCCCGGGCAGGGTAGCCACTTTGTAAAAAAACTTTCACGGATCTTAAAAGATTCTTTCAAAGAAATTGACTTCTGTGGCACAATTGCGGCATGCTCATAAAAATTCCCCATATGGTATATATTTCATCAAAGGAGCTAGATGATGGCTGGCGGCATGGGGAAAAGAATTGCTGCTCGTGGGCTTTCTGTATAGGTCAGAGGTGAGTTGTTCCTTAACTATTATAAAGTTAATGTCAAGGAAGGTTAATGCAGTTGTACTAGTAACCATAGTCAGCTGTAAATTCATTGCATTGTTATTTAAACAAGCAACATATTTAACCAGTTTCTCATATGGACCATTCCAAATTAAAAACAAATCAATGAATCAGTACCATACAGCCACATGTTCAACAAACTCATCAAATTCCTCACTCCAGGGTACAGTTTGTTCCCACCATCCCATGTATAAATTGGCATAAATAGTAGCTATACAGGATCCCATGGCAGTGCCCAGTGTTTGTCTGTAGTGTGTTTTGTCAAAAATGAACAAATTATGTTCTAAACAAAACTGAAGCATAGATAAAAGCATTGTTTAAAACTGATTGAGCGTGTCTTTAAAAAATATTGACAGGCTTGTATACACCAAATGAATGTTCGATAGAAGTATAAAGAGAAACCACATCCAGAGAACCCAAAATCTAAGTGGGATCCCAACATATATTTTGGACTTTGTTCAATAGATCTGAAGTGTCTTGTATTTATGAGTTGAGACTTTGAACAAAGGGTTGTAGATGAAAGTCTAGAACTTTAGAAGTGGATTCCAGAAGGCTCATCATTGAGGACACAATAGGTCGTCCCGGTGGATTTGTAATGTTATTGTGTACCGTAGGTAACAAATAGAGAATGGGAGTCACACGATAATCAGTTTTCAGAAAATAGTACTCTTCCCAATCAATGAGACTGTTTAGCCATATTTGAAGCTGTGCATGGTATTCTGTTTGGGCATCTACCAAAATTGAGGCGTTCACCTCAGAACAACAGTTAGGATCACGCAGCTGTCTCTTAACGTCATCTATATAGAGATTCTTGTCCCAAATGACCACCCCACCACCTTTGTCAGCTGGTCGTATGACAATGGTATTGTCATTTATGAGGGTCAGTAGAGCTTCTTTCTGTACAGCAGTGAGGTTGCTCACTAGATGCTCAGTTCTTGATGAAAGAAGCTTCAAGTCTCTCATTACCATTTCTTCAAATACTTGGATCCGACTGTTAATGATATTGGGGCAGAATCTCAATTTATTCTTCAGACCACTTTCCATGGTGAAATCAGTGAAAGCAGAGGGTCAATTTCTTCATGAATGGGAATAGTTGGTATTCTCAAGCCTCTGGGAATTCTTTGCTCTTTTAAGTAGGTTTGCAGGGTCATGCCTTCCCACCATTTAGAGGTTTCACGTTTAAGCCTTTCTAATTTGTCCATTTTCTGTTGGATAGTCATTACAGGGACTGCAAGTGTTCTCCCCTGAGTTTTTTTAAATTTATTTTTGTGATCTCTTTTTATGAATCATGATTTATGTATTTTATTGAGGCTGTTAAAATATTTTATTCTATGGATTCTATTGGGTAATTAATATGTATATTAAATGTCTAACTATTGGGAGGAGCCGCCAGGGGGTGCCGAGATGTGCTGACGGGTCTCAGCTGATCACCTCCCTTGGCCGCAAACTTTGTCTGTTTGGGCACCCCCACCCCCATGGGAGTCGAGGTCTGACCCCCCCGCCCCCGAGGAAGCTAAAGTCGGTGGGCGTCTGAGGACCGTGCCTGCGGTACTGCTGGGCTCCTCCGGACCGGAGTTCGGCCGCCGGCTATTGGCGAGCGGGAGTGGAGTTGCAGCTCGCCCAGCGGTGAGATCCGCGCGGTCGCTAGCTGCCTGTCAGAGGGGGAGGGGTAGAAGACTGGGCCACGGTCTCCTCCCCGCCGCAAAGAGCTTTGACATGAGTTGCGAGCGAGGCGCCTGGAGTGGTCCTGGCGGGCCGGACAGCCCTGATTGCAGGACTTTAGGTGGCAAATCCCATTTCCTTGGAGGGGCCCGCTGGCTCACCCCACGGAGCGGTCCCGCTGGCGTGGCTCCTCGGGTACGTGATGCCCGTGGGGGTGTCACCCCCCTAATCCTGCGGAGCCCGTTGGCCCCCCCACATTGGACTTTTCCTGGGCCGTGACAGATCTTGGCAGGGGCCGGCAGCCTGCCTGCACCTGGTTTGCCTCCGTTGCCTCGAGCGGGCCTTCCGTGGACTTTCTCGGAGGGTCGGACTGATTGCTGCATCATTAGTCTATTGGGGCTGGGGCTGGTGTCCCCCATGGTTCGAGGTGCAGCGGGAGGTTTATGTCTTTTGTGGTCCCATTGTGAACTGTGGCACCAGTACTGCAGAGGAAGCCCACGGGGGACACTACTAGCCAGTCTCTTGTCCCGCATTCACGGGTGTTCGCCAGGTATTTGGGTGTCACTGTCTGGAATTCTCGCACGCTGGTGGTGGGGCTCCTGGGATTCTGTGGCTGTGTTCCACTGCGCGGAGGGCTCTCGGAGGTAGCCCAGGGAGTGGATGTGGTCAGCTCTGGAGTGTGCCGGGACAGTGGACTTTGTTGGTGGCTCTTATGTTCAGGCATCTACTGCCGGATCTCTGAACTATCTCGCAGCTGAGGCCCGCCTGATATTGTTCTAGAGCGCAGGGAGCTGAGCAGTGTCTGGAGTGCTGGGAGGACTTGGTTGTCGGTGTGGGGGATCTCCTTTTGTCTGCCTCTGGAGTGTCTCTGGTGGTTCGCACCTTTTTGGCTCCTGGATGGACGGGGTGCAATCTTTGCAGAAGTTCCAGTGTGCCCCTGTCCAGGTGCCAGGCGGGACCAGTATGCAGGCAGTAGACCTTTCGGAGACATCGGAGGCTCAGTCCATGAGCCAGAACATGGTAGCCCTGTTGGAAGAGATCTGCGGCTTCAGGGCTGATGTTGGCAGGCGGCTTGACTCGCTAGATAAAAAGGTGGATGCTGTCGAGGACCGGGTCCAAGCCCTGGAGGCCAATCGGACTTCGGCACACCTATTCGAAACGCAATTCGACATGCGGCTAGCAGAATTAGAGAGGCGAGAGGAGAAGATCGCTCTTAAGCTTGATGACTTGGAGAATAGGGAAAGGCGGTCCAACCTCAGGTTTCGGGGTATCCCGGAGGGGGAGACCCAGATGAACATTGCGATGAGAGTCAAGTCTATCATAAATAAGCTCTTCGATGGGGAGAATACCAGCCAGCCCACATTTCCCAGAGCCCACAGAGCGGGAGGTCGTGCGGAAGGCCCGAGATCCTTTCTGGTTAAATTTCACTACTATGCAGAGAAGTCTAAAATTCTGGAGCTGGCACGTCAAAAGGGCCTTTTCGAATGGGAGCATGCTAAAATATCAATCTATCAGGACCTTTCGGTGCTCACCCTCGCCCGCCGGAGTCTGTGTGGCCCTCTGACAAGGTGGCGCCAGACTAAGGGAGTGCGTTATAGATGGGGGCACCCGTTCTCTCTCACGTTTGAGTTGGATGGCTACAAGTACTCCCTATCTACGGAGTCGGAGATTCAGAAAGTGACTAGTGAATTGCTGGGGGCCACGTCCTCAGGTCCGGGGCTGGGAGCCGGGAAGGAGGGAGTCAGAGGGGTCCTTCGGACTCATCGGGTCGGCGCCGAGTCCGGGGGCAACAGAAGTACAGAAAGGTGGCGCCACCCTCCTGGGAGCAGCCGGCGTTGGGCCCTTGACGTGGAGTGTTCTGCTTCTGGGGCAATCTCGAGTGCCCGGGGACCCTATGGTTGGCTATTTGTCCTTTTGTAAGACTGTTGAGACCTTCCTAGGTTGGGTCTGCTGGACTATTCTCTGTTGGTGGGGGGTGGGGGTTATGGGGTTTGACTTGTTGGGTTGTGTCATTGTAGTAGGGGGGGCCCAGAATATCAGGTTTCTCTTGTTGCATTCCGTCCTAATGGAGGCGATCCTTGGTGGCCTGGCGGTGCGGCAGGTGGATGTCGTGTCCGGTCCAGGTGCTCAAGGGTAGGTGGGGTGGGGGGTGGATGGGGTTAGTTTTGTTGGGGAAGGGTGTTGTGGGTTGTGGTTCAAAATGGGTATTTTTTTTTTGGGAGTTGGGGTGGGTTGTTTTTTGCACTTGGGTCTACCTGGTTTAAGGGGTCACATTTGCTCTTATTTGGGCTTCATGTGTGCACTGCGGTCTAGGGGTTGGGCACTCTCAATTGCCTCCCCGGTGGGGGCGGAATATCTTTTTGGCTTTTCTTATGGTTGAGTCTTTACATCTGATGTCGGTGGGGTCCTTAAATGGGCGGGGGCTCAACTCTCCGACTAAAAGGTCTTTGTTGTTGAGGGAATTTGTCAGACTGAAACTTCATTTCCTTTCCTACAGGAATCCCATTGGGTCAAGGGGAGGGAGCCCGCGCTCAGGTCGAGGGCTATACAGCAGATGTTTCATGCCTCCTATGTAGCGAAAAAATGCGGGGTCGTCCTTTTGATTTCTCAGGATGCCACTTCTCCCCCAAAGCCCACATAGCTGACCCTGAAGGGTGGTATATAATGGTTAAGGGAGAGCTGAAGGGCCGACTTTTCACTTTTGTGGGTGTTTATGCCCCGAACAAAGGGAAAGATGTTTTTCGGGAGGGGATGCGGGAGAGGATCAGAGGATTTGTTGAAGGTGCACCAATTGTTGGGGGGACTTTAATATGGTTTTCTGTCCAGAGAACGACAGGAGATCCCCAAAACGTGCCCCGACCTCAGATCCCAGTTGAGAATGGCGGATTCATTCAACCGGGTTAATGGTGAGCTGGGTCTCGTGGATGCACACCCTGCTTGGCGTGACCGCAAATCCCTCTTTACGTTTTACTCCACGGTGCATCAAGCTTTCTCTAGGATTATTTGTTGGTGGATTCTGCGGTCAGGGATTGCGTGTCCGATTTCGCTGTTGTGGCTGTCCCATGGTCCGATCATGACTTAGTCTGAGTCAATCTAGGAATCCCTCCCCTGCCCAGAGTAAGTCGAGGTGGATTTGTAATGACTTGCTTCTAACGGATAAGGAACCGAGGCAATCCCTTTTATCTTCTATTGAGGAATTATTTAACCTTAAAGACACGGGTGAGGTGGAGCCCAGAATTGTGTGGGATGCATTTAAGGCCACGATTAGGGGTACATTGATTGAAATGGGAGCTAGGAGAAAAAGGGAGAGGGCGAGGGAGGAGTCCAGGATAAGGGAGCAAATGGCAGCCATTCAGCCAGGGGGTAAGTTGAAAACGCATATTCCCCCCAGATCAGTGTCAAGCACTTCAGAGCCTCAGAGCGAAACTATCGGCCCTTCTTTTAGGTCAGACGGAGAGAAAGCTTGCGTTCCTAAAACAACGGTACATGGAGAAAGGGGAAAAAGCAGATAAGGTTTTAGTGTGGAGGCTGCGAGAGTTGCGGATTAGTAGGAGGGTTCATTGGGTCTTGGGTCGGGCAGGAGAGAAAATCTTGCAGGATGGCCAAATAGCGGAGCAGTTCAGTCAGTACTATGAGGCGCTCTATGCTTCCGAATATTGTGGGGATGTCAAAGATGTGGACCAGTTCCTGGACTCCCTCCCTGTCCCCTGTCTCGCTTGGGAGTCCTCAGAGTCTTTAGAGCTCCCCATCTCGTCTCAGGAAATAATTGATACTATTGCGTCCTTGAAGAGTGGTACGGCTCCGGGAGATGATGGTTTCTCGGTCCGATTCTATAAGACTTTCCGTTCCACCTTGGCCCCCTTCCTGTCCAAGCTGTATAATGCGGCCCTAGATTCTGGCTCCCTTTCCGATACCATGATGTCTGCCCTCATTGTGGTGCTTCCAAAGGAGGGGAAGATCCCTCGCTTTGTCAGTCTTATAGACCCCTCTCTCTCCTTAACATTGATGTTAAAATATTGGCTAAACTGTTGGCAAATAGGTTATCTAAACTTCTCCCCTCGCTGGTCCATGGCGATCAAGTAGCTTTATCCCCGAGCGCCAAGGCTCCGATAACGTAAGGAAAACCCTGGGCCTCCTGCATGAGGTGTGTGCGAGATTCGGAGGCTTACCTCCTTTCGTTGGATTCCGAAAAGGCCTTCGACCGTGTCGAATGGTCTCACATGGTGAAGGTCCTTCGCAAGATGGGCTTGGGTGACAAATTCTGTGGGTGGGTCGCAGCCTTGTATAATGGCCCTCTAGCGCGGTTACTGGTGAACGGCTGTATTTCGACCGATTTCTCGCTCTCCAGAGGTACCCGTCATGGGTGCCCGCTCTCCCCACTCTTGTACGCTCTTGCAATGGAGCTCTTTGCAACCCAGAGACACCACTATCGTTTCTGACCGCAATGGCAATGTGGGGACTGCGAGTTCAAACTATCCCTTTTCGCGGATGATATTTTAGCATATCTGACCAGGCTTCATGAATCCCTCCCGCACTTACTTGGCTTGATCCGCCTCTTTGGGGCGTTTTCGGGGCTTAAAATTAACGTATCCAAGTCATGTATTATGCCAATGGGCAGATTGGACCGTGAGATCAGTGGTAAATCAGAGGTGCTTGGGATGAGAGTAGAGCGGGAGGCAACTAGGTATCTTGGCACTAACATCCCTAGAGATCTAAACAAATTGTATGAGCTGAATTATCCTCCCCTCCTGGCTGGGATCTTTAGGGATCTGACAAGGTGGGCTCATCTCACTCTCTCTCGGTTTGACCGTATGGTCTCGATTAATATGAATGTGCTTCCCCGTCTCCTCTATCTTTTTTCGTCCCTGCCTTGTAGTATCCCGGGCTCTTTTTTCGACTCTCTTCTTTCCCGTCCTACTGCGTTTTGTCTGGAGCGGCAAGAGGGCAAGAGTAAAATATTCCACCCTGTCCCTCCCAAAGTCTCACGATGGGTTTGGTCTCCCTGATTTTAAGCTGTACTATAAGGCAGCCCAATTGCGGGTGATGCTAGAACATCTGAGGGACGACCTTAGGACGTACTGGACGTATGTGGAGGATGTTCACAGGTCCATCGCTTCAAAGTCAGGGATTTACTTTGGTCTCCTCCGCAATCCCTCCCCGCAGTGGCTAAATCACACCCAATCCTGTCTGTTCTATGGGTGGCTTGGAAGCCCAATAGAGACAATAAGCTCCTCTCTTCTTGGCCTTCTCCCCTCTCTTCTTTATGGGCCCCCACCCCACTCATAGGTTCCAGAGGGCTCCGCAAAACCCAATCCTGGTCTGACCATGGGGTAGAAACGGCGGCGCAACTCTTTCATCTTGGTGAGTTTATGGAGTATGGCCAGTTGTCGGAGGTGTTGCGTGAGAAACCGCTTTCCATCTTCGATTACCTTCGGCTTAAGGGTATCCTTGCTCAGGCTGGGTGGCGGGCTTCTTTTACCCGTCCTTTAACCCCCTTCGAAAAAGTTTTTGTGGAGGCCAAGTCCAGGAAGGGATTGCTCTCCAAGATATATAATGTTTTGGTTACTGCGAACTTAGAGGGTAGACAACCGTTCAAGCGTGCTTGGGAGGAGAGACTGGGCATAACTATCGATGATCCCACATGGCACGGAGTCTTCAGAGCCATCTTTAGGGGGGGCTTGTATACAGCCACTATGGAGCATCATTTTAAGATTCTCCACTCGTGGCACCGTCCTCCCATCACCTTATCTAGGATGTTTGCCGGGATATCCCCTATGTGTCCCAGGGATTGCTCTCTCCGCGGTACTTGGTTCCACATGTGGTGGGATTGCCCGGTCATTCAGGTCTTCTGGGCGGAATCGCTTAGTTGGATCAAGAGCATTCTGGGGACGTGCCCTTCTCTTCACCCCTTGGAGATCCTCCTGGGCACCCCTTCGCCCGACAGTGAGTTTGTTACCTTCACCAGGGTGGTGAGTGCAATGCTACGAGCGGGGAGAATGGCAGTGGCTCAAAATTGGAAAAGTCCCTGCGCTCCCACCAAGGCGGAGTGGCTCACTAAGTTGTTGGCAATTTTTACGTATGAGAAACTGTCTGCCATAGTTAATGACATGTCTTCTTTCCTTCATGAATGGACTATTGTTTTGTTAAGTGCAGAATGTGATGCCTTGAAATTGTAAACAGCTCGGATGTGGGAGGAGGTTTGCAGCTGGGGAATGTGGTTGGTTTGCTGGCAGTTCACCAGCCCTTGCACGTCCCATTGGGGACCCAAGACATCGTGGTTGTGTGGAAAAGTCTCTAGGTATTTTGCGTCTCAACTCTATTCCCTGTGTACTTCTCGCTCTATGTAAACCAGGTAGTTTTTGGTGGGTGTGGGTTGGGGAGGAGTAGGGGGAGGGATTGGGTAGGTTTTGTTGCCTTCCTTATTGTGTGTTGCTTTTGGCCATTGTCTGTTGTAGACTGATGGATGTATTGTTTGAGGAAATGTTCAATAAAAACTAAGTGGAAAAAAATAATTCGAACTATTTATTGGTATTGTGTTATGTCTTTTATGGCTTCTTACCAAATAAAAGTATTGAGTGACTGAACCATTTAAAAAAAGAAAAGTCATGCAATTGTTGGAAGGTAATTTTAAGCTAATATTTGCATCGATAATATTTCTTCTAGTGGTTTAGACCTTTCTAAAATGTATTGTTATGGTATTGTGAAATTGTTTAATGGATGGTTTGAGTATAAACAACATTACATGATGCTAACATTTAAAAATATATACCTGTCATTAAACGGTGGCAATCCATTTGGATGTCTTGAAGTCAAAGGATTTCCATCATCATCATAGTAGAATGCAAAAAGGCCTGCAGAAAAACCCTTTAAAACAAAACATTTAGAAAAGGTTTACAAGCCATTCAGTTACATGCATGAACATTTGTGCTTTAAATTAAACATTGCTTTTTATTCATCAAGATCTTTGACTATTATTCATTAAAGGAAAGTTACTTACTTGTAACTATAATTCCCAGTTATGGGTATACTCATTAGAATCAAATACCTGAATAACTCTTCAAACGAGCAGGATTGTGGAGCGCACCTCAACATGTCTCTTAAAACAAGCACATTTAAAAAGGGCCAATCATTTGTATGATTTCTTTTTTAAATCTCCAAAATGAAAAAGGGTGAACGGAAAATGAGGGAGGGATAGATGTACCCAGGTCTCACAAGCACCAAGAAGGCACGCCATAAAAACTGAAGCTTTTTTTCAAAGCAAACTGTGTTGAATTTGGAGGAAACTCAGATTACAGAGTTAGGAGCTGTTCTAAATTAGTAGTTGCTCCACTCCTTCAGAATGAAGTCTGTGGCCTCTGCCATGTATGGGTTTCCCCTAGTGTCCCCATGTATGGGTTTTCCCTATTTTTGTGAAAACAAAAGCTCTGAAAGCAAAGTTACAATTGGAAAATGTTAGTCAGGGCAGTGACGTGTATAATTCCCCAGAAGGTTTAACTAGATGTACATCCTATTGAAGATAGCAATCGGGCAGTTATTGTTCTGGGCCCAGATTTGGTCAAACTGTAAAGTTTATGCTTTACATGGAAATATCTAAGAAATCAGAGGATTAGATTGTGCAGGAAGATTGATCTGGTTAAGTCATATTACATCTCAAATGAAACTGAAATAAGGGTTATCTGTATGGAATGCGGGAATACATTGCAAGCAGTGATGTGGCCATCCATTACAAGTATGGGCAAATACAGTTTTGAAGTGTAGGTTTAGGATTTGGTGGAAAGCAAATGTATGCATGTTTTGGAATATTTTTGTGTACTGATGCATTCACCATGAGGATGATGAACCTTTTTTTATTTTTTAATAATGTGCCCGGAATAGGTTAGAACATCACTTATAACAGCAAATGACAAATACCCATAGCCCTACAGGACAGTTTCCAGAACCCATAAACCTATTTTTATAATTATTTGACTCCAGGCAAATTCTGAAAGAAATACATCGTTACACTTTTAAAAGAATATTTACTGTTGTGTGGAGAATGGCAGAAACCTGTAAACATTATTTTAAAGGAAATACCTTGCCTGTTAGAAATAGGAAATGTAACATTTAGCAAGACTGGTGAAGGTTCTTCAAAAGACAACAGCCTAGAATTTTGGTCAGGGCTCCGCAAATTATTTGATGTGTCAGTACACAAGGTATCTACTTATATGAGTTTGATGCCCATGGAACCAATGCAGCTAGAATCTTGGGAGAAATGGAGGGAGGTTTGGAGATTACTTCAAAGGAATTGTAATGTTTGCTCTGGGTCGGGTGTAAAACCAAGATGGATATGAGCTTGAGGCTGATCCGACAAAACATTATAGGCCATCTTTACTGGACCCCGGTGAGAATGCATAAATTGAACTTCATGGATAATTATCTATTTTGGGGTTGTGGTAATGATAAAGGAAACCTGTTACACCAATTTTGCAACTGTTCGCGAGTGTGTGTTTTCTGGAAGGAGGTTTTAAACAGGATTCTGAATATTACCATTCCTACATTGCCTGCGCAAATGATTTTATTGCTATTTAATGGGATGTGCACCATCGCGAGAGGTTATGGTGAGTGATTAGATAAAGCTGTAGTTGTTGCGGAACAATTGATCTTGAGAGTCCGGAAGACTAGAAAAAAGCTTACTATAGAAGATTGGTTGGTGGAGATGCAGGTCCTATCTAACTATGAAAAAGTGTTAATATTGAATAAGGATCGTGAGGATTTATACCTCACACTATGGAGTCTGTTTAATACTTTGTATGCATGATTTGCTTTCCTACATATTACAACATAGGAGTAGTTTAGTGTTGATATGCAAGTGTTGTACGTGTTGTTCGTTTGTGTAGTGTCCGTTGAATGATCTTTATGTTTAATATTGTGTATAACTGATTTTAGGTTACTGCTGTTTTTTCATATTCTCATAATTGTTTTAACTTTTGTTTTGCTTAATTCAGTAATATTGGACTTCCCATGATCCCGTTTTTTAAATTATGTTAATTGATGTTGATATTTACTTGATGGATAACTTGCTATAAATAATTTTTTTTTTAAAAAAAAAACCACAGACAACAGCCAAAGCTATGCCAGGGCACATGCCCTACCTCGCAGGACCCTATTTTAAGAGTTACACACATCTTTTCATAAACTCACACAGAAACATGCTACTTCTGGCTGTCTGGGAAATGTCATGAAAACATCTTACATTTAAAAACTATTTGTGGTTCTCAGGCTCTGTTGGGCAAGTTAATTTTTGTATTCTTGTAACAATCTCCCTTAGCCGTGTTAGACATTTCATTTCTAACATGAACCAAATAGTTAAAAAAACAAAAACACAACAAAAATTCCTGCAGCCATGCACACCCTTCTTCCGCATACAACAAGTGTTAATAAACATTGTTTTGAAAAATTGCTTTGGCCCACATAAATAGTATACTTTCTAATTCTAGGAGTCCTGGCAAATTTTGTAAAAAAAAAAATAACAAATATTCATTTCTAACATGCGACTGGCATGTTAGATAAGCTTCATAACAAATGAAACAGCATTCAGGGTCTTCTGGAAGAGGCCAAAACCCACAAAGCTCTATGCATTATTTTATTTTTAAGGATTGGTGCCTGAATACGGATTGGTCCCAAAATAATATTTGTAAAAGTTAACAAAAATTCACCTGGACCCTAGATATAGAAAACAGTTAGTGTGTTTCATCAGAATCAAAATGTATTTTCACTTTTAAATTCATATGTGGAGTCCTACAGGGAAGCCTACGGAACATTTTGCTGTTTTGTATCTTTTTAAATGACACCGCTGAGGGCATGTTATTTTATGTTATTACAGCCATGTAGAGTATGTACTATTACAACCAGGGTGACCACTTAGCACAAAGTAAAAGTCTTCCAATTGGAGGATCTTGTGAAGACACTGAACAAAAATCAGAACAGAAGCTGCTTGATGTCTTTTATTGTGACACGTTCTACACCACAAATCACAGAATTGTAGTCTCCTTCTCATAAGGCTATGCTTCTCTTATCCTTCTCTTTTCAGACAGGGTTGTACTTCTCGGAATTCTTCTTAGTAAGACCGAACATACTCCTGCTCTTCCACAACGTCCTCTTCTGTTTGATTCTGAGAAGAGTATGAACACCATGACTACCCAGGTACTGTTCCTTTAAATCCCCCTCCTCACTCTGAATGAGGCCAAATAAAGTCCCACCTTCTGTGAAGGGGAGTGTCTGCTTGCTGCCTTCCTTTGTCCTGTGTGACTCTGACGTGACAGGATCGCTCCCTAGTGAAGCCGGAACCCATTCTGTTCCCACTAGCTACATCTGTTCTACCCAGCCCTCCGGTGCAGTCTTACGGTGCTGTATTACATGAAAGGAAGGGTGTGGCATCTCATCCCTGCTTGTATTCCCCGTGTTTATCCTCGACGGGTCTTTGCCATCTGTAGTGTTCCTGAAGGGCCCGCAGCTCAGTGCCACAGTGGCTCCCCATCAACGTGCCCAGTCGCAGAGAGGGATTCGACTGTGTCCACTGCTCCGTCTCTCCCCGCAGCGGCCGCCCTGTCCTGTAATAGAGTGGCTGTGACCGCCACTGTGGCCTGTAGTGCAGTAGCTCTGGTTGACCCTCGGCTCCTTCACCCTGCTTTCACCCTGCGTCCCTGGTCCGTCTCTCCCCGCGGGGCTGAAGTCCCATGACCCTGGTCCATATCTCCCTCACGGGGGCATATTACAGAAAAATGCCAGGAGCGCGCACACAACCTGCTGACAAAGAATAATGGAAAACCCACTCACTTGGGTCGACCCCAGACAACCGAAACAGAAATTAACACAACCGCAAACATCCAATGAACCATCCTCACCATGTGGGGAATTTTCAAAGAGTGCCATTCCCTCACAATAAACTAACAACTAAAAAGCATCTCTGAAAATCGCAAGAGGCACCATTCACAAAAGTAGGATTCCTACTGCATTGCGCATCTTGCTGCCCCTGAAAAACACAAGGTGTAAATAATTGCAGTGCACCTGAGAATATTTTTCAACAGAGCAAAGGTAAACCATATCAACTTCAACCATTTCGAAGGCCTTTTAATTGAATTTAGAGGGGGGACGTGGCCTGAGCTCATGCCGTGAGGACGCTTTCACACACGGCTCCTGCCCAGATCCTAGAAAGATCCTGCATTCTTCAGTTAAAAACCTCAACAAAGTGGCTTTGCTTGCACCAACAGGCACAATAAGCTTTTCCCCAAACCCCGGACCGCACGGATAACAAAAACAGAGCGCGGGTGGGAAGACGACGGCAAAGTCGGGACCCCACCCCACCCCCAAGTTTCAAGATGGCCGACATGACCCCAGCTTGGCAGTGAGGGGAAGGAGCGGCTGGGACGCGTGGCGCCGAGCAAGCTCACTGGCGCTGTGCGCTCTGATACACAGAGGGTGCTGAGGAAGATGCCGGGGGACGCAGAGACCTTCTGCGGTGGCCGCCTGGACTCCCCTTCGCGCGCCAGGGCGAGACCGCAGACCATTGCGTGGGGGCGGGCTGTCTTCGGCTGCAAGCGGCCTGGGCTGCTTATGACACGCGCCCGCTGCCCTGAAGCACAGCAGCGCTGCCCCGCCAGCAGCAGGCGTGGGCGGAGCCCTCCGCTCTGATCAGGGTTCGGCAGGTGCGGGCTAAGGAGGGGAACTGGCACCCCCCGCACATGTGAGCAGGGAAACATCACCGAGGATAAAAAAGGTACGTGGTGCACCTAAGGGGCCCAAGGAACACAAAGCTGAACACACAGGGAGCGTGGGGGCTGGGACCCCGAGAGACCTATACACAACCCCTTGCGGTCCCCCACAGATCGCCGGGGGAAGCTGGCCATAGTGTGGGCGGAGACACGCAGTAGCAGATGATCCAGAGCTGGGGCACCACCCCCGGGACCACACTTGCAGCGGAAGCGCCGGCTGGACCGGAAACAAGGCGCTGGGCAGGGTGATGGAGACCACTGCCCGCTACACCACGTCGGGGGCAATTCATCCTGTGCCTAACAGAGTGCACCTAAGCTCAGATCCTGGGGCAATAGGTCAGAGCCTCCACATACCACGGAGGGCTGTGTGAGCTGGGAACTGCAACAAAGCACGCCGTGATGAGGAGTGGCGTTCGACACAACATTCTGAGGGACCCCCACACACACGAGAGCCTGCGGCACACAAACGACGCGGAGCACTCTGAACCCGTTACAGTGCCTGTGGCTGGCGGAATGGCCTCCTGCCCCCTGGGGAGAACATCACACCCAGATCTGGAGACGGATCACCAGCACACGGCAGCGATGGAACCCACCAAGGGGCGCCTGACACAAAACGACGTCTGCCGGGGCGTGTGTCCACGACCCTGAGAGGACGCGAGGCGACAACATGACACAGGCAGTGCTGGACAGAATCAGAGCACTGCACCAGCTAAACTGAGGGGCCCACGGCCTGCACGGTAGTAGAGAACACAGCGCCGTCAACAAGCACCAGGGCACCAAATAACATTGCCACACTCGTGCCGGCCGTGCGGCCAACAGAAAACTTGAAACCAAAGACACAAAAACTGCGACAAGGGAAACCACCCGATGGAACCAATCCGGGAACCTCCCCACGAGCGATACGCCAGCGCACAGACATCAAAGAGCACGCCGGCAGAGAAGAACCGGTACCCCCTGCAATACCAATCACCACAGGGGGCATGCCTTCCACGAAACAGAAAAAGGACCCAACGATCATGGACTCCTTTAACGTCGCCGACAAAAGGGGTAACCACAAACCACCCCAGAAACGCAGTCTGTGGAGAACACTGTTAGCAAAGATAACCAGGTGCTTGTAGCAATCTCAGCCCTACAAACTTTCATTGATACAAAGATCGAGGAGGTCAAGTCGGACGTACAACTGATGAGACAAGACATGAGAAACCTCACGGAAAGAGTCACAACGGCCGAAACGACCCTGAAGGAGGCAGCAGAAACCACTAGCGATCTGGGGAGGCGACTGACGGAGCGCGAAAGGAAGAACGCAATGTTGGAAGCCCGAGCAGAAGATGCGGAAGGGCGTGCCTGATGCAACAATATAAGTGTATTGGGGGTCCAAGAGGGAATGGAAGGATCTGACCCGACAGACTTTGTTGAAAACATGATACCACAGGAGATCGGAGCTGGGGCACTATCAAGGGGGTTCACGGTGGAACGGGCCCATAGATCATTACAAAAAAGCCACCCCCGGGCTCGCACCCTCAACCCACGATAGCTAAAATACTAAACTTTTGCGACGGGGAAATAATTCTGAAATTCTCTAGAGAAGGAGGCGTGATCTGCCGGGATAACGCCAACATAACCATATACCCAGATTCCACCCCAGCAGTGCAGAGGGTCCGGAACTCTTTCATACCGGTCAAGCTGAAACTCAGGAAATTGAACCTTAAATACATGCTGATGTACCCGTCCCGGCTCAAGGTCCGCTATAAAGGGCGCGCTGTTTTTCTAGAAACGCCAGCTGCGGCCAACATGTGGCTGGAGCACAACAACCTGGATGATGGCCGGGAAGCGGTCGCATGAGGAGCAGCGGTCCAGTCAGTCATGTGGAGGGGGGTAGAATGCAACAAAGGAAGCTCTTACGGGCGAAAGTAGAAAACTAAGGTGGTCGCCACAGTTTGTCATGAGGCAGGAGCGAGGCGGGAGCCTCCAACGGAGCGAAAGTATACACCACACGAATCGTGTATACACCACACGAATCGTTCAGTGTCGGCCGGTTGCTGACACACCACAGCCCGCACGCCTTGGCCCAGGAGGTCTCGGCAGTTGCGGGGGCGCTCGAGCACCACAGACACAAGGTGGCTGCTGAGCGCAGTTACCTAATTCTGGAATGGTTACAAGTTTGTTTGGTTTTTGTTTGTTTTGAACAAGCGGTGAGATCTCTACACAAAATGGGACATGCAACATGAAGAACAGGTGTGCTGTGGAATGCTATTGGGTGGGTGGGGGGGTGGGAGGCCCAACTGGAGGGTGGACCAGCTTTTCAGCTGGGACGAGATCAGTGGCTGGATGACCCCGGAGTCAACCAGCAGGGACGCACACACCGAAATGACCAACAACATTAAAATCCTAACATGGAATGTCCGGGGTTTGGGCACCTACATACGTAGAAACAGAATTAAGTCCTTTCTCAACAGGAAAAGGGTGTCAATTGCTCTGCTTCAAGAGACCCACCTGACGCAACAAACCCTGCGGGTGTTGAGACCCCACTGGGATGGGCAGTGTTACGGGGCTCCCTATTCCAAATATGCTTGGGGGGTGCTCATCTGGATTAGCCCGATGGTCCAGTATCAAGCTGGGAGGCAGACCGGGAGGGACGATATCTGGTGGTGAGGGGCTGGATTGAACAGACTGAAGTCAGCAAAATAAACTCATATTTCCCCAACTACGGAATTCCAAAACACTTGGACACACTGGGAGCCAAAGTAGCCAGCTGTCAAGATAGCCTTTGCATCCGGGGGGGGAAAGGGGGTGGAGGGGGGGGGAGATTTTAACTGCGTTAGGGACTGGGGACTGGACAGATCCAAATCACCAGTAACCAGGAATGACACGGCGGCCGGTGCGCTAAATACGCTGATAGAAACCTTGGACCTGGTTGACGTGTGGCGAGAACTACACCCAATGGACAGAGTACTCGTACTTCTCCGCCCCCCACGCCCTGCACACCAGAATAGACTATTTGTACCCAAACGTTAACAACCACAAACTGACTCCGCTCAATACTTGGGCAGGTCAATCTCAGACCACTCCCCACTGCAGGTGATGTGGAAAGTGAGGGGCCCCAGACCACCCATACCACTATGGAGCAGGTCACCAGATGCCCTGACAGACCAGGCTCTTGCGGAAGGGTTACAGGACAAACTGGAAGAGTACATGGGAATAAACGTGGGCAGTGTTGAACAATGGGGTACAGTATGGGAAGCAATGAAGGTGGTTGTTAGAGGGGAGGCCATTACGGGAGCAGGAGGCATACGGAAAACATTAAGGGCTGAACTGGAAAAAACGGAAGAGGAGATAAAACATAAGGAAGCTAACACCAAGGGAACGCTGGGGGAGGAGTAAGAACTAGTATTGCTGCGAGGGAACTGCCCAGAAGCATGGGGTAGGCTCTCCAAATTTGACTACTCAGTGAAAACAGCCAATCCACACGCTGAAGGTGATAGACCAAGCAGGTTGCTAGCATGGTTATGCAGAAGGAAACACCCACGACACCAAATAACCGAAATTAAGGACGAAACGGGTACACCACATAAAACACAACAGGACAAACGATGCATTCCAGGATTTCTACTCCCGTTTATACAGCCACGATCATCAAGTGGCACACTCATACATATTAGACACACTGGAAGAAATAGGCCTCCCGAAATAGAGGTAACAGAGAGAGGCCCTAGACGCTGAAATAACAGGTGAAGGTATTACTGAGGCAATCAGGTCCCTTGACTCCAGCAAGACACCGGGCAGCGACGGGCTCCCCCCTGAATTTTACAAAACATATGATGCCGTCATCACACCGGTACTACTCGAGGTCTACCGAGAAGCATTCACCAATGGGGTACTACCGGGGTTTATGAGGGAAACATTAATTGTCCATATACCCAAACCTGGGAAACCAACAGAAATCTGCAACTCCTACCGCCCTCTGACGATGCTAAACTATGACGTCAAAATCCTCAGCACAATCCTTGCCAAACGCCTGAACAGAATAATTGGGGACTTAGTACACAGCAATCAAATAGGCTTCATACCTGGGCGCAGCACTGCTCTAAACCTGCGCAGGCTGCAACACATTCTGGCGCAGACCGAGGGATCCCAAAAGGAAAACGCTATACTCTCCTTTGACGCTATCAAAGCGTTTGATTCAATCTACTGGGAGTGATTGCTGGCGGTGCTGAGGGAGTTTGGATTCGGGGAGGTTTTTATTCGTTGGGTTCGCATCCTGTATACTAATCCTAAGGCCAGGCTAAAAACAGGGAGGTTGGTGCCTGCAATCTGGGACATAAAGAGGGGGGCTAGGCATGGTTGCCCGCTTTCCCCAATGCTGTACGTCCTGGGCCTCGAACCAATAGCGATATACCTTAGGTAATAGTACCTAGACGCTGGTATCTGGGTTGGGGGAGCGGGGCACCTACTGTCACTCTACGCGGATGACGTGCTTTTATATGTCAGAGATCCTCATCTAAACGTCCCAGTTATCCTAGACATACTGGACAATTATGCCAGGGTATCCGGAATCAGCTTTAGCAGATCCAAATCCTGCATATTCCCAATAGCTGGACTGAGAGGGAGAGACTCCAGCACGCTGCCTGCGGTTGGGCTTAGATGGGAAACCGTCTCGTTTAAATACCTGGGGGTCATCGTCAAACATACACCTGAACAACTATACGAACATAACATGGCTAGAGTGCTCCACGGCATGAGGAACTCCATGAAGTTCTGGGCCAAGTTACTGCTATCTCTACAAGGCAGAATGGCTATCACCAAGATGATCATCCTCCCGAGATTCTTATACTTCTTTAATAATGTGCATTACTATATCAAAGCTTCCTTCTTCCGCATACTGGAGAAGCTGATCCGGGGGTTCCTGTGGGACGCTGCTCGCCACAGACTCTCACTAAAAATACAACACTTGCCATATGACCAGGGGGGCGTGAGACTACCAAATCTGGAAAAGTACTACCTGGCAGCCCAACTCAGCCACGTGATTAAATGGCTGTCCGATGACCCCACCTCGGAGACTATTTTGCTACAACAGTTAGTGGCGCCCACCACACTGAAATAAGCACTCTGGGTAACTCTTGGGGCAGCGGAGCACACTCCAATGGTGGTAACACTGGGAACGAAAATATGGAGGAGGACACGAACTCTATTAAAGGTCACGCACCCTTACTCCCCAGAAATACCAATTGCGGCAGGCACATGCCAGGACATCACAGACATGGCGGTGCTGCGTAGATGGGAGGGGAATGGGATATACACATGGGGAGACATGTACAACAAGGGGACCTTCAGGGAGTTCAGCTCAATACAAGAACGGGAAGGGGTCTCCAGCGGGCAGTTCCTGTGGTACCAACGGGTGGCCAGAGATAGCTGGGTGGCTGGCCAGATGAGCCGCAAGCTGAACCAATCCTCACTCTGATGTACAATCTTGGCGATGGTTGGCGCCCAGTCTCGAGACTGTAAAGTATGCTCATAGACACACCCAACCCCAAGAGCACAGTGCTAAAAGAACAATGGGAGGAAGACCTGGGCACGACACTAACGGAACAGGACTGGGAGAGGGCACTGAGCTATCCTAGGCAGTGTCACGAAATCACTGCTTCAAAATGATACAACTAAATGTGTTGTACCGCACTTACATTACCCCACACAGGATAGCCACCTTTAACAAGAACGCTAGCTTGCCATGCCCATGGTGTGGAAGGGAGGAAGCCGACATGATACACATGTTCTGGGGCTGTGAGCGAGTGAGGGATTTTTGGTCATGAATAGAACAAGCTTGCAGAACGGCCGGTGTTGTCAGGTACGAGTGGTCACCGAAGGAGTGCCTGCTTGGAACATACCCCAGGATCAGCAAACAAACATGTGCACAGATTTATGGACCTCGCATGCATCCTGGCCAAGAGAACCATTGCCATGTCATGGAAGAGGGCTGGGGGGCCATAATACCAACACTGGCACAGGGAATTCGAGAGATGGGCGGAGGCTGAAACTAAGGTATGGATGGAGGCGGTCAACAGATCAGGGTTGGATGGCAACGACAAATGGGTTGCATGGAAAGCACTGGTGTGGGACACGTTTCACCCATCCGACGACAGACCCCCTGAATGAACTATACATCATGGAGTGTGCCCCTCCCCCCCCATGCGGCGAACTGCCCACACCTACTATATAAGAACTAGGTGGGATGCCCCGAGGAAAGGGGCAAGAACTGCACCCCGGACACCAGGGCATCCGCCCGGTCCCATGTCCCCACACGCCAAGACTGTTGTATAAAACCGCTTGATCTGTTTTGTTTGTTTGACGGTTATTACCAAAAACTGGCATTACTGCATGATCCTCCCAACTGCATGTAACGCAAACATGTTTTACCTAAATGGCAATAAAAATATTCAAAAATAAAATTAATTGAATTTAGAGACTGGCTTATAGGTGCTGAATACAAGGCCAATAACTGGAGTGCAGCCACGTCAAAAATTATTTAATAGACTGCACAATGTTTATTGAAGAACATGACAAATATAATGTCTGGGATTTCATCACAGTGATGTCCTGGGTCCAAGAACAGAGAAAACAAAGAGCATTTGTGTTATAAAGGAAGATCTGCAGGCACTGCGGGTAAAGTACAAGTAAGAGCCTTTATTCTGGTGACTCAAGTCCTTAAGTTACATGAGAGGAACCCACTGGCTCCCACCACCCAGGCTACATCCATCAACTGCCTGGGTTGGAAGGCACACACTACCATTCTCTCACTCATACATCAACACTCTTACCTTCCAACATTCTCTTTGATCTCATGCATTCCAGACTAGCTTGCATCCATCCAGCAAAGTACTTCACAGCAATTTGTATATTAACAAACCTGTATTCCTTTTCAATGACTGTACTTGCTATCTATTTTGTTTAACCAACATGATGCGAGGTGCAAAGTAGAAATAGTCTCATTTAAAGTACGAGCTCCTTTTGGCATGTTTTAACTTCACTTCAAATACTGCTGTGATGTATTTAAAACTTGAAATGTCCATGCCCAAACATATTGCGGACGTATGTTGGGGTAACTTAAAACTGTTTGAAAATTAACTTTTCTAAAGGCTAAGCCCAGTTCAGGAATTTACAACATTAGACAGAGCACACAGAACAATCATGTTCATAGTGGTTCTGAAAAAAGGCCTAATAAATGCCACATGCTGGCTAATGTATAGCTTGAAAGAGACCTGTCGCAAGCCAAAGCTGGCATCTTCTTAATTTACAAACTGAATAGGATAGGTGGAATTTGAAACCAAAACAATCTTTTTGGAAGATCAGACCTTTAGCAAGGAACCTCCTTAAAACAAATTTAAGTTGATAGCTAAACTAATGGAAACATTTTGAGAGAAATGGGAAAAATAAGTAGCTCTGAAAATATCCAACACATGAGAATAGTAAATGCTTTAATTGTGTCCTCTGATATACAATGATACATATTGTATTAATCTCACACATTCAAATAAAAAGTTAGGTCACGAAAAAGAAATTGCTACTTTACATTAGGCGTGAGTTTACCCTTTCTTTGTGTTTCATGAGACTAATGAAAACCGAACCTAGTAACAGGGCTGTGGAGGAGTCAAAGATATAAAATAGCATGTAAACAGGATTAATGAGAGAAGAAGGAGATAGGATTGGGAGAGGAATAAGGAAGAATATTTCCTACCTACTTTTATAAAGCCATGTTTAATAAACGTAAGTAGAACTCAGAGATAATACAAAATTGTCCCTATATTATCAATGGTTAAATACCAGGAATCAAACGGAGTGAGAATTAGAAAGAAACTGTCGCTTGTGTTACAGAAATATACAGTGCTAAAAGAAAATGTGGATCTATGTGGTCTCGGTTGACCTGCAAACCCAGTTTGACTCCATTCCAAGAAACCGTTATGGCAGGTTTTATTGGAACGGGGGGGGTCTGTGAGTCGCTGGTGGTAGCTGTCTCCCAGTTATATTTGAATGCCACAGCCGTGGTAAGGTGGGACCTTGGGGGAGAAACTAACAACATTTTTGGGTTGACAGGAGCATGCGACAGGGCTGCGTCCTTGCGCCACACCTGTTTTACCGCTATATAAACAAAGTCATCCTGAAACTGTTGGTTGAATGTCCTGGGGCCAGGCTTGATCCCCCAAAATTCAGCACAAACATCCTCCTGGCATTATTTTTTCCGATGATGCAGTGCTGCTGGCAACATCACCAATGGGGATCAGGTGATGCCCGGAATGTTTCACCAGTAAATGTCAGCTGGATCCGACTCTAAACAAGAATAAGAAAAAAACTGTTCAGGCCGTTAAGAACAAAGCCCTCTATATGCTCCATGGTTGTCGATGGGAACAACCGTAAACAAGTTGATCACTACGATTACCTGGGAGTAAGGTTCTCAGATACCGGGGCATGGTCAGCTCAGTTAAACAGTGGTGGTTTGAGGAAATTCTTTGTACAACAGAGCGAGCGAGCTGCATCCACAGCAATCAACATTTATACATTATTGACCGCCTCAGCTGCGCTCTATGAAGCAGAACTGTTGGGATACAGTAGATCTTTGAATCTGGGGACTGGAGAACAGGTTTTTGAAAATGTTGTTCAGACTCCTGAACAGTTTTTATTTTTTTATTTTACTGAGCATTTATTAGGTGCCTATACAACCAATGGTGTTTTCAGGCACCACAAGACAAAATGGGGAGGGAGTAAGGGAAGAAAAGCAACAGTTGCAAAAACAGCAAATGCATAATCGCGACAAGACGAGTGGGGAGGGAGAAAGGGTGAAAAATAACAGTGGCAAAAACAGTTAACGTACAATCATGGCCCTACTCGGACATGCAAGTGTTGTGAAGAGAAGGGCAGGGGATACAGAAAGGAGTGTTGGTGGTAGGGGGAGAGGTATGGACAAGTGCTAGTGGGGACCGGGAGGGAAGTGCAGGGGAGCCCGGGTGGCGGCAGATGGCAAGTGCTAAGGCAGAAGAGACCCGTGGGTGGGATGCACAACCGCCAGGCAGGGGGCCTGCAGGGGCAGTGCTTAGGAGGGTGGGGGGTGCTGCGAACCTGTGAGATTCATGAAGGACCAGGCCGCTAGTCTCAGCAGCAGTGGGGTGATTAGCAGGGAAAGGAGAGAGGAAAAGGGGTACAGAAAAAAAAGCAGAGTTTGAGACATTTCCGGAACTTAAGGAGGCCCGGCTCAAGTCTGAGGTGAGCAGGGAGGCTGTATCAAAGAGGTGCCAGCCGAGGAGAGAGAACTGCCCCCTATTCTCTGCTTGGAGAAGCGTTTGACAAGCAGAGGAGCTGAGGGCTCCAGCAGGGAAGTATTTAGGGAGGGAAAGTTGGAGATAGCGTGGTTCCAGACCCCAGAAAGCCTTGGGGTGAGGAGAGAAGGAGGCGATGAGGGGAGAAAGAGGGGCGAGATAGCTATTGAAGAGCCACGTTGATAGGATAGAGCCCTGGGGGACACTGCAAGTAAAGAGTGAGCTGGTGGAGGAGAAAGGGTCCAGTTACAGCCGGTAAGAGTGGTTTGTGAGGAAAGAAGTCAGCCAGTCCAGTGCCCGTTCCGTGATACTGAGGGTATTGCGGAGCAGATTTATGAGGCTAGAATGGATGACCATGTCAAATGCAGAGGAGAAGTTGAGGAGAATGAGAACAGCAGGAGAGTTGGAGTCAAGAGTTGCGAGCAAGTCTTCACAGGTGGTCAGGAGAGCAGTTTCCGTGCCTTCTGGATGCCCGGAAAACAGATTGATGGTCATGGAGGCAACCAACGAGTTCAGTATGATGGATTAGTGGGGGGAGGGACAACTTCTCCAAGAGTTTATCGAGAAAGGGGTGGTGGATATAGGGCGATCGATAGCCAGGCAAGAGGGTTAAGCAGATGGCTTTTTTAGGAGGTGGTGCACAAGAGAGTGCTTGGGGGATACAGGGAAAGGGCCAGTGGTGAAGGACAGGTTACAGAAGTCAGCAAGAGTCGGGGCAAGAGTGGAGATGGTGTCCTTAATGGTTTTAGCAGAGCTGGGGTGCACGTGTTTGGATGAGACCTTCATAGAGCGGACAAATTTAGAGACCTCATCAGGGGCTATGGGCAGGAGGGAAGACAGTGCTGGGAGTGGAGCGAGGGGAGCCAAGCGAGACAGGGGAGCAGGAGAGGGAGTGGGCATGGTGGTGGTAGAGAGTGAGGACAGGATGGCCCGAGTTTTAGAAGTGAAATGGGAGGCCAAGTGGTGCAGAGGGCCTTGGAGGGAAGAGGAGAGGTAGAGACTGCAGTTGGATTGGCGAGTTCCTTTCAGAGTTCAGCCATGTTAGTGACTCCAGAGATGCAGGCCCTCTTCTTGGAGCGGATGGAGAAACAAGATTGTCTTTGGAACAGGAACCAGGCCAATTTGTCGTAACGTGAACGCGAGGCCTGCCATTTCCTTTCAGGAACTCTGCATTTATGTTTTTGAGAAGCTAGATCAGAGTCATATCAACTGTTTTTCTTGGAGGCAGGCTTCAGGTGGATCCTCATGGCAGAGGCAAGGATGTCAAGGATGTTGGAGATGGAGTGGTGAAGGTTGGCAAGGACAGAGTCAGATGCAGGGGTCGGAGGGGGGATGAAAGCGGAGGCAAAGACAGCGAGACTGACTCAATTCATCAGTTGAATGACGGCAAAGGAGGCTGGCAGTGCAGGAGGTGGCTCGGACAGAGTGCCCCCGAGTGGGAGGAGAGGAGAGAGTGGTCGGACCAGGAGAGAGAGATGGTACCCAGGTTGGTGATAGGGATGTCGCCAGAGATAAAGGCATCCAGAGTGTGCCTGGCTGAGTGGGTTTGACTGGAAGGAAGAATAGTAAGAGAGGGAAGTCACAGAGGACAAGGAACTGTGAAGTGGTTGATTCAGGGGAGTCGAGGTGGATATTGAAGTCACCAAGGAGGAGTTTGGATGTAAAGGTCAAGAGGGAGGAAGTGAGGTTGGCCCATTCAGAGAGGAAGAGAGGGATAGGGCCAGGGGGGCCTGTAGATGGAAGCGATAGTAAGTTATAGAGTAGGTGAGATAACTAGCCTACAGGAGAGGCATTCAAAGGAAGAGTAAGATTGAGTAGGTATGATAGAGGCAGGGTCCCGAGTTTGTAGCCCTCAGGGAGGAGAGTGTCAAGAGCAGTGACTGAGCTGGCATTGAACCACGTCTCGGTAAGAGCAAGGACGTCGAGTTCAAAGTCTTCAAGGAGGAGACAGATGTCGGAGGAGTGTTTGACAGCAGAACAAGCGTTCAAAGTAGATAAGTGAAGCCGATTGCCACCTTTGAAGGTTTATAAGAGAGGGTATATATATATATATATATATATATATATATATATATATATATATATATTATATATATATAGATTCCAAATTGAATAAATGTGTGCTGTAGACAGAGAAAAATGAAAAAATTACATGTTTTGCAGTAAGTAAACCGCTTGGTCACGTTGCAAGGTAGACAACATCCAGGTTAAGATTAAATAAATAGACATTTCTCTATGGTTACCCAAGAGACAGTTTGTGATATAAACTCTATGGTACAGGCACATAATGTCTATTGTACAGCCACGGATGCAAAATGAAAATGGGACATCTTGTAATGTTCGAGGCTGATGTAATTCTGTGCATGTGTATATAAGCCAACAGCTATTAATTGTGAAATTCAGTGGCTATAACGCAATATCCATTTAAACCACTGTGCTGCAAAGATACAAAGCACAATGGCTGGAGTACAAAACCGTGGTGACCCAGGAATGAGTGTCTCACGTAATGTACTAGCTCTGTTGGGTTTGCTAATGTCAATAATAAGTAAAGCCAGCGATTATGGTATATAACAAAAAAATGCAGCACCAATGTAAGAGGAGTCACACAGTGCGATCAATATACAAACTTGGCTTAAAATACAATGCCTATAGCCCAGTGTGTACAAATACACAGTGTGATACTGGCCATACACGCACTAAATAATACACAGCCTGCAGTCAGAACTTGCAAAATGCATTTGAATAATAAGTAAATAAATCACGATGTGTGCGTTCTACAACCTGTCAATGGCATATACAAATATAGTTATTAATTGCACACAGATGATATAGATAAGTGCATAATGCATACACAATAATATATTAAAATTGCAAAACAGGCCTAATTTCCGTTTGCAAAATACTCTACGATGTACCATATGAGAAATATTACAGCACAATTATAAAGTGCACATTGCATGCTATGTGTGCAAATATGCAAGTGCATTGCGCATACTGGATGTGCAAAATTTGCCAAAAAAGTACATGCCGCATACTGGATGTGCAAAAATTGCAATAACGTGCATAGTGCAATTGTATAAAGTGCACAAGATACATAACATATGTTTCATCATACAATGATGAAGTGCGTAATGCAAGTACCGAATATATTTTATGTATAATGTCAAAAGTTGACGTATGTCTACCTCTAAAGAGTCTAATCTAAAATATGAAAGTGAAAAACCATTTAAAAAACCCCGAGATGGGAAGAAAATAAATGAGAAAGAAATTCATAGAAAAGAAAATATATTAACAGCGATAGAAATAATTAGGGAAAATATGACAGAAATCGTCTAAAAGTGTACTTAATAGAGTTAAATAGCCAGCAAAGAACAAGAGAAAGAGCAGGCGGTAATAATACAGAAAAAGAAGAGAAGAAAAGAAAAGAGAAGAAAGAAAAACCCTTGACCTTTTATTTTGAAGGGCAGAGATAAGAAAAAGAAGAAAGAAAGAAGGGTGAGGCCTGCACAGACCACCGTCACAACCGATCTCTCTTAAAATAAGAGCATGCTGTAAACATATCAGATCAGATAATGGCCTATGTGCCCAAAAAGGTGAATAACTTCGCCCAGGTTATGTCCCCTAGATTTTTTCGTTTCAAAGTGCAATATAGATTTTGTTTCTCATTGCCTCAATTGCAATTCACGATTGCCTCCTCTCAGTAATTCAGAAACAGAGTATATGCCAAAAAAGGCAAACCCATCTAGTTTGCCTTCAAGTGCCAATTTAAAATGTACTGCCATGGGGTATGTGGGATCTACATTTTTGATAGCACGTATGTGTTGGAGTATTCTAAGTTTTAGTTTTTCAATAGTGCCTCTCCCATACCATTTTCTGCAAGGACATGAAAGTACATAAATCACATAAGCTGTGTTACAAGTGATTTTAGACTTGATCTTCATATCTATTGCCAAAACTGGATGGCAGTAACTGGTTACATTTGCGGCATGTTGGAACGCTTTACATTTCATACATTTGTGAAAGCCTGAAATATTCTTATTGAGCTATGTCTCGGCTGGAGTGCAAACTTTCAAGCTCATATAGCTGGATACCAAGCTGTCTTTAATTGATGGGGTCTTACGAAAAGTGATATTAATTTTTTCACCCAGGTGCTGGACAAATGGTCATCCAATCTGAGCACATGCCAATGTTTATTAACAATCCTGCGTATGTCATTTGACCCATCACCGTAGGTCAGTATAAGGTGTGCATCTTTGTTGTCTGAGGTCATATTCTGTGTGGAGTTTTATAGTAAAAGGGAGTTTTCAATCTTTTTCTCGCGCTTTTATGTATGCCCTTTCAAGAACTTTTTTAGGGTACCCACGAGTTAGAAATGTATTGGCAATCATGGCACACTTTATCGAACGTTTGAATCTTTGAACAATTTCTATGAATTCCAATGAGCTGTAGGATGGGAACTGGTAGCATGCATAGGTATGTTAGAGCTGGTAGGTTTTCTATAAAGTTCTGTTATCAGTTCATTATTTTCCACTTTAACAACAATATCTAACAAAACGATAGCAGTCTTGTTGTGGCTTTCTGTGAACTTCAAATTCAGCTCATTTTCATTTAGAATTTTTACAAACATCAACCATTCTTCTGCTGTACCTTCCCATATGACAAAGATCATCTATATAGCGTAGCCATAGTGCTATATGATCTGTATATGGCGGGCAAATGTAGAATCCATAGCCGTGCCCTGAAGTTGAATATAAAATTCATTATCAAACAGAAAAACGTTTGTCAGAAACAGATGCATGAAATCCAAAATCATTTTGCTATGTTTGAAATAGTTCATGGATCTGGTATTGAGAAAAAAAACTCACAGGCTCGCAAACCGTCAGCATGTCGAATAAATGTATAAAGTGACACCACATCTAATATCGCCAGTAAGAAAGACTCCCCCCATTGGTTACCATTTATTTCGTTCAAAAAGTCTCTGGTGTCCCGTAAATATGATGGTAATGACGTTACAAAAGAGACCAGTGTTTCATCAACAAATTTGGAAATATTCTCGACCATTGCTCCACACAGGGTGACTATAGGTCTCCCTGGAGATTTCTTTTGTATTTTTAAGCAACTTCTGCACAAAGTAAATGGTGGGCATGATGGGAAATTTCGGTTGAAGAAAATGGCATGTCTCTTCATCTAGAATACCTTGAGCTTTCCAATTAGTCAGAAGGTCAAAAAGTTTGATGTTCATGTCATCTGTGGGAGCCTCTTGCACTTTCGCATAATATAATTTATCTGCAAGTTGTCTTTTGGCCTCTGCAATGTAGTCACTGTGATTCATAATGACGATATTAGTACCTTTGTCTGAAGGTTTAATAATACAGTCGGACAATGTTTGTAGTGCCATCAGTGTATTGCGTTCATGGAAGCTGAGATTGTATTTTTTATGATGTTTTTTTATCCTGAATTTCTTGAGATCATGGATGACAAGATTCTGAAAGGCTTCTATGTGCCCTCCTGGCTGAAAGGTAGGATTGAACCGTGATTTCGATTTCAACTCACTCTAAGTGGGCCAGTCAATGTGAATATCTAAGGCATTCCAATCTTCTTCGCTGATATCTCCATCGGTCTGTCTGCCTGATTCGAGCTGTACCAGATCCATAAAACTGCAAATCTTCTATGTGCACAGTTGTGTGTCGCTGCAGGGGCTCTTTGTCTTTCAATTTCAGTGGGTTTAATGGAAAAACATTTTTAGTCTAACTTCACGCATATATTTGTCCAAATCAATTCTTGTTTCTGCGTAGTCAATTTGGGCCACAGGGCAAAAATTAAGACCCAATTTAAGTAATTTAAATTCATCCGATGCAAAGGAGTGTGAGGAAAGATTAATCACTGACATGTCCGTTGTGTCTGTATTTATTTTGGCACCTTCTTTTCCCCAGAGCACGTTGACCTCTCGGACTTGTCCGTGTCTGAGGTGCTTGAAGCGTTGTCCCTGCCTTGTTTTTTTCTTACTCTCAGACCCGTGGTGTTTCCTTGTCCTCTTGTTTTTTTGCCGCTGTTCCTGCCATCGATGCCCAAGAGTCTCATTTCCTCTAATAAATTCAATTTGCTTGGGGGCTGTTCAGTTTCACTCTCTTTTGTTTCAATTTCAGAATAGAGTGCATCTGTTTCCATACTGTCATTATCGGTTGTTGGATTGACGGGGAATTGCTTCCATAGGCTGTCAAAATATCATGCAAAAGTAAAACACACTCCTTTTTCGTAATCATCTTTGTCCCAGAAGAACTTGTGCGGTTTTCTAAGTTTGATGTCATCCTCCAAGATTTTGTATCCCTTTTCCATGCTAGCTCGAATGAGTTTACCTTCTTCACTCAGGTCAATTGTCTGCAATTGGTCTTCCCCAATTCCTGTATCTTTTTGCAATATTTTATGTCTATCCACACGTGCATATTTAATTAGGATATTTAGGAACGTCCCTGAGCAGGTATTACTGGATTCTTCCCATGCCACATACATTATATAAAAATTGAGACAGAAAATGAAGGATTGCGTGACAGTCAGCAGTGAGATGCATGCAGGCAGGGAAAATGTGTATTGTGGATTAATGGGACCTTATATATCAGGGTGCATGGAATCAATCGTGTCACTCTGGGTGAACCTATACATTAATTACAATATTTCTACAATCACTTCCCTTTATGGCACATACTACCTTATTCCCAGAGGGCACACAAACTTGTTCTTTCCCTCACTACTCGTAGCCTCGTTTGTCTACTCCCTTCTTCGTCCCAACTAACCGACTCCACTCTAAAATCTGAAACCATCTAACACTACATGCATAAAAGTCCCATTGACAGCTGCCACAAGCCTAGCTATTACCCATTAATCATGTTACGACAAAGCTCTCCTCTTCAGTTCTATACCACTCCGCAATGGCACTGGGTTACCACACCCAAACCACTTTGGTCCATCAGATCTTGGGCTCTCCCAGTCAGATAACGTATCCACAAGTGTCTACACCAAACCCATAGAAGCAAAACCGAACTTCTGAACTGCATCTATCAATAATACATAGATTTCACATCAGATTCTCTTGATATCCCCCGTTCCTGTTTTCTTTCAGAGCCACGTGCAGCAAGGCCCAAAGAAATGGCAGAAGGGCTTTTTACATGAACTGGAGGAGTCAGGTATAAACATCAAATAAGAAGTGAACATCACAGAGCGGTGCAATAACCTGCAGACCAAAGGTATTGTGGAGGATTCATAAGGCAGGAGTGAGATTATTTCACACCTGTTCGGTAGGAAAGACCTTTGACATTTCAAAGATGAGTCTTTAATAACCAAGTCTCAAAGATATGTGATACGTGTAGTATGGCTGACTGCGTTGAAGGTTGTGACATTTAAAGGACCAGACCCCAATGCTGCTAGCATCCACTTCATATCTTAAGCTATCAAGCATGGAAGTATCTATACACTGTTCCATCGAAAGGGCAAAAACCAATGTGTTCCAATGTCAATAGGTTGTGAGATTTAATGAATTCCTGTAGCTTTGTGGTGGCTAGTCTTTCCAGTGACTTGGCCAGGAAAAGGATGTTAGAAATAGAAGAACAATTTAACGGGACAATGGACAGGGCCCTAGGGTCGGGCTTTGCCTTTTTGAGAAAGAAGTCATGTGAGTCAGTTTAAAGTCACCTAGTGCACGTAACTAAATAAGAATATTACAAAGTGGATACCTGGAAGATAGTGCTTTATCAATCAAGAAGCGTGTACCCCAAGTACAGTGCGTGGGCAAACTGGGCTCCCGGTCTCCTTCACCTCTCGCTTCCTCTTTCAACTGCCCCACACTCTAGAACTCCCAAAGGCCTTAACCATCAACAATTCCACCAGATGTAATCCCTCCCCCATGTCACACACATTGAACTGAACAAGAAATAATATACAAAATAACACACCTCCCCTTTCCCACTAAACAAATAAACCCACAAAAGAATCCAGCCAACCTTCCATTGTTCCAAATGTGCCCAACCTCCAACTCCACAGCATTATCAAATTCTCTCCTCACTTTCTGTGGTTCCCCTGTTTACCAAAATCACTTGCATCAATCATCACAAACGTTTCACATGCAGTGTCAAAACTCTCCAACACCAGTGCACTCGCAATGGCACCCTTGATAACCTCCAATTCTCGTTAACATGCAGCACTCCATTCAAATAGGCACCCGTTTTTATATAGTTCCCTGATGTTTGCACCTGACCGCCAAGTGTAATACATTTGGAGTAACATTCCAACAGAACTAGAAATGACAACACACCCCATTTGTCCTTTGGCGATTCCACATGCACAATGGCCGAAAGAAACTTCTTTAGGCTCCACTCCCCGCTTACTCAATTTATGCCCCAAATAATCAATTAAGGCCAGACGGAAACAACTCTTTTCCTTCCAAAGGGTAAGACCTGCATCTAACACAATCCTTAACACCAACACTAAACGCTGATCATGTTCTGCAACATCCCTCCTGGTAATCAACACATCTTGGAAATATGCCCCATCCATGACATATTTCAACAGTGCATGCATCACCCTTCTAAAAGAAGGAGGCAGCAGACACAAGACCAAAAGGCATTCTCTTGAAACTAAAGGTCCCTTGATGTGTGGCAAAGGTTGTATAATCTTTCGAGTCACGATGTAACTTAATTTGGTGAAATGCTGTGGCTAGGTCAAATGTGCTGAACATTAGGCCCCTGCAGCTAAACTAACCAGCTCACCAATATTAGGGAGGGGAAACTCATCTACCACCACTGCCTTAATGAGACCCTTGATGTCTACACAATGCCTTATTTGCCTATTTTTCTTTCGGGCTGCCACCACCACAAGGGAACCCACTTGGAGGCTTCTACCACCTCAATAACACCATCCTTTACTAGTTTACGGATATCCTTTTTTTACCTCTTCCGTCAAGGAGATGGGGATATTACTCACTCGTGCAACGACAGGCACAGCACCCTTTTTCTAATCCTGCGGCGATACCCATTGAGACATCCAAATTCTTCCCTGAAAATGACACTACTTTGTTGCTCTGGGCTACACCCTTGACTCACCATCACAACATGACCTGGCACACTGGGATCAATCTTAATCCCCATCTTACTTTGCTCATATCCTAGAAGGATTCCTCCCCTTTCCGAGACATACACACTAGCCACAATTGCCTTCCCCTTACACTCCATCAGGTAATCTTAGTACAATCCTAAAATCTTAATGTGGACTCCATCATAGGCATTCACCTTTACTCTTGGTGGACCCAACTGAAAACCATGTAATTTCTCTTTCAACACATCACTCTTAATGATGTTATAGTTCGACCCAGTGCCTACTAGCATGGATATTTCTGCCCCATTTACTTTCACAATAGCATGCAGCTTCTCTCCTTTTTTCGGTCTGGAACCAACTTGGTTGACCAACCAGCTAATCCCTTGAACACGTGAGCTTTGGCCATCATCACGTTCATCCTAGTCAGGAAACTCGACAATTTCACGCACAGTTCTGCAAGTGAAATCTTCGCAACACCTGCTAAAGTGTCCCTTATTTCCACCATTTATGGCATTCAGTCTTTATCCCAGCATAAATAATTAGCCAAGTGAAAGATTCAACCCCACCTAAAGCACCTTTTGATCGTGGTTGTTTTCCGGTCTACAAAACAGGTCTTCTTTGGAGGTTCTCTCTTTTGCAGAGCTGCCATTTTCTTCATTGTAGACTTCTTTTGATCTTTTCTGAAGGTGCCCCTCCTTTCTTCTCCAACTCTTTATAGGCCATCATTTGTTCAATTTCCTTTGAAAGGTCAAGAACTTCGTCCAAATTTGGATCTCCCTTTGTCCATATTTCTTCTCAAATTTTATTTTCTCTCACCTTGAGCATGAATTGATCTTGTAGAAGCTCACTGTATGCCACCCCAAATTTCAGTCATTATCCAGTTCACGTAATCCAGTAATGAAATCCTCTATAGTCTCCCCCTTGGCTTACTCACATATGCCGCTGTAATAGCTTGCCAATATGAAACGATTTTTTTCTCAAAATTAATGGCCAAATTGCGAAATACCACTTCAAATGCATTTAAATTTTCACCACCGGCTGGACCCTTGCCATCCCCACTGCGAGTGGTCCGGGCAAACATTTCAAGGCCCTGCATCATTCAAAGCCAAGACTGTGCATCAGGAGAGCTCTCTTAAGATCTAAACTAAAAGATGGTCTATATATGGCAAGTACATAATCGAAAAAATCTTCTTTCAACGTTCCCCACTGCACTGCAGGCTCTTTGGGATTTCCCATCAATTGAGGAGGTAAATGTGCCATTTTTTTGGGAAATACTAACCCACAGGCAACACCAAAAACCAACAAAAAAATAAAATGTCCAATAGTTTGTCAATTAATTCTATGAGGTGACCGACTTCTGCATGGCTACCTCATTGAAATATGCAACGGTGTTCCAATCTTCCCTCAAAATGGCAGCCACTGCGCCCGATATAGAGATAGCCACCCTACTGCATGAATCAGGATTGTCCCGATGCATGCTCAACCTATCAAAATGGCCACAACCGCACCTGATTCAGGGATTGCTATTCTACTGCAGAAACCCTTAAAAAAAATAGCCACAGCAACTAATCCCGATATGGCAGGCCCGCTGCAGCAATCAGTGCTGGCCCATCACGTGACTGGGCCGCCGCAACGTACAATGTGTGCAAATGGCCTGTTTAACATCCCTCCCACTGTTCCTTATAACACAGCGATCTTACTGTGATCAGGACGACCCTGGTGGCCTCAACAGTCAAAGGCTGCCATTTCACTCTGGGCAGATCTGCACCGCTGGACTCCCAGCCCCTCCGAGGCTATCCGGAGAGTGCTCAGACCCTCTGTACACCACACCTCCATTTCCTTGAAGATTTCTGTCACAGCCGACCAGGACAATCACAGCGCTGTAAATGAATCTCTGGGGGCCCAAATCGAGCTGGTCACCACTGCACCACTATTACAGAGAGGATATCTGGTGGGTAGTTTACACACTTCTTTATTGATAACACATTACAGTACTGTGCATCGGTAAGCGGAGCCCCAGCCGCCTTTACCTCTCACCTTGCTCCTTCAACTGCCCCACACTCTAGAACTCCCAAAGGCCTTAACCATCAACAATTCCAACAGAATTCCCAGATGGAATCCCTAGCCCATGATGTTACGCACACTGAAAAGAACATGAAATCATAAAATATAACAAAGGGATATTTTATTTTGTGTGCAAAAAGAGATTACGTGGTCAAATCAAAGTAGCCCTTCTTCAATTTCCAAGCGGGGGAAATAAATCTCAAACTTAACCTACATTTTACATAACCACCCCATCAAGTACTGTACCAGGGCAAGACCCTCTGACAGTCACTGACACACTATTCACATGAGGCACAGTCACTCACTTCTAGAACACAGAAGAGTGATGACTGACTGTCCTAATCTTCTTTAAGTCCACCCATGTATTGTCCCCGGTGACTGTTCCATTTATTGCCCCGCCACAACCTGGTCAGACTGTCACTCGAACTCCCCCCATTGTATGCAACTCCCTGCTTCCCATCAAATCTGATTTCTTATCCATTCTATGCTATTTTGAGAACAAAAGAGCATTGTTCCTTCCTATATATAAGTAATACGTTAAATAAAGGTGTTGGATGATTTGCAAGTATTGGAAATGCTCTGGGCAACCCCCATAAGACAGCCCTTAATGCTCTACTCCAGTAGGAAGAGGGAACCCCATTAAGTAGAGTCACTCCAGTTAACCGATCAGGGAGTATTGCTGAATCAAGTTTGTAGAAAATATTCCACAAATTGTGGAAAATACTTCTAATATGTCAATCATGTGTGACAGAGTCGGGGTCAAGACACTGTCAGCGTAATGCCTTCTCAGCCTGTGGACCTGGTTTTTGATACTTTTTGGATTCTCTTTCTATGTAAACAATAACAATAGAACACTACAACATTGATTAAATTACTACAGCGTGAGATGTGTACTCCTTTAATCCCTCCCTTATCACCGGTGTTTATTTTTTGTGGAGCTCTCCATCCTGCTTTTCTACAGGGGCGCGTTGAGATGAACAAACAATGATAACTTGGGTAGCTGAGGTACTCTATTGGTTCTTGTTAAAAAAATGTCTTTAAGAATGAGTTTTGGGATAAGTAGCTGTAGAAAATACTGTAATCAAGGGCTTGGTTAGATTCCTACGTTGGAGAGATCTCTCTTTCTAATAACTTGCTCTTTTTCTCTTTCTTTTGCAGGTTGTAGGAATTTAGGAAAAGGAATTATGACTGCGAAGGGCTGCAGAGTTACTCAGGATGAGCGTAAGTGAGCCTATACAGAGTAATTTCAGCCTTCAGGGAATAGAAGAAGCAACTGTGAGGTGAAAACTTGAAGAACCTTCAGGTACGTAATGCTTATTAAACGTCTTCTTTCTTTAACTATTAAGTTTGTTTATTGTTAATTAAATAGCTCTTGTTTTGTCTGCAGGTTTTCAGAAAGCGGAGGAAAAATACCTTCGGAAGATGCAGTGGCTGCGGAAGAAACTTCTGACTGAAGATGCTGCGACTACGAGCGAAAACTGCTGAATGAAGATGCTGCGGCTGTGAGTAAAACATCTGAGAAGATATTTGCTTCGGAGATAACCTTGGACAGGTAAGTCTTTTCTAATAACTATTGAACTCTGTAGTTTGCTGTAAAGCTAATTTCTCTATTATCTCCTTTTACAGGTTCTGTGAGGAGAAACGCTGGTAGCGTTACCCGCCGTCAGCGGAGCAGACACTAAGCACGCATTCCAGTGGAGGCAGGGCTTATATAGCTCCCTCTGCAATATGTTAAGTGTATGGAATTACTGTTAAACATCACAAGAGTCTATGGAAGTGTATGGTGAGAATGATGTAAATGCCATAACACTCACCTTGGACCTGCTGGTTTAAATAATGTTCTCTGCCGAGCCTAAAAGTCTGAATGAGGACCATGTCCACTGACTGGGATCATGACAGAAGGGACTACTCTTAACCTGGGGTAGGCGGCAGAGGTGGTGTGGGGGAGTTGTGAGGTACCCCAGTCCCGACATGAATGAAAGCATTGGTACCACTTTTCCCTCTGCAATACATATCAACATCTGTTCTGACCACGTCCTCATTTATTTAGCAGAACAAAATCTCCTAGTAGTTTCCAAACCGCAGCCCCAAAAATTCATAGCAGAAACTACATGGCCAGAGGAAGTGGAGAGATGCCGAACTTCCACCTCATGAGATGACGGACACCTGAATCCCCACATCCAGACGATCCACACTTGAATGGGGCCAGAAAGAGAGGGGGTTGGGCAGAAGTGGCTGAAAAGAGGGGGCGGGCCAGACGCGGCAGAAAAGAGGGGGTGGGCCAGACGCGGCAGAAAAGAGAGGGGGTGGGCCAGACACGGCAGAAAAGAGAGGGGGCGGGCCAGACACCGCAGAAAAGAGAGGGGGCGGGCCAGACACGGCAGAAAAGAGAGAGGGGGCGGACTACACGTGGCAGAAAAGAGGGGGCTGGCCAGATGCGGCAGAAAAGAGAGGAGGCGGGGAGACAGCAGAAAAGAGAGGGTGGGGAAGATGCGGCAGAAGGAGGGGGAGACACAGCAGGATGGGGGAGATGCGGCAGAAGGAAGGGGGGACGCGGCAGAAGGAAGGGGGGGACGCGGCAGAAGGAAGGGGGGAAGCGGCAGAAGGAAGGGGGGGAAGCGGCAGAAGGAAGGGGGTACGCGGCAGAAGGTACGTGCTTACCACAAGGAACCACTAGAGAGGAAGCGGGGCCCAACCAGACCCCAGGGTGGGATGAGACAAATCTGACAGCAGGGCAGGGTGAGAAAGATGACCGCAAGGCAGGGTGAACGGAGTGAAACCCCAATGCGGGGTTAAAGAATTGAAACCCCAAGGTGGCGTGAGAAAGAGAAAACCCCATGGCGGAGTGAAAGAGGGATGACTCCAAAAACAAGCAACCATTCACTCACTTGGGACAAGTGTACTTTTGTTGAACGTGTGCATTTCTTTTGTAAGTGGTAGGGATAGAAATCAGGTCAGTTTAAGACCGGACAGAGGACTTTCTTGTTTTGCAACAACATGCTTGCATAGTTATCTTTATAGAGTAGGTCCAAGAACTCTAAAGCTAGGGACAGTGTAGGTTGTGCTAACTTGTCCGTCTCCTCATTCTGAGAGACCAAAAAAAGAGAGAAAAAAGGAGCGAAAAAAAAACAAACGAGAGAGAGACCAAGAGATTGGGAGGGGAAGAGGGGCAGGTGAAGAGGGGGAGTGGGAAGAGAAGAGCGAGAAAGAGCGAGACCAAGAGAGTGAGACCAAAAGAGAGCAAGAGTGACCAAAAGTGAGTGAGAAAGAGACCAGGTGGGAACTAGAGAGAGACCGAGAGAGCCAAAGACAACAGGCACCCAGTCTGCTGTGAGCCAAGGCATCGTCGAGTGAAGGGCCCAGCCGCGCCTGAAATTAAGTTTTGGGCTACAGACCGGCAGTTATTCAAATGACAGGAAGCAGGCCCTACAGTTTCACTGTCGTGGGTCTGCTGGCCGGGAGGTGCTTAAGAAATTACCTGAGCATGTAGGTCTTGCTGACGTGGGACTATATGAGAGGAGCACAGCCAAACTTGACGAGCATTATGAGGTGCAGGAAAACATAATTCTTGCACAGTACCACTTTGCCACCAGATAACAGAAAACTGGTGAATCCATTGAGGTATTTGTTACGGTGCTGATGGGCTTGGGTGTCAAAAGTTGCTTTACCCACTGCCAGGAGGAACACATTAGAGACCAGTTAATGATTAAGTGCATCAATGACAAGATCAGGGAAGAGATGTGGAGGGAACCCAACCCAACCCTTGATAGAGTCATTGAGATTTCGAAGAACATAGAACACACCGAGTTGTGTATTAAGGAGTGGCACTGTGAGAAGAGTGGGGATGGTCACAAAACAAGCACGGAGGAGGGCATAATCAATAAAGCAACCAAATCAGCCCAGAAATAATGGTCTGAGAATGGAAAGAAAAGTGACAGAAAGGCACAAGATGTATCCAGAGACACTGATGTGGTACCCCGAGGTACCAAGAGTTATGGATGCCCATGGGGCCATCCAAGGTGGAGCCTAGGAACATACAAGGAAGGAGATGCTACAGATGTGGAAGAGGCAGCCATCTAGCAAATGACAAGGAGTGCGTGGCCTTGCACATATTTTGTCGAGAGTGTGGTGGTGAAGGACATATGGCCCGATGTTGCAAAAATGGCAAGTCGTTTGGAAAAGTAAGAGAAGTGAACGAGGATGACGACAGTGATGATTATGACTACATGGGAAAGGAAGTGATGAACTCTGTGCAAGTTTCTGGGTAGGTGAAGAGGAAGAAGCCATATGTCTTGGTTTCCATTAGTGGAGTGCAAATACCCATGACAAAAGACCGTGGTGCAGACTATTCACTGTACAAGCATAGAAGAATGAAAGAGCCTGAGATTAGAGCACATGCATATGGAGATAGCCCCATTGACATAGTAGGGCGGTTGGCAGCTGAATTACAGTTTAAAAGAAGGAGAGCAACGGGTATGGTGTACGTAGCGAGAAAAGGAGGGGAGCTACTTTCATTGGATGATCAACCTGAGTTAGCCATCAGATTAGATCCTCATCACCCGGAACATGTTTTGGCTGTTCAAGCAAATGAGGAATACAACAATGCGGTGGAAGTGTCGGCTTGGTTTCCAGAGGTTTGAGAAAAAACTGGGTTGCCTCAGAGGATTTGTTCATCACACAAGACTTAACCATGGAGCAGTCCCAGTGGCTGCTAAAGTGTGGATGGTACCTTTGGCTTTGCGCAAAAAAAGTAGAAGCTGAGATTAAAAGAATGGAAAAGGAAGTAATTGTTGAGAAAGTGAAGGTTTCTGAATGGGTCAGCCCGATTGTTGTTGTGAGGAAGCCAATGGTTCTTTAACACTTTGCATCGACCTCAGTAGCTTCAACAGCAATGTGGTGGCAGGAAATCTCCTCTACCCAGAATAGACGATTTGCTGTCTGGTGTGGCCGGTGCGCAAATATTCTACATTTTAGACTTAAGAGCGGCATACCACTAAATTGAACTCCATAAGGATTCAATGACTTGACATCCTTCATAACTCCCATTGGTTTGTGTAGGTGTAGTAGTATGCAGTTCAAGTTTGTCTCGGCGGCAAGTGTATTTCAGAATGTTATTCACAGGCTGGTTCGGAACGAATGGGGAGTGCTGTGCTATCAAGGCAATGTACTTGTATGTGGTGTGTCTATGGAAGAGAATGATGGACTAAGAAGAGTGCTTGGAATTTTAAAGGAGGCAGGTTTGACAATAGCCATGGAAAAATGCATTTTCAGGTGACAAGGTGACATATCTGGGCCACGAAATGACAGGGCATGGAGTAAGCACGACACAGTGGAAGCAATTAGAAAAATGCCAGAACCAAAAAAATAAGAATCATGTTGCGTTGTTCTTAGGTCTGGTTGAGTTTTACAATATAGTTGTAGAAAGACTTACAGCCAAAATAACACAAAAAAGTGTGTGATGTTTGAGGCAGGGAATTTGAAGGTGTCAAGCAGTGTATAACTCGAGCACCATTGTTGGCTGGGTTTGTGAAGGGGAGAAGGACAATGATTTACACCGATGCAAGCAATTGCGGCCTTGGAGCCGTTTGATGCAAGAACTCGATGGTGAACTGCTTACCATCGCATTTGCCTAAAGAATACTGAAGGAGGCGGAAAAGAGGTATTCTGTGGTGGAAAAAGAAGTGTTGGCAATTCAATTCAAAATGCATCTCTGGGGCTGAGAATTTACAGTGAGAACAGACCATAAACCTCTTGTTAGTATTTTCAACAAAGGTGTCAAGGAGAATCATGAAATGGGCAAGCAGTTTGCAGGGTTTACAGTTTCAGGTTGAGCATATTCAGGGGAGGAACAATGTCATAGCTGATGCATTATCCAGGGCTGCAGTTGGACATTCCTTGGTAGGAGAAGAACAGGAGTGTGAGGAGGAAGTGACCAGTATTTTTCAGGTGCAGGAGAGTATCAAACAAAGATTGGAATGAAGCATGAGTCAAGGATGAAGTTTAGACAGTGTTGAGGTTGGTGCAAGTGAATTCTCATGCCAGTGGTGATGAGCAGTGTTCCCTCTAAGCTGCGAGTATGTGCGCTTGCCCAGCTTTCTTATGGGTGCCACTCAGAAGAGTTTTAGCAGCGCACACAGACAATTCCCATCTTCTCAAGAACTAAAAAGGCATGAGCACCAGTAGTTTTATGTTGTTTGTAACATGAATAACGTTCAAGCACCAGAATTTCCATAGCCAATGGTGCCTTAGCAAAAGCGTCACCCGCACTATGCAATCTGTCAGCACAAATATCGGCTACTTACTGTAAGTAAACTGGCTACTTGGATGTATAAGCTCATACCATGATTCCTATTCTTTGTACATATGATTCCTATTCTTTGTACATATGTCAAAGAGGTGCTTTGAAGCAGGGCCTCCTATGTTAACTTTCCTTCTAAGGATTTTGAGTAGGCAAATATGCTCAGCCTTTTCTACTATAGCAGTGTTAGCCTTACCCTGTAAGTGGAGGGCAACGTTGTAATAGAATCTACTTGGTCTACTAGGGATTATTGGTAGGAAATATGCCTGGCACTACGAATACACAGCTTTAAAGCAATGAGTATTCAAACAGCTGCGCTTCTTTTCAAACAACCGGCATGCTTTCCAGATTTTCAGAGTTCCATTGGGCATAGACCTTAACAAATGCTATGGTAATGTTCTGCTGATTTAAATGAGCAGTTGTACAATCCTACTCAACAATATTAGGGGATGTTGCAAACCATCTGGTTTTCACTGCAAAATAATAGTGTTTAAGCATGTTCATGACATTTTCTTAAAATGCCCATAATATCACGATGAGGCTTTTGCATTGTTTTTTTACCCGTGCAACCAGCGCCCTGAGGCTTGAGCTTTTGGCGCACTTTATACATTTTAAAATAAAATAAATAAAATAAACGTTTTTGTTTGCAAAGTATTGTGGGTATGTGAATACCCCAGTGTGTGTTTTATTGCTGCATTCCCTCACTTTTTACATAGCTCTGTCAGCTAGCATTTTAGACCAGCACAAGATCCCGGAGGGTGTAGGGGCACAGAAGAAAACTCCTGGGTGTGAAAAACAAATCAGCAACCAAGTTGGGCAGTGAAATACTGTGAAGGAAATGTGTTGTTTAATTGCATTAAAGTATAGTAAACTGTATTAAGAGTGTAGGAAACTGCACCTTCTGTTTCTTTCCATGCTCAGCTGCTGAGGGGTTTACAAAATAATTATGTTTTCTGTGTTAAGTGCCTCTAGCCACCTCATGCATCTTTTTTAACTGATGTGTATTGCATAAATGGTGGCCCTAGTTACAGGAGAAGGCACACCATCTGTTGTACCCCTGAGCATTGCTGCTATTAACTGAAAAGGGGCTCCATAAAAACCCTCAGTGAGGCTCTTACTGAATTTAATCTAGGCTCTGTCTAGGAAGGGTAAGGAAAATTCCTCTTGAGATCGGGCAGTGATATTATTGGAGCTCCTTCCTATGTTAAAGCTGTGCTGGTGACGGATTCGAAAATATCACTGAAACATTTTCGGTAGAAGCAGGGGGTAGGCTCCAATTTGTTCATGTTTTCACATTTTCCTTACACCTTATTTCTTGTTAGGCCATTTTTCCGGTTTTTAGGGAGTAAAACTGGATGGTATGTATGCCTCTTATCTGAAGCTGGTTTTGAATAAGTGTCGTCACTCCTCTTTTCACAGGACAATGTAATGTGGTAAGCAGTGGCACAGGCATTCTGATTATCATAATCTCTGGTGTAGCTATTCTGATGCAATTATCATCCTGAAACACATTATGAGAGGCATGTTCTCTTGGACCGTGAATTACTTCATTAAAGTGCACATAAGATCTTATTAGCATGTTTTCTGGCAGACTCCAGCCACATCAGTTGTGATAAGAATTCTATTTTAATAACACAAGTGCTTCTTTTCCAATAGCATAAAACACATTCTGCATGGTCTCTAAGAAGTGACAACAAATAGCCTAAACTAAAATTGAAATTATTGTTTATACTGAGCATACCGATTTTTATGTGCGTCCACATTTTTATGTGCATAGGAGTACTTATGCTACTTACTGTGGCAGATATTCAAATCATGAACTGGGTGATGAACTCTTAATAATCAGATTTAAAATGCTTTTTAGCCTATATTTGGGGGGAAAAGTGCAGTAAGAAGTACCTTTTACACTGATTCGTAAATAATTTCAGAGGTTGGGGAGGGGGACAATCCCCTCCAAACGCTCTTGAGAGATGATAGCTCACTATATGTATTTTATTTTATTTATACAGTGCTTAACACTTTAGCACCATCTATTCATTCCCACAAAAAGGCTTCCCCTCATTAGTCACTGCGCAAATGGAAAATAATGTGCACAGGAAAGCCAACCACTTCCAGGCACAGAGAAAAATAATTAGAGGGAACATTGGTGAGAAAGTCAAGGAGTATAGGACTATAGAAGAGTAAGAGATGAATTGTGTGTGAGGGATTCTTATTTGTGCAGAGGTCATCGACTGGTAGTCCCTGAGGATATGAGGATTGATGTTATGAAGTTGAGTCACAGAGGACATTTGGGTCTGGCAAGGACCAAAGAACTGACCAGGGCCAACTTTTGGTGGCCTGGAATAGATAAAGAGGTGCGGGTCATGGTGAAGGAGTGCTCAGATTGTGTTGATGGTGACAAAGGACTCAGGTGTGTAAACCGCCCACGACGGTACGGGATAGTCCAAAGGTGCCATGGGATGAGATAGCTCTAGACTTATTGGGTCCGTTCAAGATCTAATGGGCCATGGATATGTATTTGGTGGTTGTAATGGACATGTTATTGAGATGGCTGGAAATTTGTATTTTGAAGGATGGGACTTCCAGCAGCATTATAAGGTTCTTACAACCTTTATTTTGGCAAGAAGGTTTTTCACGTAGATGTTTGTCAGACAATCGTCCACAGCTGGTATCGAGAGAATTCAGAGCATTTTTAGAGAAGCATGGAGCTGAAGAAGTGACTGCTTTGTATCACCCCCAGAGCAATGTATGTGTAGAACGATTCAATCGCACATTGAAGGATGTCATCAGGATTGATGTAGCCACTAGGTGTGGATTGATTTGAACAGTTATGGACAGGATTTTTCAATATCGGTTGGGTCCCCACACTGTGACAGGGGTGGCACCATTTGAAATGTTGAGAGGCAGAAAGCCTAATACACATGTATGCCCGGGTTGCATGGGCAGATAGAGGGTGAGGGCGTAGATCTGGAAGAATCGGTAAGGAAGAAAAAGCGGGTGAGTGGAAAAGCTAAAAGGAGATTTGATGAGACAAATTGTTGCAAGTCTGTTGGTGTGAGACCAGGTGATATCATCAAATTGAATTTGCTGATTAAGGTAAAAAAGGGTGACTCCAGATTCTCAAAAGAGATGGAACTTGTCAATGATTTGGGTGAATCGATTATGGTCAAAAGTGGAGGAGTCTGGAGCAAGGAGAGAATGGCTATAATCAGAAGAGGGGATGCGAGTGAGATATGGTGGAAGGAAGGTGTTAGGAGTGACTTCCTAACATGCATTGAGGGAGAGTCATACGAGGTTCACATACCCACACTCTTGGTCATATACAATATTGCATACAGTTCATGCATTGTACATCGTTAACATACTGTACATAGTTGACATAATAGTGTTCAGCATCAGAGCGCAAGAGAGGATCCAACACAGAGCGCAAGAGAGGGTCCAACACAGAGCGCAAGAGAGGGTCCAACACAGAGCGCAAGAGAGGGTCCAACACAGAGCGCAAGAGAGGGTCCAACACAGAGCGCAAGAGAGGGTCCAACACAGAGCGCAAGAGAGGGTCCAACACAGAGCGCAAGAGAGGGTCCAACACAGAGCGCAAGAGAGACCGAGACCAAAACAGAGCAAGAGAGACCGAGACCAAAACAGAGCAAGAGAGACCGAGACCAAAACAGAGCAAGAGAGACCGAGACCAAAACAGAGCAAGAGAGACCGAGACCAAAACAGAGCAAGAGAGACCGAGACCAAAACAGAGCAAGAGAGACCGAGACCAAAACAGAGCAAGAGAGACCGAGACCAAAACAGAGCAAGAGAGACCGAGACCAAAACAGAGCAAGAGAGACCGAGTCGAAAACAGAGCAAGAGAGACCGAGTCGAAAACAGAGCAAGAGAGACCGAGTCGAAAACAGAGCAAGAGAGACCGAGTCGAAAACAGAGCAAGAGAGACCGAGTCGAAAACAGAGCAAGAGAGACCGAGACCAAAAGAGCGCAAGAGAGACCGAGACCAAAAGAGCGCAAGAGAGACCGAGACCAAAAGAGCACAAGGCAGACGCCAAAAGAGCGCAAGGCAGACGCCAAAAGAGCGCAAGGCAGACGCCAAAAGAGCGCAAGGCAGACGCCAAAAGAGCGCGAGAGGACGAGCGTGAGAGAGAGAGAGAGACGACAAAAGAGCGCGAGAGACGCCAAAACAAAGCGAGGGGGAGAGAGAGAGAGAGAGATACCAAAACAAAGCGAGAGAGAGAGACCAACACAGATCGAGAGAAAGAAAGACCAACACAGAGAGAGAGAAAGACCAACACAGAGAGAGAGAGAGAGAGAGAGAGAGAGAGAGAGAGAGAGACCACCAGAGAGAGAGAGAGAGAGAGAGACCAACAGAGGGAGAGAGAGAGAGAGAGAGAGACCAACACAAAGCGAGAGAGCGAGAGCGAGAGAGACCAATACAAAGCGAGAGAGAGAGAGAGACCAATACAAAGCAAGAGAGAGAGACCAATACAAAGCGAGAGAGAGACCAACACAGAGCGAGAGAGAGAGAGACCAATACAAAGCGAGAGAGAGAGACCAATACAAAGCGAGAGAGCGAGAGAGAGACCAATACAAAGCAAGAGAGCGAGAGAGAGACCAATACAAAGCAAGAGAGCGAGAGAGAGACCAATACAAAGCAAGAGAGCGAGACCAATACAAAGCAAGAGAGAGACCAATACAAAGCAAGAGAGAGAGACCAATACAAAGCAAGAGAGAGAGACCAAAACAAAGCAAGAGAGAGACCCCAAAGGAGAGCGAGAGAGAGACCCCAAAGGAGAGAGAGAGACCAACACAGATCGCGAGAGAGAGACCAACACAGATCGCGAGAGAGACCAACACAGATCGAGAGAGAGAGCGAGAGAGAGACCAACACAGATCGAGAGAGAGAGCGAGAGAGAGACCAACACAGATCGAGAGAGAGACTAACGCAGATCGAGAGAGAGAGCGAGAGAGAGACCAACACAGATCGCGAGAGAGACCAACACAGATCGAGAGAGAGAGCGAGAGAGACCAACACAGATCGAGAGAGAGAGCGAGACAGAGACCAACACAGATCGAGAGAGAGACTAACGCAGATCGAGAGAGAGCAAGAGAGAGACCAACACAGATCGAGAGAGAGACTAACGCAGATCGAGAGAGAGCGAGAGAGAGACCAACACAGATCAAGAGAGAGACCAACACAGATCGAGAGAGAGAGCGAGAGAGAGACCAACACAGATCGAGAGAGAGAGCGAGAGAGAGACCAACACAGATCGAGAGAGAGAGCGAGAGAGAGACCAACACAGATCGAGAGAGCGAGCGAGAGAGAGACCAACACAGATCGAGAGAGCGAGCGAGAGAGAGACCAACACAGATCGAGCGAGCGAGAGAGAGACCAACACAGACCGCGAGAGAGAGACCAACACAGACCGCGAGAGAGAGACCAACACAGATCGCGAGAGAGAGACCAACACAGATCGCGAGAGAGAGACCAACACAGATCGCGAGAGAGAGACCAACACAGATCGCGAGAGAGAGACCAACACAGATCGCGAGAGACCAAAAGAGCGCGAGACCAAAAGAGCGCGAGAGACCAAATGAGCGCGAGAGACGCCAAAACAAAGTGAGCGAGAGAGACCAAAGCGAGAGAGAGAGAGCGAGAGACAGACCAAAACAAAGCGAGAGAGACCAAAACAAGGCAAGAGAGAAAGACCAAAACAAAGCGAGAGAGACCAAAACAAGGCAAGAGAGAGACCAAAACAAAGGGAGAGAGAGAGAGAGAGCTAGAGAGAGACCAAAACAAAGCGAGAGAGACCAAGAGAAAGAGCGAGAGAGACCAAAACAAAGCGAGAGAAAGAAAGAGAGAAACCAATACAAAGCGAGAGAAAGAAAGAGAGAGACCAATACAAAGCGAGAGAGAGACCAATACAAAGCGAGAGAGAGACCAATACAAAGCAAGAGAGGGAGACCAATACAAAGCAAGAGAGAGACCAAAACAAAGCAAGACAGAGAGACCAATACAAAGCAAGACAGAGAGACCAAAACAAAGCAAGACAGAGAGACCAAAACAAAGCAAGACAGAGAGACCAAAACAAAGCAGGAGAGCGACAGAGACCAACACAGAGCGACAGAGACCAACACAGAGCGACAGAGACCAACACAGAGCGACAGAGACCAACACAGAGCGACAGAGATCTACACAGAGCGACAGAGACCAACACAGAGCGACAGAGACCAACACAGAGCGACAGAGACCAACACAGAGCGACAGAGACCAACACAGAGCGACAGAGACCAACACAGAGAGACAGAGAGAGACCAACACAGAGAGACAGAGAGAGACCAACACAGAGAGACAGAGAGAGACCAACACAGAGCGAGAGAGAGAGAGAGAACGAGACCAAAAGAGCGCAAGAGAGAGACCAAAAGAGCGCAAGAGAGAGGCCAAAAGAGCGCAAGAGAGAGGCCAAAAGAGCGCAAGAGAGAGGCCAAAAGAGCGCAAGAGAGAGGCCAAAAGAGCGCAAGAGAGAGGCCAAAAGAGCGCAAGAGAGAGGCCAAAAGAGCGCAAGAGAGAGGCCAAAAGAGCGCAAGAGAGAGGCCAAAAGAGCGCAAGAGAGAGGCCAAAAGAGCACAAGAGAGAGGCCAAAAGAGCACAAGAGAGAGGCCAAAAGAGACAAAACACCAAAACAAAGCGAGAGAGAGAGAGAAACAGAAAGCGAGCGAGAGACCAAAGCAAAGCGAGAGAGAGAGACCAAAACAAAGCGAGGGAGACCAACACAGATCGAGAGAAAGAAAGACCAACACAGAGAGAGAGAGAGAAAGACCAACAGAGAGAGAGAGAGAGAGAGAGAGAGACCAACACAGAGAGAGAGAGAGAGAGACCAACAGAGAGAGAGAGAGAGACCAACAGAGAGAGAGAGAGAGAGAGACCAACACAGAGAGAGAGAGAGAGAGAGAGAGAGAGACCAACACAAAGCGAGAGAGCGCGAGAGAGAGCGAGAGCGAGAGAGACCAATACAAAGCGAGAGAGAGAGAGAGAGAGACCAATACAAAGCAAGAGAGAGAGAGACCAATACAAAGCGAGAGAGAGAGACCAATACAAAGCGAGAGAGAGAGAGAGACCAATACAAAGCAAGAGAGCGAGAGAGAGGGAGACCAATACAAAGCAAGAGAGCGAGACCAATACAAAGCAAGAGAGAGACCAATACAAAGCAAGAGAGAGACCAATACAAAGCAAGAGAGAGACCAAAACAAAGCAAGAGAGACCCCAAAGGAGAGCGAGAGAGAGACCCCAAAGGAGAGCGAGAGACCAACACAGATCGCGAGAGAGAGCGAGAGAGAGACCAACACAGATCGCGAGAGAGACCAACACAGATCGAGAGAGAGAGCGAGAGAGAGACCAACACAGATCGAGAGAGAGAGCGAGAGAGAGACCAACACAGATCGAGAGAGAGACTAACGCAGATCGAGAGTGAGAGAGAGACTAACACAGATCGCGAGAGAGACCAACACAGATCGAGAGAGAGACCAACACAGATCGAGAGAGAGAGCGAGAGAGAGACCAACACAGATTGAGAGAGAGAGCGAGAGAGAGACCAACACAGATCGAGAGAGAGACTAACGCAGATCGAGAGAGAGCGAGAGAGAGACCAACACAGATCGAGAGAGAGACTAACGCAGACGAGAGAGAGCGAGAGAGAGACCAACGCAGATCGAGAGAGAGCGAGAGAGAGACCAACACAGATCGAGAGAGAGAGAGAGAGAGACCAACACAGATCGAGAGAGACCAACACAGATCGAGAGAGAGAGCGACCAACACAGATCGAGAGAGAGCGAGAGAGAGACCAACACAGATCGAGAGAGCGAGAGAGAGACCAACACAGATCGAGAGAGAGAGAGCGAGAGAGAGACCAACACAGATCGAGAGAGAGAGCGAGAGAGAGACCAACAGAGATCGAGAGAGAGAGCGAGAGCGAGACCAACAGAGATCGCGAGAGAGAGACCAACACAGATCGCGAGAGAGCGACCAACACAGATCGCGAGAGAGACCAAAAGAGCGCGAGAGACCAAAAGAGCGAGAGAGACCAAAACAAAGCGAGAGAGAGACCAAAACAAAGCGAGAGAGAGCGAGAGAGAGACCAAAACAAAGCGAGAGAGAGCGAGAGAGACCAAAACAAAGCGAGAGAGAGAGAGAGGGAGTGAGAGACAGACCAAAACAAAGCGAGAGAGAGTGAGAGACAGACCAAAACAAAGCGAGAGAGAGACCAAAACAAGGCGAGAGAGAGACCAAAACAAAGGGAGAGAGAGAGAGAGAGAGAGCTAGAGAGAGACCAAAACAAAGCGAGAGAGACCAAAACAAAGCGAGAGAGAAAGACCGAGAGAGACCAAAACAAAGCGAGAGAGAAAGAAAGAGAGACCAAAACAAAGCGAGAGAGAAAGAAAGAGAGAGACCAAAACAAAGCGAGAGAGAAAGAAAGAGAGAGACCAATACAAAGCGAGAGAGAAAGAAAGAGAGAGACCAATACAAAGCGAGAGAGAGAGAGATCAATACAAAGCGAGAGAGAGAGAGATCAATACAAAGCAAGAGAGAGAGAGATCAATACAAAGCAAGAGAGAGAGACCAAAACAAAGCAAGAGAGAGAGACCAAAACAAAGCAAGAGAGAGAGACCAAAACAAAGCAAGAGAGAGAGACCAAAACAAAGCAAGAGAGAGAGACCAAAACAAAGCAAGCGACAGAGACCAAAACAAAGCAAGCGACAGAGACCAAAACAAAGCAAGCGACAGAGACCAACACAGAGCGAGAGAGACCAACACAGAGCGAGAGAGACCAACACAGAGCGAGAGAGAGAGACCAACACAGAGCAAGAGAGAGAGACCAACACAGAGCGAGAGAGAGAGAGACCAACACAGAGCGAGAGAGAGACCAACACAGAGCGAGAGAGAGAGACCAACACAGAGCGAGAGAGACCAACACAGAGCGAGAGAGAGAGACCAACACAGAGCGAGAGAGAGAGAGACCAACACAGAGCGAGAGAGAGAGAGACCAACACAGAGCGAGAGAGAGAGACCAACACAGAGAGAGACCAACAGAGAGAGAGAGAGAGAGCCCAACACAGAGCGAGAGAGAGAGAGAGCCCAACACAGCGAGAGAGAGAGCCCAACACAGAGCGAGAGAGAGACCAACACAGAGAGAGAGAGAACGAGACCAAAAGAGCGCAAGAGAGAGACCAAAAGAGCGCAAGAGAGAGACCAAAAGAGCGCAAGAGAGAGACCAAAAGAGCGCAAGAGAGAGACCAAAAGAGCGCAAGAGAGAGACCAAAAGAGCGCAAGAGAGAGACCAAAAGAGCGCAAGAGAGAGACCAAAAGAGCGCAAGAGAGAGGCCAAAAGAGCGCAAGAGAGAGGCCAAAAGAGCGCAAGAGAGAGGCCAAAAGAGCGCAAGAGAGAGGCCAAAAGAGCGCAAGAGAGAGGCCAAAAGAGACAAAACACCAAAACAAAGCGAGAGAGAGAGAGAGAAACAGAAAGCGAGCGAGAGACCAAAACAAAGCGAGAGAGAGAGACCAAAACAAAGCGAGAGAGAGAGACCAAAACAAAGCGAGAGAGAGAGACCAAAACAAAGCGAGAGAGACCAAAACAAAGCAAGAGAGACCAAAACAAAGCAAGAGAGACCAAAACAAAGTGAAAGAGACCAAAACAAAGCGAGAGAGAGAGAGAGAGAGAGAAACAGAAAGCGAGCGAGACCAAAACAAAGCAAGAGAGAGAGAGACCAAAACAAAGCAAGAGAGAGACCAATACAAAGCAAGAGAGACCAATACAAAGCAAGAGAGACCAAAACAAAGCAAGAGAGACCAAAACAAAGCAAGAGAGACCAAAACAAAGCGAAAGAGACCAAAACAAAGCGAAAGAGACCAAAACAAAGCGAAAGAGACCAAAACAAAGCGAAAGAGACCAAAACAAAGCGGGAGAGAGACCAATACAAAGCAAGAGAGAGACCAATACAAAGCAAGAGAGAGACCAATACAAAGCAAGAGAGAGGGACCAAAACAAAGCAAGAGACAGAGACCAAAACAAAGCAAGAGAGAGAGACCAAAACAAAGCAAGAGACAGAGACCAAAACAAAGCAGGAGAGAGAGACCAAAACAAAGCAGGAGAGCGACAGAGACCAACACAGAGCGACAGAGACCAACACAGAGCGACAGAGACCAACACAGAGCGACAGAGACCAACACAGAGCGACAGAGACCAACACAGAGCGACAGAGACCAACACAGAGCGACAGAGACCAACACAGAGCGACAGAGACCAACACAGAGCGACAGAGACCAACACAAAGCGACAGAGACCAACACAAAGCGACAGAGACCAACACAGAGCGACAGAGACCAACACAGAGCGACAGAGACCAACACAGAGCGACAGAGACCAACACAGAGCGACAGAGACCAACACAGAGCGACAGAGACCAACACAGAGCGACAGAGACCAACACAGAGCGACAGAGAGAGACCAACACAGAGCGACAGAGAAAGACCAACACAGAGCGACAGAGAGAGACCAACACAGAGCGAGAGAGAGAGACCAACACAGAGCGAGAGAGAGAGACCAACACAGAGCGAGAGAGAGAGACCAACACAGAGCGAGAGAGAGAGACCAACACAGAGCGAGAGAGAGAGACCAACACAGAGAGAGAGAGAGAGCCCAACACAGAGCGAGAGAGAGAGCCCAACACAGAGCGAGAGAGAGAGCCCAACACAGAGCGAGAGAGAGAGAGAGCCCAACACAGAGCGAGAGAGAGAGAGAGCCCAACACAGAGCGAGAGAGAGAGAGAGCCCAACACAGAGCGAGAGAGAGAGAGAGCCCAACACAGAGCGAGAGAGAGAGAGAGCAACACCAAAAGAGCGCAAGAGAGAGGCCAAAAGAGCGCAAGAGAGAGGCCAAAAGAGCGCAAGAGAGAGGCCAAAAGAGCGCAAGAGAGAGGCCAAAAGAGCGCAAGAGAGGGGCCAAAAGAGCGCAAGAGACACCAAAAGAGACAAAACACCAAAACAAAGCGAGAGAGAGAGAGAGAAACAGAAAGCGAGCGAGAGACCAAAACAAAGCGAGAGAGAGACCAAAACAAAGCAAGAGAGAGACCAAAACAAAGCAAGAGAGAGACCAAAACAAAGCAAGAGAGAGACCAAAACAAAGCAAGAGAGAGACCAAAACAAAGCAAGAGAGAGACCAAAACAAAGCAAGAGAGACCAAAACAAAGCAAGAGAGACCAAAACAGAGCGAGAGAGAGAGAGACCAAAACAAAGCGAGAGACCAAAACAAAGCGAGAGAGACCAAAACAAAGCGAGAGAGACCAAAACAAAGCGAGAGAGACCAAAACAAAGCGAGAGAGACCAAAACAAAGCGAGAGAGAGACCAAAACAAAGCGAGAGAGAGACCAAAACAAAGCGAGAGAGAGACCAAAACAAAGCAAGAGAGAGACCAAAACAAAGCAAGAGAGAGACCAAAACAAAGCAAGAGAGAGACCAAAACAAAGCAAGAGAGAGACCAAAACAAAGCAAGAGAGAGACCAAAACAAAGCGAGAGAGAGACCAAAACAAAGCGAGAGAGAGACCAAAACAAAGCGAGAAAGAGAGAGACAGCCCAATACAAAGCGAGAGAGAGAGAGAGAGAGCCCAATACAAAGCGAGAGAGACCAAAACAGAGCGAGAGAGAGGGAGAGACCAACACAAAGCGAGAGAGAGAGAGACCAACACAAAGCGAGAGAGAGAGAGAGAGACCAACACAGAGCGAGAGAGACCAACACAGAGCGAGAGAGAGAGAGAGAGAGAGGGACCAACACAGAGAGAGAGAGAGAGAGAGAGGGACCAACACAGAGAGAGAGAGAGAGAGAGAGAGAGAGAGAGAGAGAGAGAGAGAGAGAGAGGGACCAACACAGAGAGAGAGAGAGAGAGGGAGAGGGACCAACACAGAGAGCGAGAGAGAGAGAGAGAGAGAGAGAGAGACCAACACAGAGAGCGAGAGAGAGAGAGAGACCAACACAGAGAGCGAGAGAGAGAGACCAACACAGAGAGCGAGAGAGAGAGAGGCACCAACACAGAGAGCGAGAGAGAGAGAGGCACCAACACAGAGAGCGAGAGAGAGAGAGGCACCAACACAGAGAGAGAGAGCGAGCGAGACCAACAGAGAGAGAGCGAGCGAGACCAACAGAGAGAGAGCGAGAGAGACCAACAGAGAGAGAGCGAGAGAGACCAACAGAGAGAGAGCGAGAGAGACCAACAGAGAGAGAGCGAGAGAGACCAACAGAGAGAGAGCGAGAGAGACCAACAGAGAGAGAGCGAGAGAGACCAACAGAGAGAGCGAGAGAGAGAGACCAACACAGAGCGAGAGAGAGAGACCAACACAGAGCGAGAGAGAGAGACCAACCCAGAGCGAGAGAGAGAGACCAACACAGAGCGAGAGAGAGACCAACATAGAACGAGAGAGAGAGACCAACACAGAGCGAGAGAGAGAGAGACCAACACAGAGCGAGAGAGAGAGAGAGACCAACACAGAGAGAGAGAGAGACCAACACAGAGCGAGAGAGAGACCAACACAGAGCGAGAGAGAGAGAGAGAGCCCAACACAGAGCGAGAGAGAGCCCAACACAGAGCGAGAGAGAGAGCCCAACACAGAGCGAGAACGAGAGAGAGCCCAACACAGAGGGAGAGAGAGAGAGAGCCCAACACAGAGCGAGAGAGAGAGAGAGCCCAACACAGAGCGAGAGAGAGAGAGAGAGAGAGCCCAACACAGAGCGAGAGAGAGAGAGACCAACACAGAGCGAGAGAGAGAGACCAATACAGAGCGAGAGAGAGAGAGCCCAACACAGAGCGAGAGAGAGAGACCAACACAGAGTGAGAGAGAGAGAGAGACCAACAGAGCGAGAGAGAGAGACCAATACAGAGCGAGAGAGAGAGAGAACGAGACCAAAAGAGCGCGAGAGAGAGGCCAAAAAAGCATGAGAGAGAGGCCAAAAGAGCACGAGAGAGAGGCCAAAAGAGCACGAGAGAAAGGCCAAAAGAGCACGAGAGAAAGGCCAAAAGAGCACGAGAGAAAGGCCAAAAGAGCACGAGAGAAAGGCCAAAAGAGCACGAGAGAAAGGCCAAAAGAGCACGAGAGAAAGGCCAAAAGAGCACGAGAGAGAGGCCAAAAGAGCACGAGAGAGAGGCCAAAAGAGCACGAGAGAGAGGCCAAAAGAGCACGAGAGAGAGGCCAAAAGAGCACGAGAGAGAGGCCAAAAGAGCGCAAGAGACACCAAAAGAGACAAAACACCAAAACAAAGCGAGAGAGAGCGAGCGAGAGACCAAAACAAAGCGAGAGAGAGAGAGCGAGAGAGACCAAAACAAAGCGAGAGAGAGAGAGCGAGAGAGACCAAAACAAAGCGAGAGAGAGAGAGAGACCAAAACAAAGCGAGAGAGAGAGAGACCAAAACAAAGCGAGAGAGAGAGACCAAAACAAAGCGAGAGAGAGAGACCAAAACAAAGCGAGAGAGAGAGAGACCAAAACAAAGCGAGAGAGAGAGAGACCAAAACAAAGCGAGAGAGAGAGAGACCAAAACAAAGCGAGAGAGAGACTAAAACAAAGCGAGAGAGAGACCAAAACAAAGCGAGAGAGAGAGAGAGAGACCAAAACAAAGCGAGAGAGAGAGAGAGAGACCAAAACAGAGCAAGAGAGAGAGAGAGACCAACACAGAGCAAGAGAGAGAGAGACCAACACAGAGCAAGAGAGAGAGAGACCAACACAGAGCAAGAGAGAGAGACCAACGCAGAGCAAGAGAGAGAGCAACACAGAGCGAGAGAGAGAGAGACCAGCACAAAGCGAGAGAGAGAGAGAGACCAACACAAAGCGAGAGAGAGAGACCAACACAGAGCGAGAGAGAGCAACACAGAGCGAGAGAGAGCAACGAGAGAGAGAGCAACACAGAGCGAGAGAGAGAGCAACACAGAGCGAGAGAGAGAGCAACACAGAGCGAGAGAGAGAGCAACACAGAGCGAGAGAGAGAGCAACACAGAGCGAGAGAGAGAGCAACACAGAGCGAGAGAGAGCAACACAGAGCGAGAGAGAGCAACACAGAGCGAGAGAGAGCAACACAGAGCGAGAGAGAGCAACACAGAGCGAGAGAGAGCAACACAGAGCGAGAGAGAGCAACACAGAGCGAGAGAGAGCAACACAGAGCGAGAGAGAGCAACACAGAGCGAGAGAGAGAGAGAGACCAACACAGAGCGAGAGAGAGAGACCAACACAGAGCGAGAGAGAGAGACCAACACAGAGCGAGAGAGAGAGAGAGACCACCACAGAGCGAGAGAGAGAGAGAGACCAACACAGAGCGAGAGAGAAAGACCAACACAGAGCGAGAGAGAAAGACCAACACAGAGCGAGAGAGAGAGAGAGAGACCAACACAGAGCGAGAGAGAGAGAGAGACCAACACAGAGCGAGAGAGAGAGACCAACACAGAGCGAGAGAGAGAGACCAACACAGAGCGAGAGAGAAAGACCAACACAGAGCGAGAGAGAAAGACCAACACAGAGCGAGAGAGAAAGACCAACACAGAGCGAGAGGGAGAGAGAGCGAGAGAGAGAGAGACCAACACAGAGAGAGAGAGAGAGAGAGACCAACACAGAGAGAGAGAGAACACAGAGAGAGAGAGAGAGACCAACACAGAGAGAGAGAGAGAGAGAGGCACCAACACAGAGAGAGAGAGAGAGGCACCAACAGAGAGAGAGAGAGAGAGCGGCACCAACACAGAGAGAGAGAGCGGCACCAACACAGAGAGAGAGAGCGAGAGAGACCAACACAGAGCGAGAGAGAGACCAACACAGAGCGAGAGAGAGCGAGAGAGAGACCAACACAGAGCGAGAGAGAGCGAGAGAGAGACCAACACAGAGCGAGAGAGAGCGAGAGAGAGACCAACACAGAGCGAGAGAGAGCGAGAGAGAGACCAACACAGAGCGAGAGAGAGACCAACACAGAGCGAGAGAGAGACCAACACAGAGCGAGAGAGACCAACACAGAGCGAGAGAGACCAACACAGAGCGAGAGAGACCAACACAGAGCGAGAGAGACCAACACAGAGCGAGAGAGACCAACACAGAGCGAGAGAGACCAACACAGAGCGAGAGAGAGAGAGACCAACACAGAGCGAGAGAGAGAGAGACCAACACAGAGCGAGAGAGAGAGACCAACACAGAGCGAGAGAGAGACCAACACAGAGCGAGAGAGACCAACACAGAGCGAGAGAGACCAACACAGAGAGAGAGAGAGAGAGAGAGAGAGAGAGAGAGAGAGCCCAACACAGAGCGAGAGAGAGAGAGAGCCCAACACAGAGCGAGAGGGAGAGAGAGGGGGAGAGAGAGAGAGAGAGAGAGCCCAACACAGAGCGAGAGAGAGAGACCAACACAGAGCGAGAGAGAGAGAAAGACCAACACAGAGCGAGAGAGAAAGACCAACACAGAGCGAGAGAGAAAGACCAACACAGAGCGAGAGAGAGAGAGAGCCCAACACAGAGCGAGAGGGAGAGAGAGAGAGAGCCCAACACAGAGAGAGAGAGAGAGCCCAACACAGAGCGAGAGGGAGAGAGAGAGAGAGAGAGCCCAACACAGAGAGAGAGAGAGACCAACACAGAGCGAGAGAGAGAGAAAGACCAACACAGAGCGAGAGAGAAAGACCAACAGAGCGAGAGAGAAAGACCAACACAGAGCGAGAGAGAAAGACCAACACAGAGCGAGAGAGAAAGACCAACACAGAGCGAGAGAGAGAGAGAGAGGGAGAGAGAGAGAGAGGCACCAACAGAGAGAGAGAGAGAGAGCGAGCGAGACCAACAGAGAGAGAGAGCGAGACCAACAGAGAGAGAGACCAACAGAGAGAGAGAGAGAGAGAGACCAACACAGAGAGAGAGAGACCAACACAGAGAGAGAGAGAGAGAGACCAACACAGAGCGAGAGAGAGAGACCAACACAGAGAGAGAGAGAGAGAGATCAACACAGAGAGAGAGACCAACACAGAGCGAGAGAGAACGACCAACACAGAGCGAGAGAGACCAACACAGAGCGAGAGAGAGAGAGAGAGAGGCACCAACACAGAGAGAGAGACCAACACAGAGCGAGAGAGAGCGAGAGAGAACACAGAGCGAGAGAGACCAACACAGAGCGAGAGAGAGACCAACACAGAGCGAGAGAGAAAGACCAACAGAGAGCGAGAGAGAAAGACCAACACATAGCGAGAGAGAAAGACCAACACAGAGCGAGAGAGAGAGACCAACACAGAGCGAGAGAGAGAGAGGCACCAACACAGAGCGAGAGAGAGAGAGGCACCAACACAGAGCGAGAGAGAGAGAGACCAACACAGAGCGAGAGAGAGAGACCAACACAGAGCGAGAGAGACACAGAGCGAGAGAGAGAGAGCACAACACAGAGCGAGAGAGAGAGAGAGAGAGCGAGCCCAACACAGAGCGAGAGAGAGAGAGAGAGAGCGAGCCCAACACAGAGCGAGAGAGAGAGAGAGAGAGCGAGCCCAACACAGAGCGAGAGAGAGAGAGCGAGCCCAACACAGAGCGAGAGAGAGAGAGAGAGAGCGAGCCCAACACAGAGCGAGAGAGAGAGAGAGAGCCCAACACAGAGCGAGAGAGAGAGAGAGAGAGAGAGAGAGAGAGCCCAACAGAGCGAGAGAGAGAGAGCCCAACACAGAGCGAGAGAGAGAGAGAGCCCAACACAGAGCGAGAGAGAGAGAGCCCAACACAGAGCGAGAGAGAGAGAGCCCAACACAGAGCGAGAGAGAGAGAGCCCAACACAGAGCGAGAGAGAGAGACCGAGACCAACAGAGCGAGAGAGACCGAGACCAACAGAGCGAGAGAGAGAGAGACCAACACAGAGCGAGAGAGAGAGACCAACACAGAGCGAGAGAGAGAGACCAACACAGAGCGAGAGAAAGAGAGAGAGAGACCAACACAGAGCGAGAGAAAGAGAGAGAGAGGCCAAAAGAGCACGAGAGAGAGGCCAAAAGAGCACGAGAGAGAGGCCAAAAGAGCACGAGAGAGAGGCCAAAAGAGCACGAGAGAGAGGCCAAAAGAGCACGAGAGAGAGGCCAAAAGAGCACGAGAGAGAGGCCAAAAGAGCGCGAGAGAGAGGCCAAAAGAGCGCGAGAGAGAGGCCAAAAGAGCACAAGAGAGAGGCCAAAAGAGCACAAGAGAGAGGCCAAAAGAGCGCAAGAGAGAGGCCAAAAGAGCGCAAGAGAGAGGCCAAAAGAGCGCAAGAGACACCAAAAGAGACAAAACACCAGAACAAAGCGAGAGAGAGACCAACAGAGAGAGAGAGAGAGAGAGAGAGAAACAGAAAGCGAGAGAGAGAGAGAGAGAGAGAAACAGAAAGCGAGAGAGAGAGAGAGAGAGACCAACACAGAGCGAGAGAGAGAGCCCAACACAGAGCGAGAGAGAGAGAGAGAGAGAGCCCAACACAGAGCGAGAGAGAGAGAGAGAGAGAGCCCAACACAGAGCGAGAGAGAGAGAGAGAGAGCCCAACACAGAGCGAGAGAGAGCCCAACACAGAGCGAGAGAGAGAGAGAGCCCAACACAGAGCGAGAGAGAGAGAGAGCCCAACACAGAGCGAGAGAGAGAGAGAGACCAACACAGAGCGAGAGAGAGAGAGAGACCAACACAGAGCGAGAGAGAGAGAGACCAACACAGAGCGCGAGAGAGAGAGACCAACACAGAGCGCGAGAGAGAGAGACCAACACAGAGCGCGAGAGACCAACACAGAGCGCGAGAGTCCAACACAGAGCGCGAGAGTCCAACACAGAGCGCGAGAGTCCAACACAGAGCGCGAGAGTCCAACACAGAGCGCGAGAAAGAGGCCAAAAGAGCGCGAGAGAGAGGCCAAAAGAGCGCAAGAGAGAGGCCAAAAGAGCGCAAGAGAGAGGCCAAAAGAGCGCAAGAGAGAGGCCAAAAGAGCGCAAGAGAGAGGCCAAAAGAGCGCAAGAGAGGCCAAAAGAGCGCAAGAGAGGCCAAAAGAGCGCAAGAGAGAGGCCAAAAGAGCGCAAGAGAGACACCAAAAGAGAAAACACCAAAACAAAGCGAGAGAGACCGAGAGAGAGAGAGAGATACAGAAAGCGAGAGACCAAAACAAAGCAAGAGAGCGAGAGACCAAAACAAAGCAAGAGAGCGAGAGAGCAAACCAAAGAGAGAGAGAGACCAAAACAAAGTGAGAGAGACCAAAACAAAGCGAGAGCGACCAAAACAAAGCGAGAGAGAGAGAGAGCCCAATACAAAGCGAGACCAACAAAAAGTGAGAGAGAGACCGCCCAATACAAAGCGAGAGAGACCAACACAGAGCGAGAGAGAGAGAGAGACCAACACAGAGCGAGAGAGAGAGAGACCAACACAGAGCGAGAGAGAGAGAGACCAACACAGAGCTAGAGAGAGAGAGACCAACACAGAGCGAGAGAGAAAGACCAACACAGAGCGAGAGAGAAAGACCAACACAGAGCGAGAGAGAAAGACCAACACAGAGCGAGAGAGAAAGACCAACACAGAGCGAGAAAGACCAACACAGAGCGAGAAAGACCAACACAGAGCGAGAAAGACCAACACAGAGCGAGAGAGAAAGACCAACACAGAGCGAGAGAGAAAGACCAACACAGAGCGAGAGAGAAAGACCAACACAGAGCGAGAGAGAAAGACCAACACAGAGCGAGAGAGAAAGACCAACACAGAGCGAGAGAGAAAGACCAACACAGAGCGAGAGAGAAAGACCAACACAGAGCGAGAAAGAGAGAGAGGGAGAGAGAGAGAGAGGCACCAACACAGAGAGAGAGAGAGCGAGCAAGACCAACAGAGAGAGAGAGCGAGACCAACAGAGAGAGAGAGACCAACAGAGAGAGAGAGAGAGAGAGAGACCAACAGAGAGAGAGAGAGAGACCAACACAGAGAGAGAGAGAGAGACCAACACAGAGCGAGAGAGAGAGACCAACACAGAGCGAGAGAGAGAGACCAACACAGAGCGAGAGAGAGAGACCAACACAGAGAGAGAGAGAGAGATCAACACAGAGAGAGAGAGAGAGATCAACACAGAGAGAGAGACCAACACAGAGCGAGAGAGAAAGACCAACACAGAGCGAGAGTGACCAACACAGAGCGAGAGAGAGAGGCACCAACACAGAGAGAGAGACCAACACAGAGCGAGAGAGAGCGAGAGAGAACACAGAGCGAGAGAGACCAACACAGAGCGAGAGAGAAAGACCAACACAGAGCGAGAGAGAAAGACCAACACATAGCGAGAGAGAAAGACCAACACAGAGCGAGAGAGAAAGACCAACACAGAGCGAGAGAGAGAGAGGCACCAACACAGAGCGAGAGAGAGAGACCAACACAGAGCGAGAGAGAGGCACCAACACAGAGCGAGAGAGAGGCACCAACACAGAGCGAGAGAGAGAGACCAACACAGAGCGAGAGAGAGAGACACAGAGCGAGAGAGAGAGAGCCCAACACAGAGCGAGAGAGAGAGCCCAACACAGAGCGAGAGAGAGAGAGAGCGAGCCCAACACAGAGCGAGAGAGAGAGGGAGAGAGCGAGCCCAACACAGAGCGAGAGAGAGAGAGAGAGAGAGAGAGAGAGCCCAACAGAGCGAGAGAGAGAGAGCCCAACACAGAGCGAGAGAGAGAGAGAGCCCAACACAGAGCGAGAGAGAGAGAGAGCCCAACACAGAGCGAGAGAGAGAGAGAGCCCAACACAGAGCGAGAGAGAGAGAGCCCAACACAGAGCGAGAGAGAGAGAGACCAACACAGAGCGAGAGAGAGAGACCGAGACCAACAGAGCGAGAGAGACCGAGACCAACAGAGCGAGAGAGAGAGAGACCAACACAGAGCGAGAGAGAGAGACCAACACAGAGCGAGAGAGAGAGACCAACACAGAGCGAGAGAGAGAGACCAACACAGAGCGAGAGAGAGAGACCAACACAGAGCGAGAGAAAGAGAGAGAGAGGCCAAAAGAGCACGAGAGAGAGGCCAAAAGAGCGCGAGAGAGAGGCCAAAAGAGCGCGAGAGAGAGGCCAAAAGAGCGCGAGAGAGAGGCCAAAAGAGCGCAAGAGAGAGGCCAAAAGAGCGCAAGAGAGAGGCCAAAAGAGCGCAAGAGAGAGGCCAAAAGAGCGCAAGAGAGAGGCCAAAAGAGCGCAAGAGAGACACCAAAAGAGCGCAAGAGAGACACCAAAAGATCGCAAGAGAGACACCAAAAGATCGCAAGAGACACCAAAAGAGCGCAAGAGACACCAAAAGAGACAAAACACCAGAACAAAGCGAGAGAGAGACCAACAGAGAGAGAGAGAGAGAGAGAAACAGAAAGCGAGAGAGAGAGAGAGAGAGAGAAACAGAAAGCGAGAGAGAGAGAGAGAAACAGAAAGCGAGAGAGAGAGAGAGAAACAGAAAGCGAGAGAGAGACCAAAACAAAGCGAGAGCGAGAGAGAGCCCAACACAGAGCGAGAGAGAGCCCAACACAGAGCGAGAGAGAGAGAGAGCCCAACACAGAGCGAGAGAGAGAGAGAGAGAGCCCAACACAGAGCGAGAGAGAGAGCCCAACACAGAGCGAGAGCGCGAGAGACCAACACAGAGCGCGAGAGACCAACACAGAGCGCGAGAGACCAACACAGAGCGCGAGAGACCAACACAGAGCGCGAGAGACCAACACAGAGCGCGAGAGACCAACACAGAGCGCGAGAGACCAACACAGAGCGCGAGAGACCAACACAGAGCGCGAGAGACCAACACAGAGCGCGAGAGACCAACACAGAGCGCGAGAGACCAACACAGAGCGCGAGAGACCAACACAGAGCGCGAGAGACCAACACAGAGCGCGAGAGACCAACACAGAGCGCGAGAGACCAACACAGAGCGCGAGAGACCAACACAGAGCGCGAGAGACCAACACAGAGCGCGAGAGACCAACACAGAGCGCGAGAGACCAACACAGAGCGCGAGAGAGAGGCCAAAAGAGCACGAGAGAGAGGCCAAAAGAGCGCAAGAGAGGCCAAAAGAGCGCAAGAGAGGCCAAAAGAGCGCAAGAGAGAGGCCAAAAGAGCGCAAGAGAGACACCAAAAGAGAAAACACCAAAACAAAGCGAGAGAGACCGAGAGAGAGAGAGAGATACAGAAAGCGAGAGACCAAAACAAAGCAAGAGAGCGAGAGAGCAAACCAAAGAGAGAGAGAGACCAAAACAAAGCGAGAGCGACCAAAACAAAGCGAGAGCGACCAAAACAAAGCGAGAGAGAGAGAGAGCCCAATACAAAGCGAGACCAACAAAAAGTGAGAGAGAGACCGCCCAATACAAAGCGAGAGAGACCAACACAGAGCGAGAGAGAGAGAGACCAACACAGAGCGAGAGAGAGAGAGACCAACACAGAGCTAGAGAGAGAGAGACCAACACAGAGCGAGAGAGAGAGAGAGAGAGAGACCAACAGAGAGAGAGAGAGACCAACACAGAGCGAGAGAGAGAGAGAGAGACCAACACAGCGAGAGAGAGAGAGAGAGAGACCAACAGAGCGAGAGAGAGAGAGAGAGAGAGAGAGAGAGAGAGAGAGACCAACAGAGCGAGAGAGAGAGAGAGAGAGAGAGAGAGAGACCAACAGAGCGAGAGAGAGAGAGAGACCAACAGAGAGAGAGAGAGACCAACAGAGAGAGAGAGAGACCAACACAGAGCGAGAGAGAGACCAACAGAGCGAGAGAGAGACCAACAGAGCGAGAGAGAGAGAGAGAGAGAGACCAACAGAGCGAGAGAGAGAGAGAGAGGCACCAACAGAGAGAGAGAGAGAGCGAGCGAGACCAACAGAGAGAGCGAGCGAGACCAACAGAGAGAGCGAGAGAGAGAGATCAACAGAGCGAGAGAGAGAGAGACCAACAGAGCGAGAGAGAGAGAGACCAACACAGAGCGAGAGAGAGAGAGAGAGAGAGACCAACACAGAGCGAGAGAGAGAGAGAGAGAGAGAGAGACCAACACAGAGCGAGAGAGAGAGACCAACACAGAGCGAGAGAGAGAGAGAGAGAGAGACCAACACAGAGCGAGAGAGAGAGAGAGAGAGAGACCAACACAGAGCGAGAGAGAGAGAGAGAGAGAGACCAACACAGAGCGAGAGAGAGAGAGAGAGACCAACACAGAGCGAGAGAGAGAGAGAGAGAGAGACCAACACAGAGCGAGAGAGAGAGAGAGAGAGACCAACACAGAGCGAGAGAGAGAGAGAGACCAACACAGAGAGAGAGAGAGAGAGAGAGAGACCAACACAGAGAGAGAGAGAGAGAGAGAGACCAACACAGAGAGAGAGAGAGAGAGAGAGAGTCCAACACAGAGCGAGAGAGAGAGAGACCAACACAGAGCGAGAGAGAGAGAGAGACCAACACAGAGCGAGAGAGAGAGAGAGACCAACACAGAGCGAGAGAGAGAGAGAGACCAACACAGAGCGAGAGAGAGAGAGAGACCAACACAGAGCGAGAGAGAGAGAGAGACCAACACAGAGCGAGAGAGAGAGAGAGACCAACACAGAGCGAGAGAGAGAGAGAGACCAACACAGAGCGAGAGAGAGAGAGAGACCAACACAGAGCGAGAGAGAGAGAGAGACCAACACAGAGCGAGAGAGAGAGAGAGACCAACACAGAGCGAGAGACCAACACAGAGCGAGAGAGAACACAGAGCGAGAGAGACCAACACAGAGCGAGAGAGACCAACACAGAGCGAGAGAGACCAACACAGAGCGAGAGAGACCAACACAGAGCGAGAGAGACCAACACAGAGCGAGAGAGACCAACACAGAGCGAGAGAGAGACCAACACAGAGCGAGAGAGAGACCAACACAGAGCGAGAGAGAGACCAACACAGAGCGAGAGAGAGACCAACAGAGAGAGAGAGAGAGACCAACAGAGAGAGACCAACAGAGAGAGACCAACAGAGAGAGACCAACAGAGAGAGACCAACACAGAGCGAGAGAGAGAGAGACCAACACAGAGCGAGAGAGAGAGAGACCAACACAGAGCGAGAGAGAGAGAGACCAACACAGAGCGAGAGAGAGAGAGACCAACACAGAGCGAGAGAGAGAGAGACCAACACAGAGCGAGAGAGAGAGAGACCAACACAGAGCGAGAGAGAGAGAGACCAACACAGAGCGAGAGAGAGAGAGACCAACACAGAGCGAGAGAGAGAGAGACCAACACAGAGCGAGAGAGAGAGAGACCAACACAGAGCGAGAGAGAGAGACCAACACAGAGCGAGAGAGAGAGACCAACACAGAGCGAGAGAGAGAGACCAACACAGAGCGAGAGAGAGAGACCAACACAGAGCGAGAGAGACCAACACAGAGCGAGAGAGACCAACACAGAGCGAGAGAGACCAACACAGAGCGAGAGAGACCAACACAGAGCGAGAGAGACCAACACAGAGCGAGAGAGACCAACACAGAGCGAGAGAGACCAACACAGAGCGAGAGAGACCAACACAGAGCGAGAGAGAGAGACCAACACAGAGCAAGAGAGAGAGAGAGAGACCAACACAGAGCAAGAGAGAGAGAGAGACCAACACAGAGCAAGAGAGAGAGAGAGACCAACACAGAGCAAGAGAGAGAGAGAGACCAACACAGAGCAAGAGAGAGAGACCAACAAGAGCGAGAGAGAGAGAGACCAACACAGAGCGAGAGAGAGAGAGACCAACACAGAGCGAGAGAGAGAGAGAGACCAACACAGAGCGAGAGAGAGAGAGAGACCAACACAGAGCGAGAGAGAGAGACCAACATAGAGCGAGAGAGAGAGACCAACACAGAGCGAGAGAGAGAGACCAACACAGAGCGAGAGAGACCAACACAGAGCGAGAGAGACCAACACAGAGCGAGAGAGACCAACACAGAGCGAGAGAGACCAACACAGAGCGAGAGAGACCAACACAGAGCGAGAGAGACCAACACAGAGCGAGAGAGACCAACACAGAGCGAGAGAGACCAACACAGAGCGAGAGAGACCAACACAGAGCGAGAGAGACCAACACAGAGCGAGAGAGACCAATACAGAGCGAGAGAGAGAGACCAACACAGAGCGAGAGAGAGAGAAAGAGAGGGACCAACACAGAGAGAGAGAGAGAGAGAGAGAGAGAGAGAGAGAGAGAGAGAGAGAGGGACCAACACAGAGAGAGAGAGTGAGCGAGACCAACAGAGAGAGCGAGAGACCAACAGAGAGAGAGAGACCAACAGAGAGCGAGAGAGAGAGAGAGAGACCAACACAGAGCGAGAGAGAGAGACCCACAGAGCGAGAGAGAGACCAACACAGAGCGAGAGAGAGAGAGAGAGAGACCAACACAGAGCGAGAGAGCGAGCGAGCGGGCGAGCAGGAGCGAGAGGAGAGGAGAGAGAGGAGAGAGAGGGACCAACAGAGAGAGAGAGCGAGCGAGACCAACAGAGAGCGAGCGAGACCAACAGAGAGCGAGCGAGACCAACAGAGAGAGAGAGACCAACAGAGAGAGAGAGAGACCAACAGAGCGAGAGAGAGAGAGAGAGACGAACACAGAGCGAGCGAGAGAGAGACCAACACAGAGCGAGCGAGAGAGAGACCAACACAGAGCGAGCGAGAGAGAGACCAACACAGAGCGAGCGAGAGAGAGACCAACACAGAGCGAGCGAGAGAGAGACCAACACAGAGCGAGCGAGAGACCAACACAGAGCGAGCGAGAGAGAGACCAACACAGAGCGAGCGAGAGAGAGACCAACACAGAGCGAGAGAGAGAGAGACCAACACAGAGCGAGAGAGAGAGACCAACACAGAGCGAGAGAGAGAGACCAACACAGAGCGAGAGAGAGAGAGAGACCAACACAGAGCGAGAGAGAGAGAGAGACCAACACAGAGCGAGAGAGAGAGAGAGACCAACACAGAGCGAGAGAGAGAGAGAGACCAACACAGAGCGAGAGAGAGACAGACACCAACACGGAGCGAGAGAGAGAGAGACCAACACAGCGCGAGAGAGAGAGAGAGAGAGACCAACACAGAGCGAGAGAGAGAGAGAGAGAGACCAACACAGAGCGAGAGAGAGAGAGAGACCAACACAGAGCGAGAGAGAGAGAGAGACCAACACAGAGCGAGAGAGAGAGAGAGACCAACACAGAGCGAGCGAGAGACCAACACAGAGCGAGCGAGAGACCAACACAGAGCGAGCGAGAGACCACCACAGAGCGAGCGAGAGACCACCACAGAGCGAGCGAGAGAGACCACCAACAGAGCGAGCGAGAGAGACCACCAACAGAGCGAGAGAGAGAGACCACCAACACAGAGCGAGAGAGAGACCACCAACACAGAGCGAGAGAGAGACCACCAACACAGAGCGAGAGAGAGAGACCACCAACACAGAGCGAGAGAGAGAGACCACCAACACAGAGCGAGAGAGAGAGACCACCAACACAGAGCGAGAGAGAGAGACCACCAACACAGAGCGAGAGAGAGAGACCACCAACACAGAGCGAGAGAGAGAGACCACCAACACAGAGCGAGAGAGAGAGACCAACACAGAGCGAGAGAGAGAGACCAACACAGAGCGAGAGAGAGAGACCAACACAGAGCGAGAGAGAGAGACCAACACAGAGCGAGAGAGACCAACACACAGCGAGAGAGACCAACACACAGCGAGAGAGACCAACACACAGCGAGAGAGACCAACACACAGCGAGAGAGACCAACACACAGCGAGAGAGACCAACACACAGCGAGAGAGACCAACACACAGCGAGAGAGACCAACACACAGCGAGAGAGAGAGAGACCAACACAGAGCAAGAGAGAGAGACCAACACAGAGCGAGAGAGAGAGAGAGGGACCAAGAGAGAGAGAGAGAGAGAGAGAGGGACCAAGCAAGAGAGAGAGAGAGAGAGAGAGGGACCAACAGAGAGAGAGAGAGGCACCAACACAGAGAGAGAGCGAGCGAGACCAACAGAGACAGCGAGAGAGACCAACAGAGAGAGAGAGAGACCAACAGAGAGAGAGACCAACAGAGGAGAGAGAGAGAGAGAGAGAGAGAGAGAGACCAACACAGAAAGAGAGAGAGAGAGAGAGAGACCAACACAGAGAGAGAGAGACCAACACAGAGAGAGAGAGAGAGACCAACAGAGAGAGAGAGAGAGAGAGAGACCCCAACAGAGAGAGAGAGAGAGAGAGACCAACACAGAAAGAGAGAGAGAGAGAGACCAACACAGAGAGAGAGAGACCAACACAGAGAGAGAGAGAGACCAACAGAGAGAGAGAGAGAGAGAGAGACCCCAACAGAGAGAGAGAGAGAGAGAGAGAGACCAACACAGAGAGAGAGAGAGAGACCAATACAGAGGGGGACCAACAGAGAGAGAGGGAGAGAGAGACCAACACAGCAAGAGAGACCAACAATAGGGAGAGAGAGACCAACAGAGAGAGAGAGAGAGACCAACAGAGAGAGAGAGAGAGACCAATAGAGAGAGACCAATAGAGAGAGAGAGACCAACAGAGAGAGACCAACACAGAGAGAGAGAGAGAGAGAGAGAGAGAGAGAGAGAGAGAGACCAACACAGAGTGAGAGAGAGACCAACAGAAAGAGAGAGAGAGAGAGACCAATAGAGAGAGAGAGACCGACAGAGAGAGAGAGAGACCGACCAACACAGAGCGAGAGAGACCAACACAGAGCGAGAGAGACCAACACAGAGCGAGAGAGAGAGACCAACACAGAGCGAGAGAGAGAGACCAACACAGAGCGAGAGAGAGAGACCAACACAGAGCGAGAGAGAGAGACCAACACAGAGCGAGAGAGAGAGACCAACACAGAGCGAGAGAGAGAGACCAACACAGAGCGAGAGAGAGAGACCCACAGAGCGAGAGAGAGAGACCCACAGAGCGAGAGAGAGAGACCCACAGAGCGAGAGAGAGAGACCCACAGAGCGAGAGAGAGACCAACACAGAGCGAGAGAGAGACCAACACAGAGCGAGAGAGAGACCAACACAGAGCGAGAGAGAGACCAACACAGAGCGAGAGAGAGCGAGAGAGAGAGAGAGGGACCAACACAGAGAGAGAGAGAGAGAGAGAGAGAGAGAGAGAGAGAGGGACCAACACAGAGAGAGAGAGCGAGCGAGACCAACAGAGAGAGCGAGAGACCAACAGAGAGAGAGAGACCAACAGAGAGCGAGAGAGAGAGACCAACACAGAGCGAGAGAGCGAGACCCATAGAGCGAGAGAGAGACCAACACAGAGCGAGAGAGAGAGAGAGAGAGAGACCAACACAGAGCGAGAGAGAGAGACCAACACAGAGCGAGAGAGAGCGAGCGAGCGAGCGAGAGCGAGAGGAGAGGAGAGAGAGGAGAGAGAGGGACCAACAGAGAGCAAGAAAGACCAACACAGAGCGAGAAAGACCAACACAGAGTGAGAGAGAAAGACCAACACAGAGCGAGAGAGAAAGACCAACACAGAGCGAGAGAGAAAGACCAACACAGAGCGAGAGAGAAAGACCAACACAGAGCGAGAGAGAAAGACCAACACAGAGCGAGAGAGAAAGACCAACACAGAGCGAGAGAGAAAGACCAACACAGAGCGAGAGAGAAAGACCAACACAGAGCGAGAGAGAAAGACCAACACAGAGCGAGAGAGAAAGACCAACACAGAGCGAGAGAGAAAGACCAACACAGAGCGAGAGAGAAATACCAACACAGAGCGAGAGAGAAAGACCAACACAGAGCGAGAGAGAAAGACCAACACAGAGCGAGAGAGAAAGACCAACACAGAGCGAGAGAGAGAGAGAGGGAGAGAGAGAGAGAGGCACCAACACAGAGAGAGAGCGAGCGAGACCAACAGAGAGAGAGAGCGAGACCAACAGAGAGAGAGACCAACAGAGAGAGAGAGAGAGAGACCAACACAGAGAGAGAGAGAGAGACCAACACAGAGCGAGAGAGAGAGACCAACACAGAGAGAGAGAGACCAACACAGAGAGAGAGAGACCAACACAGAGTGAGAGAGAACGACCAACACAGAGCGAGAGAGACCAACACAGAGCGAGAGAGAGCGAGAGAGAACACAGAGCGAGAGAGACCAACACAGAGCGAGAGAGAGACCAACACAGAGCGAGAGAGAAAGACCAACAGAGAGCGAGAGAGAAAGACCAACACAGAGCGAGAGAGAAAGACCAACACAGAGCGAGAGAGAAAGACCAACACAGAGCGAGAGAGAGAGAGGCACCAACACAGAGCGAGAGAGAGAGACCAACACAGAGCGAGAGAGAGAGACCAACACAGAGCGAGAGAGAGAGACACAGAGCGAGAGAGAGAGAGCCCAACACAGAGCGAGAGAGAGAGAGAGCCCAACACAGAGCGAGAGAGAGAGAGAGCGAGCCCAACACAGAGCGAGAGAGAGAGGGAGAGAGCGAGCCCAACACAGAGCGAGAGAGAGAGAGAGCCCAACACAGAGCGAGAGAGAGAGAGAGAGAGAGAGGCACCAACACAGAGAGAGAGAGAGAGCGAGCGAGACCAACAGAGAGAGAGAGCGAGACCAACAGAGAGAGAGACCAACAGAGAGAGAGAGAGAGACCAACACAGAGAGAGAGAGAGAGAGACCAACACAGAGAGAGAGAGAGAGAGACCGACACAGAGCGAGAGAGAGAGACCAACACAGAGAGAGAGAGAGAGAGATCAACACAGAGAGAGAGACCAACACAGAGCGAGAGAGAACGACCAACACAGAGCGAGAGAGACCAACACAGAGCGAGAGAGAGAGAGAGAGAGAGGCACCAACACAGAGAGAGAGACCAACACAGAGCGAGAGAGACCAACACAGAGCGAGAGAGAGACCAACACAGAGCGAGAGAGAAAGACCAACAGAGAGCGAGAGAGAAAGACCAACACATAGCGAGAGAGAAAGACCAACACAGAGCGAGAGAGAAAGACCAACACAGAGCGAGAGAGAGAGAGGCACCAACACAGAGCGAGAGAGAGAGACCAACACAGAGCGAGAGAGAGAGACCAACACAGAGCGAGAGAGAGAGACCAACACAGAGCGAGAGAGAGAGCCCAACACAGAGCGAGAGAGAGAGAGAGCCCAACACAGAGCGAGAGAGAGAGAGAGAGCCCAACACAGAGCGAGAGAGAGAGAGCGAGCCCAACACAGAGAGAGAGAGAGAGAGAGAGAGAGAGCCCAACACAGAGCGAGAGAGAGAGAGAGAGAGAGAGCCCAACAGAGCGAGAGAGAGAGAGCCCAACACAGAGCGAGAGAGAGAGAGAGCCCAACACAGAGCGAGAGAGAGAGAGAGCCCAACACAGAGCGAGAGAGAGAGAGCCCAACACAGAGCGAGAGAGAGAGACCGAGACCAACAGAGCGAGAGAGACCGAGACCAACAGAGCGAGAGAGAGAGAGACCAACACAGAGCGAGAGAGAGAGACCAACACAGAGCGAGAGAGAGAGACCAACACAGAGCGAGAGAGAGAGACCAACACAGAGCGAGAGAAAGAGAGAGAGAGGCCAAAAGAGCACGAGAGAGAGGCCAAAAGAGCACGAGAGAGAGGCCAAAAGAGCACAAGAGAGAGGCCAAAAGAGCACAAGAGAGAGGCCAAAAGAGCACAAGAGAGAGGCCAAAAGAGCGCAAGAGAGAGGCCAAAAGAGCGCAAGAGAGAGGCCAAAAGAGCGCAAGAGACACCAAAAGAGCGCAAGAGACACCAAAAGAGACAAAACACCAGAACAAAGCGAGAGAGAGACCAACAGAGAGAGAGAGAGAGAGAGAAACAGAAAGCGAGAGAGAGAGAAAGAAACAGAAAGCGAGAGAGAGACCAAAACAAAGCGAGAGAGAGAGAGAGAGAGAGAGAGAGACCAACACAGAGCGAGAGCGAGAGAGAGACCAATACAGAGCGAGAGAGAGCCCAACACAGAGCGAGAGAGAGAGAGAGACCAACACAGAGCGAGAGAGAGAGAGAGACCAACACAGAGCGAGAGAGAGAGAGAGACCAACACAGAGCGAGAGAGAGAGAGACCAACACAGAGCGCGAGAGACCAACACAGAGCGCGAGAGACCAACACAGAGCGCGAGAGAGAGGCCAAAAGAGCGCGAGAGAGAGGCCAAAAGAGCGCGAGAGAGAGGCCAAAAGAGCGCGAGAGAGAGGCCAAAAGAGCGCAAGAGAGAGGCCAAAAGAGCGCAAGAGAGGCCAAAAGAGCGCAAGAGAGGCCAAAAGAGCGCAAGAGAGAGGCCAAAAGAGCACAAGAGAGAGGCCAAAAGAGCGCAAGAGAGAGGCCAAAAGAGCGCAAGAGAGAGGCCAAAAGAGCGCAAGAGACACCAAAAGAGCGCAAGAGACACCAAAAGAGACAAAACACCAGAACAAAGCGAGAGAGAGACCAACAGAGAGAGAGAGAGAGAGAGAAACAGAAAGCGAGAGAGAGAGAGAAAGAAACAGAAAGCGAGAGAGAGACCAAAACAAAGCGAGAGAGAGAGAGAGAGAGAGAGAGACCAACACAGAGCGAGAGCGAGAGAGAGACCAATACAGAGCGAGAGAGAGCCCAACACAGAGCGAGAGAGAGAGAGAGACCAACACAGAGCGAGAGAGAGAGAGAGACCAACACAGAGCGAGAGAGAGAGAGAGACCAACACAGAGCGAGAGAGAGAGAGACCAACACAGAGCGCGAGAGACCAACACAGAGCGCGAGAGACCAACACAGAGCGCGAGAGACCAACACAGAGCGCGAGAGAGAGGCCAAAAGAGCGCGAGAGAGAGGCCAAAAGAGCGCGAGAGAGAGGCCAAAAGAGCGCGAGAGAGAGGCCAAAAGAGCGCGAGAGAGAGGCCAAAAGAGCGCAAGAGAGAGGCCAAAAGAGCGCAAGAGAGGCCAAAAGAGCGCAAGAGAGGCCAAAAGAGCGCAAGAGAGAGGCCAAAAGAGCGCAAGAGAGACACCAAAAGAGAAAACACCAAAACAAAGCGAGAGAGACCGAGAGAGAGAGAGAGATACAGAAAGCGAGAGACCAAAACAAAGCAAGAGAGCGAGAGACCAAAACAAAGCAAGAGAGCGAGAGAGCAAACCAAAGAGAGAGAGAGACCAAAACAAAGTGAGAGAGACCAAAACAAAGCGAGAGCGACCAAAACAAAGCGAGAGAGAGAGAGAGCCCAATACAAAGCGAGACCAACAAAAAGTGAGAGAGAGACCGCCCAATACAAAGCGAGAGAGACCAACACAGAGCGAGAGAGAGAGAGACCAACACAGAGCGAGAGAGAGAGAGACCAACACAGAGCGCGAGAGAGAAAGACCAACACAGAGCGAGAGAGAAAGACCAACACAGAGCGAGAGAGAAAGACCAACACAGAGCGAGAGAGAAAGACCAACACAGAGCGAGAGAGAAAGACCAACACAGAGCGAGAGAGAAAGACCAACACAGAGCAAGAAAGACCAACACAGAGCGAGAAAGACCAACACAGAGCGAGAGAGAAAGACCAACACAGAGCGAGAGAGAAAGACCAACACAGAGCGAGAGAGAAAGACCAACACAGAGCGAGAGAGAAAGACCAACACAGAGCGAGAGAGAAAGACCAACACAGAGCGAGAGAGAAAGACCAACACAGAGCGAGAGAGAAAGACCAACACAGAGCGAGAGAGAAAGACCAACACAGAGCGAGAGAGAAAGACCAACACAGAGCGAGAGAGAGAGAGAGAGAGGCACCAACACAGAGAGAGAGAGAGAGCGAGCGAGACTAACAGAGAGAGAGAGAGAGAGACCAACACAGAGAGAGAGAGAGAGACCAACACAGAGAGAGAGAGAGACCAACACAGAGCGAGAGAGAGAGACCAACACAGAGCGAGAGAGAGAGACCAACACAGAGCGAGAGAGACCAACACAGAGCGAGAGAGAAAGACCAACACAGAGCGAGAGAGACCAACACAGAGCGAGAGAGAGAGAGAGAGAGGCACCAACACAGAGAGAGAGACCAACACAGAGCGAGAGAGAGCGAGAGAGAACACAGAGCGAGAGAGACCAACACAGAGCGAGAGAGAGAGAGAGGCACCAACACAGAGAGAGAGACCAACACAGAGCGAGAGAGAGCGAGAGAGAACACAGAGCGAGAGAGACCAACACAGAGCGAGAGAGAAAGACCAACACAGAGCGAGAGAGAAAGACCAACACAGAGCGAGAGAGAAAGACCAACACAGAGCGAGAGAGAAAGACCAACACAGAGCGAGAGAGAGAGAGGCACCAACACAGAGCGAGAGAGAGAGACCAACACAGAGCGAGAGAGAGAGACCAACACAGAGCGAGAGAGAGAGACACAGAGCGAGAGAGAGAGAGCCCAACACAGAGCGAGAGAGAGAGCCCAACACAGAGCGAGAGAGAGAGGGAGGGAGAGAGCCCAACACAGAGCGAGAGAGGGAGAGAGCGAGCCCAACACAGAGCGAGAGAGAGAGAGAGAGAGCCCAACACAGAGCGAGAGAGAGAGAGAGAGAGAGAGGCACCAACAGAGAGAGAGAGAGAGAGCGAGCGAGACCAACAGAGAGAGAGAGCGAGACCAACAGAGAGAGAGACCAACAGAGAGAGAGAGAGACCAACACAGAGAGAGAGAGAGAGAGACCAACACAGAGAGAGAGAGAGACCAACACAGAGCGAGAGAGAGAGACCAACACAGAGAGAGAGAGAGAGAGATCAACACAGAGAGAGAGACCAACACAGAGCGAGAGAGAACGACCAACACAGAGCGAGAGAGACCAACACAGAGCGAGAGAGAGAGAGAGAGAGAGAGAGGCACCAACACAGAGAGAGAGACCAACACAGAGCGAGAGAGAGCGAGAGAGAACACAGAGCGAGAGAGACCAACACAGAGCGAGAGAGAGACCAACACAGAGCGAGAGAGAAAGACCAACAGAGAGCGAGAGAGAAAGACCAACACATAGCGAGAGAGAAAGACCAACACAGAGCGAGAGAGAAAGACCAACACAGAGCGAGAGAGGCACCAACACAGAGCGAGAGAGAGAGACCAACACAGAGCGAGAGAGAGAGACCAACACAGAGCGAGAGAGAGAGACCAACACAGAGCGAGAGAGAGAGACACAGAGCGAGAGAGAGAGAGCCCAACACAGAGCGAGAGAGAGAGAGAGCCCAACACAGAGCGAGAGAGAGAGGGAGAGAGCGAGCCCAACACAGAGCGAGAGAGAGAGGGAGAGAGCGAGCCCAACACAGAGCGAGAGAGAGAGAGAGAGAGAGAGAGCCCAACACAGAGCGAGAGAGAGAGAGAGAGAGAGCCCAACAGAGCGAGAGAGAGAGAGCCCAACACAGAGCGAGAGAGAGCCCAACACAGAGCGAGAGAGAGCCCAACACAGAGCGAGAGAGAGAGAGCCCAACACAGAGCGAGAGAGAGAGACCGAGACCAACAGAGCGAGAGAGACCGAGACCAACAGAGCGAGAGAGAGAGAGACCAACACAGAGCGAGAGAGAGAGACCAACACAGAGCGAGAGAGAGAGACCAACACAGAGCGAGAGAAAGAGAGAGAGAGGCCAAAAGAGCACGAGAGAGAGGCCAAAAGAGCACGAGAGAGAGGCCAAAAGAGCACGAGAGAGAGGCCAAAAGAGCGCGAGAGAGAGGCCAAAAGAGCACAAGAGAGAGGCCAAAAGAGCGCAAGAGAGAGGCCAAAAGAGCGCAAGAGAGAGGCCAAAAGAGCGCAAGAGAGGCCAAAAGAGCGCAAGAGAGAGGCCAAAAGAGCGCAAGAGACACCAAAAGAGCGCAAGAGACACCAAAAGAGACAAAACACCAGAACAAAGCGAGAGAGAGACCAACAGAGAGAGAGAGAGAGAGAGAAACAGAAAGCGAGAGAGAGAGAGAGAGAAACAGAAAGCGAGAGAGAGACCAAAACAAAGCGAGAGAGAGAGAGAGAGAGAGAGACCAACACAGAGCGAGAGCGAGAGAGAGACCAATACAGAGCGAGAGAGAGCCCAACACAGAGCGAGAGAGAGAGAGAGCCCAACACAGAGCGAGAGAGAGAGAGAGACCAACACAGAGCGAGAGAGAGACCAACACAGAGCGAGAGAGAGAGAGAGAGACCAACACAGAGCGAGAGAGAGAGAGAGACCAACACAGAGCGAGAGAGAGAGAGAGACCAACACAGAGCGAGAGAGAGAGAGACCAACACAGAGCGCGAGAGACCAACACAGAGCGCGAGAGACCAACACAGAGCGCGAGAGACCAACACAGAGCGCGAGAGACCAACACAGAGCGCGAGAGAGAGGCCAAAAGAGCGCGAGAGAGAGGCCAAAAGAGCGCGAGAGAGAGGCCAAAAGAGCGCGAGAGAGAGGCCAAAAGAGCGCAAGAGAGGCCAAAAGAGCGCAAGAGAGGCCAAAAGAGCGCAAGAGAGAGGCCAAAAGAGCGCAAGAGAGACACCAAAAGAGAAAACACCAAAACAAAGCGAGAGAGACCGAGAGAGAGAGATACAGAAAGCGAGAGACCAAAACAAAGCAAGAGAGCGAGAGACCAAAACAAAGCAAGAGAGCGAGAGACCAAAACAAAGAGAGAGAGAGACCAAAACAAAGTGAGAGAGACCAAAACAAAGCGAGAGCGACCAACACAAAGCGAGAGAGAGAGAGAGCCCAATACAAAGCGAGACCAAAAAAAGTGAGAGAGAGACCGCCCAAAACAAAGCGAGAGAGACCAACACAGAGCGAGAGAGAGACCAACACAGAGAGAGAGAGACCAACACAGAGCTAGAGAGAGAGAGACCAACACAGAGAGAGAGAGAGAGAGAGAGAGAGACCAACAGAGAGAGAGAGAGACCAACACAGAGCGAGAGAGAGAGACCAACACAGCGAGAGAGAGAGAGAGAGAGAGAGAGAGAGAGACCAACAGAGCGAGAGAGAGAGAGAGAGAGAGACCAACTGAGCGAGAGAGAGAGAGAGAGAGAGAGAGAGAGAGACCAACAGAGCGAGAGAGAGAGAGAGAGAGAGAGACCAACAGAGCGAGAGAGAGAGAGAGAGAGACCAACAGAGAGAGAGAGAGACCAACAGAGAGAGAGAGAGAGAGAGACCAACACAGAGAGAGAGAGACCAACAGAGCGAGAGAGAGAGAGAGAGAGAGAGACCAACAGAGCGAGAGAGAGAGAGAGAGAGGCACCAACAGAGAGAGAGAGAGAGCGAGCGAGACCAACAGAGAGAGCGAGCGAGACCAACACAGAGCGAGAGAGAGAGAGAGACCAACACAGAGCGAGAGAGACCAACACAGAGCGAGAGAGAGAGAGAGAGAGAGAGAGACCAACACAGAGCGAGAGAGAGAGAGAGACCAACACAGAGCGAGAGAGAGAGAGAGAGACCAACACAGAGCGAGAGAGAGAGAGAGAGAGAGAGACCAACACAGAGCGAGAGAGAGAGAGAGAGACCAACACAGAGCGAGAGAGAGAGAGAGACCAACACAGAGCGAGAGAGAGAGAGAGAGAGAGAGACCAACACAGAGCGAGAGAGAGAGAGAGAGAGAGACCAACACAGAGCGAGAGAGAGAGAGAGAGAGAGACCAACACAGAGCGAGAGAGAGAGAGAGACCAACACAGAGCGAGAGAGAGAGAGAGACCAACACAGAGCGAGAGAGAGAGACCAACACAGAGCGAGAGAGAGAGAGAGACCAACACAGAGCGAGAGAGAGAGAGAGACCAACACAGAGCGAGAGAGAGAGAGAGACCAACACAGAGCGAGAGAGAGAGAGAGACCAACACAGAGCGAGAGAGAGAGAGAGACCAACACAGAGCGAGAGAGAGAGAGAGACCAACACAGAGCGAGACCAACACAGAGAGAGACCAACACAGAGCGAGACCAACACAGAGCGAGACCAACACAGAGAGAGACCAACACAGAGAGAGACCAACACAGAGCGAGAGAGACCAACACAGAGCGAGAGAGACCAACACAGAGCGAGAGAGACCAACACAGAGCGAGAGAGACCAACACAGAGCGAGAGAGACCAACACAGAGCGAGAGAGACCAACACAGAGAGAGAGACCAACAGAGAGAGACCAACAGAGAGACCAACAGAGAGAGACCAACAGAGAGACCAACAGAGAGAGACCAACAGAGAGAGACCAACAGAGAGAGACCAACAGAGAGAGACCAACAGAGAGAGACCAACAGAGAGAGACCAACAGAGAGCGAGAGAGAGAGAGACCAACACAGAGTGAGAGAGAGACCAACTCAGAGCGAGAGAGAGAGAGACCAACACAGAGCGAGAGAGAGAGTCCAACACAGAGCGAGAGAGAGACCAACACAGAGCGAGAGAGAGACCAACACAGAGCGAGAGAGACCAACACAGAGCGAGAGAGACCAACACAGAGCGAGAGAGAGCGAGACCAACACAGAGCGAGAGAGAGAGAGACCAACACAGAGCGAGAGAGAGAGAGACCAACACAGAGCGAGAGAGAGAGACCAACACAGAGCGAGAGAGAGAGACCAACACAGAGCGAGAGAGAGAGACCAACACAGAGCGAGAGAGAGAGAGACCAACACAGAGCGAGAGAGAGAGACCAACACAGAGCGAGAGAGAGACCAACACAGAGCGAGAGAGAGACCAACACAGAGCGAGAGAGAGAGACCAACACAGAGCGAGAGAGAGAGACCAACACAGAGCGAGAGAGAGAGACCAACACAGAGCGAGAGAGAGAGACCAACACAGAGCGAAAGAGAGAGACCAACACAGAGCGAAAGAGAGAGACCAACACAGAGCGAAAGAGAGAGACCAACACAGAGCGAAAGAGAGAGACCAATACAGAGGGAGAGAGACCAACACAGAGGGAGAGAGACCAACACAGAGCGAGAGAGACCAACACACAGCGAGAGAGACCAACACAGAGCGAGAGAGACCAACACAGAGCGAGAGAGACCAACACAGAGCGAGAGAGACCAACACAGAGCGAGAGAGACCAACACAGAGCGAGAGAGACCAACACACAGCGAGAGAGACCAACACACAGCGAGAGAGACCAACACACAGCGAGAGAGACCAACACACAGCGAGAGAGACCAACACACAGCGAGAGAGAGAGACCAATACAGAGGGAGAGAGAGAGACCAATACAGAGGGAGAGAGAGAGAGACCAACACAGAGCGAGAGAGAGAGAGAGCGAGGGACCAACAGAGAGAGAGAGAGAGAGAGAGAGAGAGAGAGAGGGACCAACACAGAGAGAGAGAGAGAGAGAGAGCGAGACCAACAGATAGAGCGAGAGACCAACAGAGAGAGAGAGACCAACACAGAGTGAGAGAGAGAGAGACCAACACAGAGCGAGAGAGAGAGACCAACACAGAGCGAGAGAGAGAGAGAAACCAACACAGAGCGAGAGAGAGAGAGAGAGACCAACACAGAGCAAGAGAGAGAGAGAGACCAACACAGAGCAAGAGAGAGAGACCAACACAGAGCGAGAGAGAGAGAGACCAACACAGAGCGAGAGAGAGACCAACACAGAGCGAGAGAGAGAGAGACCAACACAGAGCGAGAGAGAGAGAGACCAACAGAGAGAGACCAACAGAGAGAGACCAACAGAGAGAGACCAACAGAGAGAGACCAACAGAGAGAGACCAACAGAGAGAGACCAACACAGAGCGAGAGAGAGAGAGACCAACACAGAGCAAGAGAGAGAGACCAACACAGAGCGAGAGAGAGAGAGACCAACACAGAGCGAGAGAGAGAGAGACCAACACAGAGCGAGAGAGCGAGAGAGAGACCAACACAGAGCGAGAGAGCGAGAGAGAGACCAACACAGAGCGAGAGAGCGAGAGAGAGACCAACACAGAGCGAGAGAGAGAGAGAGACCAACAGGGAGAGAGAGACCAACAGGGAGAGAGAGACCAACAGAGAGACCAACAGAGAGAGACCAACAGAGAGAGACCAACAGAGAGAGACCAACAGAGAGAGACCAACAGAGAGAGACCAACAGAGAGAGAGAGAGAGAGACCAACACAGAGCGAGAGAGAGAGAGACCAACACAGAGCGAGAGAGAGAGAGACCAACACAGAGCGAGAGAGAGAGAGACCAACACAGAGCGAGAGAGAGAGAGACCAACACAGAGCGAGAGAGAGAGAGACCAACACAGAGCGAGAGAGAGAGACCAACACAGAGCGAGAGAGAGAGACCAACACAGAGCGAGAGAGAGAGAGACCAACACAGAGCGAGAGAGAGAGAGACCAACACAGAGCGAGAGACCAACACAGAGCGAGAGAGAGAGACCAACACAGAGCGAGAGAGAGAGACCAACACAGCGCGAGAGAGAGAGACCACCACAGAGCAAGAGAGAGAGACCAACACAGAGCGAGAGAGAGAGACCACCACAGAGCGAGAGAGAGAGACCAACACAGAGCGAGAGAGAGAGACCAACACAGAGCGAAAGAGAGAGACCAACACAGAGCGAAAGAGAGAGACCAACACAGAGCGAAAGAGAGAGACGAACACACAGCGAAAGAGAGAGACGAACACACAGCGAGAGAGACCAACACAAAGCGAGAGAGACCAACACAGAGCGAGAGAGACCAACACACAGCGAGAGAGACCAACACACAGCGAGAGAGACCAACACACAGCGAGAGAGACCAACACACAGCGAGAGAGACCAACACACAGCGAGAGAGACCAACACACAGCGAGAGAGACCAACACACAGCGAGAGAGACCAACACACAGCGAGAGAGACCAACACAGAGCGAGAGAGAGGGAGAGCGAGGGACCAACAGAGAGAGAGAGAGAGAGAGAGAGGGACCAACACAGAGAGAGAGAGAGAGAGAGCGAGCGAGACCAACAGAGAGAGCGAGAGACCAACAGAGAGAGACCAACACAGAGTGAGAGAGAGAGAGACCAACACAGAGCGAGAGAGAGAGAGAGACCAACACAGAGCGAGAGAGAGAGAGACCAACACAGAGCGAGAGAGAGAGACCAACACAGAGAGAGAGAGAGAGAGACCAACACAGAGCAAGAGAGAGAGAGAGAGACCAACACAGAGCGAGAGAGAGAGAGACCAACACAGAGCGAGAGAGAGAGAGAGAGACCAACACAGAGCGAGAGAGAGAGAGACCAACACAGAGCGAGAGAGAGAGAGACCAACACAGAGCGAGAGAGAGAGAGACCAACAGAGCGAGAGAGAGAGACCAACACAGAGCGAGAGAGAGAGACCAACACAGAGCGAAAGAGACCAACACAGAGCGAAAGAGACCAACACAGAGCGAAAGAGACCAACACAGAGCGAAAGAGACCAACACAGAGCGAAAGAGACCAACACAGAGCGAAAGAGACCAACACAGAGCGAAAGAGACCAACACAGAGCGAAAGAGACCAACACAGAGCGAAAGAGACCAACACAGAGCGAAAGAGACCAACACAGAGCGAAAGAGACCAACACAGAGCGAAAGAGACCAACACAGAGCGAAAGAGACCAACACAGAGCGAAAGAGACCAACACAGAGCGAGAGAGACCAACACAGAGCGAGAGAGACCAACACAGAGCGAGAGAGAGAGACCAACACAGAGCGAGAGAGAGAGAGAGAGAGGGACCAACACAGAGAGAGAGAGAGAGAGAGAGAGAGAGAGAGAGAGAGAGAGAGAGAGAGAGAGAGGGACCAACACAGAGAGAGAGAGCGAGAACAGAGAGAGCGAGAGACCAACAGAGAGAGAGAGACCAACAGAGAGCGAGAGAGAGAGAGAGACCAACACAGAGCGAGAGAGAGAGACCCACAGAGCGAGAGAGAGACCAACACAGAGCGAGAGAGAGAGAGAGAGAGACCAACACAGAGCGAGAGAGAGCGAGAGAGCGAGCGAGCGAGCGAGCAAGAGCAGGAGCGAGAGCGAGAGGAGAGGAGAGAGAGAGGAGAGAGAGGGACCAACAGAGAGAGAGAGCGAGACCAACAGAGAGCGAGCGAGACCAACAGAGAGCGAGCGAGACCAACAGAGAGCGAGCGAGACCAACAGAGAGAGAGAGACCAACAGAGAGAGAGAGACCAACAGAGAGAGCGAGAGAGAGACCAACAAAGAGCGAGCGAGAGAGAGACCAACAAAGAGCGAGCGAGAGAGAGAGACCAACACAGAGCGAGAGAGAGAGAGACCAACAAAGAGCGAGCGAGAGAGAGAGACCAACACAGAGCGAGAGAGAGAGACCAACACAGAGCGAGAGACCAACACAGAGCGAGAGAGAGAGAGAGACCAACACAGAGCGAGAGAGAGAGAGACACCAACACAGAGCGAGAGAGAGAGAGACACCAACACGGAGCGAGAGAGAGAGACCAACACAGAGCGAGAGAGAGAGAGAGAGACCAACACAGAGCGAGAGAGAGAGAGAGAGACCAACACAGAGCGAGAGAGAGAGAGACCAACACAGAGCGAGAGAGAGAGAGAGAGACCAACACAGAGCGAGAGAGAGAGAGACCAACACAGAGCGAGAGAGAGAGACCAACACAGAGCGAGCGAGAGACCAACACAGAGCGAGCGAGAGAGACCACCACAGAGCGAGTGAGAGAGACCACCAACAGAGCGAGCGAGAGAGACCACCAACACAGAGCGAGAGAGAGACCACCAACACAGAGCGAGAGAGAGAGACCACCAACACAGAGCGAGAGAGAGAGACCACCAACACAGAGCGAGAGAGAGAGACCACCAACACAGAGCGAGAGAGACCACCAACACAGAGCGAGAGAGAGAGACCAACACAGAGCGAGAGAGAGAGACCAACACAGAGCGAGAGAGAGAGACCAACACAGAGCGAGAGAGAGAGACCAACACAGAGCGAGAGAGAGAGAGAGAGACCAACACAGAGCGAGAGAGAGAGACCAACACAGAGCGAGAGACCAACACAGAGCGAGAGAGAGAGACCAACACAGAGCGAGAGAGAGAGAGACACCAACACGGAGCGAGAGAGAGAGAGACACCAACACAGAGCGAGAGAGAGAGAGACCAACACAGAGCGAGAGAGAGAGAGAGAGACCAACACAGAGCGAGAGAGACCAACACACAGCGAGAGAGACCAACACAGAGCGAGAGAGACCAACACACAGCGAGAGAGACCAACACACAGCGAGAGAGACCAACACACAGCGAGAGAGACCAACACACAGCGAGAGAGACCAACACACAGCGAGAGAGACCAACACACAGCGAGAGAGACCAACACACAGCGAGAGAGAGAGACCAACACAGAGCGAGAGAGAGAGAGAGGGACCAAGAGAGAGAGAGACAGAGAGGGACCAAGCGAGAGAGAGAGAGAGAGAGAGAGAGAGAGAGGGACCAACAGAGAGAGAGAGAGGCACCAACACAGAGAGAGAGAGCGAGCGAGACCAACAGAGAGAGAGAGAGACCAACAGAGAGAGAGACCAACAGAGAGAGAGAGAGAGAGACAAACAGAGAGAGAGAGACCAACACAGAGAGAGAGAGAGAGAGAGAGAGAGACCAACACAGAAAGAGAGAGAGAGAGAGAGAGAGACCAACACAGAGAGAGAGAGACCAACACAGAGAGAGAGAGAGAGAGAGACCAACAGAGAGAGAGAGAGAGAGAGACCCCAACAGAGAGAGAGAGAGAGACCAACACAGAGGGGGACCAACAGAGAGAGAGGGAGAGAGAGACCAACACAGCGAGAGAGACCAACAATAGGGAGAGAGAGACCAACAGAGAGAGAGAGAGAGACCAACAGAGAGAGAGAGAGACCAATAGAGAGAGAGAGACCAATAGAGAGAGAGAGACCAACACAGAGAGAGAGAGAGAGAGAGAGAGAGAGAGAGAGAGACCAACACAGAGTGAGAGAGAGACCAACAGAAAGAGAGAGAGAGACCAATAGAGAGAGAGACCGACACAGAGAGAGAGACACCGACCAACACAGAGCGAGAGAGACCAACACAGAGCGAGAGAGACCAACACAGAGCGAGAGAGACCAACACAGAGCGAGAGAGACCAACACAGAGCGAGAGAGAGAGACCAACACAGAGCGAGAGAGAGAGACCAACACAGAGCGAGAGAGAGAGACCAACACAGAGCGAGAGAGAGAGACCCACAGAGCGAGAGAGAGAGACCCACAGAGCGAGAGAGAGAGACCAACACAGAGCGAGAGAGAGACCAACACGGAGCGAGAGAGAGACCAACACAGAGCGAGAGAGAGACCAACACAGAGCGAGAGAGAGACCAACACAGAGCGAGAGAGAGCGAGAGAGAGAGAGAGGGACCAACACAGAGAGAGAGAGAGAGAGAGAGAGAGGGACCAACACAGAGAGAGAGAGCGAGCGAGACCAACAGAGAGAGCGAGAGACCAAGAGAGAGAGAGAGACCAACAGAGAGCGAGAGAGAGAGAGAGAGAGACCAACACAGAGCGAGAGAGAGAGACCCATAGAGCGAGAGAGAGACCAACACAGAGCGAGAGAGAGAGAGAGAGACCAACACAGAGCGAGAGAGAGAGACCAACACAGAGCGAGAGAGAGAGAGCGAGAGAGCGAGCGAGCGAGCAAGAGCGAGAGCGAGAGGAGAGGAGAGGAGAGAAGAGAGAGGGACCAACAGAGAGAGAGAGCGAGCGAGACCAACAGAGAGCGAGCGAGACCAACAGAGAGCGAGCGAGACCAACAGAGAGAGAGACCAACAGAGAGAGAGAGAGAGACCAACAGAGCGAGAGAGAGAGAGAGACGAACACAGAGCAAGAGAGACCAACACAGAGCGAGCGAGAGAGAGACCAACACAGAGCGAGAGAGAGACCAACACAGAGCGAGAGAGAGAGAGACCAACACAGAGCGAGAGAGAGAGACCAACACAGAGCGAGAGAGAGAGACCAACACAGAGCGAGAGAGAGAGACCAACACAGAGCGAGAGAGAGAGAGAGACCAACACAGAGCGAGAGAGAGAGACCAACACAGAGCGAGAGAGAGAGACCAACACAGAGCGAGAGAGAGAGAGAGACCAACACAGAGCGAGAGAGAGAGAGAGACCAACACAGAGCGAGAGAGAGACCAACACAGAGCGAGAGAGAGAGAGACACCAACACGGAGCGAGAGAGAGAGAGACCAACACAGAGCGAGAGAGAGAGAGAGACCAACACAGAGCGAGAGAGAGAGAGAGACCAACACAGAGAGAGAGAGAGAGACCAACACAGAGCGAGAGAGAGAGAGAGAGAGACCAACACAGAGCGAGCGAGACCAACACAGAGCGAGCGAGAGAGACCAACACAGAGCGAGCGAGAGAGACCAACACAGAGCGAGCGAGAGAGACCAACACAGAGCGAGAGAGAGAGACCAACACAGAGCGAGAGAGAGAGACCAACACAGAGCGAGAGAGAGAGACCACCAACACAGAGCGAGAGAGAGAGACCAACACAGAGCGAGAGAGAGAGACCAACACACAGCGAGAGAGACCAACACACAGCGAGAGAGACCAACACACAGCGAGAGAGACCAACACACAGCGAGAGAGACCAACACACAGCGAGAGAGACCAACACACAGCGAGAGAGACCAACACACAGCGAGAGAGACCAACACAGAGCGAGAGAGAGAGACCAACACAGAGCGAGAGAGAGAGACCAACACAGAGCGAGAGAGAGAGAGAGGGACCAAGAGAGAGAGAGAGAGAGGGACCAAGAGAGAGAGAGAGAGAGAGAGGGACCAACAGAGAGAGAGAGAGGCACCAACACAGAGAGAGAGAGAGCGAGCGAGACCAACAGAGACAGCGAGAGAGACCAACAGAGAGAGAGAGACCAACAGAGAGAGAGACCAACAGAGAGAGAGAGAGAGACAAACAGAGAGAGAGAGAGACCAACACAGAGAGAGAGAGAGAGAGAGAGAGAGAGAGAGAGAGAGAGAGAGACCAACAGAGAGAGAGAGACCCCAACAGAGAGAGAGAGAGAGACCAATACAGAGGGGGACCAACAGAGAGAGAGGGAGAGAGAGACCAACACAGAGAGCGAGAGAGAGAGAGACCAACACAGCGAGAGAGACCAACAATAGGGAGAGAGAGACCAATAGGGAGAGAGAGACCAACAGAGAGAGAGAGAGACCAACAGAGAGAGAGAGAGACCAACAGAGAGAGACCAACAGAGAGAGAGAGAGAGAGAGAGAGAGAGAGACCAACACAGAGTGAGAGAGAGACCAACAGAAAGAGAGAGAGAGACCAACAGAAAGAGAGAGAGAGACCAACAGAAAGAGAGAGAGAGACCAACAGAAAGAGAGAGAGAGACCGACACAGAGAGAGAGAGACAGACCAACACAGAGCGAGAGAGACCAACACAGAGCGAGAGAGACCAACACAGAGCGAGAGAGACCAACACAGAGCGAGAGAGACCAACACAGAGCGAGAGAGACCAACACAGAGCGAGAGAGACCAACACAGAGCGAGAGAGAGAGACCAACACAGAGCGAGAGAGAGAGACCAACACAGAGCGAGAGAGAGAGACCAACACAGAGCGAGAGAGAGAGACCCACAGAGCGAGAGAGAGAGACCCACAGAGCGAGAGAGAGAGACCCACAGAGCGAGAGAGACCAACACAGAGCGAGAGAGAGAGAGAGAGAGAGAGACCAACACAGAGCGAGAGAGAGGCAACACAGAGCGAGAGAGAGACCAACACAGAGCGAGAGAGAGCGAGAGAGAGAGAGAGGGACCAACAGAGAGAGAGAGAGACCAAGAGAGAGAGAGAGACCAACAGAGAGAGAGAGAGAGAGAGAGACCAACAGAGCGAGAGAGAGAGAGAGAGCGAGAGAGACCAACAGAGAGAGCGAGAGAGACCAACAGAGAGAGCGAGAGAGACCAACAGAGAGAGAGAGACCAGCAGAGAGAGAGACCAACAGAGAGAGAGACCAACAGAGAGAGAGAGAGAGACCAACAGAGAGTGAGAGAGAGAGACCAACAGAGAGAGAGACCAACAGAGAGAGAGAGAGAGACCAACAGAGAGAGAGAGACCAACAGAGAGAGAAAGAGAGAGAGAGAGAGAGAGAGACCAACACAGAGAGAGAGAGACCAACACAGAGAGAGAGAGACCAACACAGAGAGAGAGAGAGAGACCAACAGAGAGAGAGACCAACAGAGAGAGAGACCAACAGAGAGAGAGAGAGAGAGACCAAAACAAAGCGAGAGAGACCAAAACAAAGCGAGAGAGAGACCAAAACAAAGCGAGACCAACAAAAAGTGAGAGAGAGACCGCCCAATACAAAGCGAGAGAGACCAACACAGAGAGAGAGAGAGAGAGACCAACACAGAGCGAGAGAGAGAGACCAACAGAGAGAGAGAGAGACCAACACAGAGAGAGAGACCAACACAGAGCGAGAGAGAGAGACCAACACCGAGCGAGAGAGAGAGACCAACACAGAGCGAGAGAGAGAGAGAGACCAACACAGAGCGAGAGAGAGAGAGAGAGACCAACACAGAGCGAGAGAGAGACCAACACAGAGCGAGAGAGAGAGAGAGAGAGACCAACACAGAGCGAGAGAGAGAGACCAACACAGAGCGAGAGAGAGAGACCAACACAGAGCGAGAGAGAGAGACCAACACAGAGCGAGAGAGACCAACACAGAGCGAGAGAGAGACTAACAGAGCGAAAGAGAGAGAGACTAACAGAGCGAGAGAGAGAGAGACTAACAGAGCGAGAGAGAGAGAGAGACCAACACAGAGCGAGAGAGAGAGAGACCAACACAGAGCGAGAGAGAGAGAGAGACCAACACAGAGCGAGAGAGAGAGAGACCAACACAGAGCGAGAGAGAGAGAGAGAGAGAGAGAGACCAACACAGAGCGAGAGAGACCAACACAGAGCGAGAGAGAGAGAGAGAGCGAGAGAGACCAACACAGAGCGAGAGAGACCAACACAGAGCGAGAGAGACCAACACAGAGCGAGAGAGACCAACACAGAGCGAGAGAGACCAACACAGAGCGAGAGAGACCAACACAGAGCGAGAGAGACCAACACAGAGCGAGAGAGACCAACACAGAGCGAGAGAGAGAGAGGGACCAACAGAGAGATAGAGAGAGAGAGGGACCAACAGAGAGAGAGAGAGGCACCAACACAGAGATAGAGAGAGAGAGAGGGACCAACAGAGAGAGAGAGAGGCACCAACACAGAGAGAGAGAGAGCGAGACCAACAGAGAGAGCGAGAGAGACCAACAGAGAGAGAGAGACCCACAGAGAGAGAGAGACCCCAACAGAGAGAGAGAGAGACCAACAGAGACAGAGAGAGAGAGAGAGAGAGAGACCAACAGAGAGAGAGAGAGAGAGACCCCAACAGAGAGACCAACAGAGAGAGAGAGAGACCAACAGAGAGAGAGAGAGACCAACACAGAGAGAGAGAGAGAGACCAACAGAGAGAGAGAGAGAGACCAACAGAGAGAGAGACCAACAGAGAGAGAGAGAGAGAGAGAGAGAGACCCCAACAAAGAGAGAGAGACCAACACAGAGAGAGAGAGAGAGAGGGGAGAGAAAGAGAGAGAGAGAGAGAGAGAGAGAGAGAGAGAGAGAGAGAGAGACCAATACAGAGAGGGACCAACAGAGAGAGAGGGCGAGAGAGACCAACACAGAGGGCGAGAGAGAGAGAGACCAACAGAGAGAGAGAGACCAATAGAGAGAGAGAGAGAGAGACCAATAGAGAGAGACCAACAGAGAGAGAGACAAACAGAGAGAGAGACAAACAGAGAGAGAGAGACCAACACAGAGACCAACACAGAGAGAGAGAGAGAGAGAGAGAGACCAACACAGAGAGAGAGAGAGACCAACACAGAGAGCGAGAGAGAGAGCAACACAGAGAGAGACTAATAGAGAGAGAGAGAGAGAACAGAGAGAGAGAGACCAACAGAAACAGAGAGAGAGACCAACAGAGAGAGAGAGAGAGACCAACAGAGAGAGAGAGAGAGAGAGACCAACAGAGAGAGAGAGAGAGAGAGAGACCAACAGAGAGAGAGAGAGACCCCAACAGAGAGAGAAAGACCAACACAGAGAGAGAGAAAGAGAGAGAGAGAGAGACCAACAGAGAGAGAGAGAGAGAGAGAGAGACCAATAGAGAGAGAGAGACCAATAGAGAGAGAGAGAGAGAGAGACCAACAGAGACCAACACAGAGAGAGAGAGACCAACACAGAGAGAGAGAGACCAACACAGAGAGAGAGAGAGACCAACACAGAGAGAGACCAATAGAGAGAGAGAGAGAGAGAGAGAACAGAGAGAGAGAGAGAGAGACCAACAGAAACAGAGAGAGACCAACAGAGAGAGAGAGAGACCAACAGAGAGAGAGAGAGAGAGAGACCAACAGAGAGAGAGAGAGACCCCAACAGAGAGAGAGAGACCAACAAAGAGAGAGAGAGAGAGAGAGAGAGAGAGAGACCAATACAGAGAGGGACCAACAGAGAGAGAGGGCGAGAGAGACCAACACAGAGGGCGAGAGAGAGACCAACACAGCAAGAGAGACCAACAAAGAGAGAGAGAGAGACCAACAGAGAGAGAGACCAATAGAGACAGAGAGAGAGACCAATAGAGAGAGAGAGACCAATAGAGAGAGAGAGAGAGACCAACAGAGAGAGAGACAAACAGAGAGAGAGAGAGACCAACACAGAGAGAGAGACCAACACAGAGAGAGAGAGAGAGAGAGAGAGAGAGACCAACACAGAGAGCGAGAGAGAGAGACCAACAGAGAGAGAGAGACCAACACAGAGAGAGATCAATAGAGAGAGAGAGAGACCAACAGAAAGAGAGAGAGAGAGACCAATAGAGAGAGACCGACCAACACAGAGAGAGAGAGAGAGAGACCAAGACCAACACAGAGCGAGATAGAGAGAGACCGAGACCAAAACAGAGCGAGAGAGTGACCGAGACACCAATAGAGAGCGAGAAAGAGACCAGACAAGAGCGCACGAGGGAGAGACCAGACAAGAGCGCACGAGGGAGAGACCAGACAAAAGCGCACGAGGGAGAGACCAGACAAAAGTGCAGAAAGAGAGCGAGACCAGAGAAAGAGAGAGCGAGACCAGAGAAAGAGAGAAAGCGTGAGACCAGAGAAAGAGAGAAAGCGCGAGACCAGAGAAAGAGAGAAAGCGCGAGACCAGAGAAAGAGAGAAAGCGCGAGACCAGAGAAAGAGAAAGCGCGAGACCAGAGAAAGAGAAAGCGCGAGACCAAAGAAAGAGCGCGAGACCAGAGAAAGAGAGCGCGAGACCAGAGAAAGAGAGCGCGAGACCAGAGAAAGGGAGAGCGAGACCAGAAAGGGAGAGCGTGAGACTGAAAGTGAGTGAGATCAAAAGCTAACCAGGTTTCTCAGAGGCAGGTGGAAACAGCAGGGCCTGAGCTTGGATGTAGCCCAGGTTCAAGTATTAGAGAAGTACAAAGCATTATTGACCTGGGCTGATTAATTGGCAGGGCATAAGCCTTAAATCCCTTGAGAGACGAACAGCAAGAAAGATAGAGGCTGGCCAGGAGCCATAGCACAATCTCTGTCAATCCCACCAAGGAAACCAAACACTTGCCCAATGAGTCTCTTGTCCAGTAGGGCCTCACTGAGAACCCAGAGCCTGTGGTGGACTCTTGATCAACTTTAGCCTATGATTAGCTCAGAATTCGCCATGTTGACCTTTGCTGGAGGGGGGGGATGGAGGAAAGGGGCATTCAACAACTGCAGTCTGGAAAACAACCAGCCCTTGGGAAGAAACCAACTCATCTGTATGTTGAGCTTCGAAGCTCTGGAAAGCCAACATTTGCTATCAAACACAGAAGGGTTCCTGGTCCCTTCAAACAACTCATGAACTGAAAATGACTGCGTGGAAATGTCAGGAACTATGATCAGCATCATGGCAGGCGTTGCAGCCAATCAGGTTGTTCGGAACACAGGTTGAACCTCACGGTATAAGCCTACGCTCCGAGCAACCTCGGTAACTGCCAGAGCATGCCCCATCATTTACCCAATCACCAAAACCCTTCATTCCCTCACTCCCACTTACCAGAAGAGGTTGCAGCGCCCCTCTTCTCAAGTCTGATGCCTTGATTGGAGCCTCGTTTCCATTCCATGCCAGCCATGTTAGATTAGTATTTGTTTGAAAGAACAGGTTGCATGCTCAACACAACCTGATTTTCAAAGAAATAAATGCCTATTAGTGCCCCGGATCGTAAACCCGGGCAGCAAATAGCCATGACGAGTCACCCAGGCTGTACCGGGTGGTAATGTCTCGGGGCCCTCGTTAACGGCCTGCGGTCCGTTACCACCCAGGTAACTCGTCATTATGGCTAGAGTAACTTTGTGGGAACCACACAGAAACTGTACTGTGTTTGTTAGAATCCTCCAGGAGTATAGCACAGTGATTGCAAACTATAAAAGACTAGTATGCTTGGTTTTTTGAGGTTGTTGTGGTGCCAACTTTGCTTAGACACATGCACCAAGTAGCTATTTATAATAGGAGAGTGTGTCGCAGTTGTGTGGGGCATAAAGGGGCAAAACCCCACCCCCTTAGTAGAACAGTGAAAAAATATTCTCCACACACGTGAACAAAATTGCACCACACTTGAATTAGGCAATTGATTGTTGGATTTATGTAGTTAAAGTCACTAGCATAAAATAACAAAAAGTGCCCTTTTAGGATGACAAGTGTTTCGACACATCAGTGTCCTTTTCAAATCAGGGCTGATAGCTAATTTCCAAATAGAAAGATGCCGTCTGAAATGATCATAAAATTCATGGGATAAATCAACCCTCAAAAGTTTGACTTTTGAAAAGGACACTATTGTGTCAAAACACGTGTCATCCTAAAAGGGCCCTTTGTTAATTTATGCTAGTGACTTTAACTACATAAATCCAACAATCAATTACCTAATATAAGTGTGGCGCAATTTTCTTCAAGTGTGTGGCGAATATTTTTTCTCTATAAAAGACTAGTACTTTATTCTAGGATTTTATTATCTTTCTGGCTTGATTTTGTTTTCGATGAAACTCTGCATTGTTTAATATAGTTACAAACCTCTTGTGTCGGATTCCTTCCTGGAGGCCACTTACGCATTGTTTCAATACACTACTGGGTACAAATGAAAGGTGTTGAACCTTATCGCTGCTGCCAGAATGTATGTGCATCCTCCAACCCTATAACAATAAATAAATACATGCTTCCCAAATACAAAGACATGTTTTTTTTAATCTTTAAATTATCTGGATGGGCCAAAGATAATTATTTTCAAAATATTTAGCTTGCCCAATATCTAGCTTTTGGAATTCTTCACTGATAAACAGCACCCAGGGAGGTCTCTGAATACTCTATGGATTGCAATGAAGATTAAGAAATGTACTATCCCGGTCCCCAAAGTCAGGATAGTTATTTTGGAAAAAGCCAGACAAAAGTGCTAAATTAAAAACAAAATTGCAAACAAACAGTACTGTTGTCCAAGTACAAATAATGTTTCTTGGATTTTTTCATGTAAACCGCAAAACAAAGGCTGTGAAAGTAGCCAATTCTACACACTGGAGTACATTTTGTTGGTTTCTAGCTTGTTCGAAGAAGAATTTGAGGTTCCATAGCACTCTAAATAACAGGTGTTAATTTTACCCAGTACAATGTGTTGGGGAGAGGTAGTATATCCCGCCCCCCTCTACCATTCCCTCAGTGGGTAGATGGTGTGTGAGCTAAGAGGGGAGACATCTCTGCCCCTTCCGTACATATTCGCATCACCCATCTTAGATACAAGTGTGTAGAAGTGTAACTAATGTGTGTAGATTGGACTCCATTTTGTGTTCTTCCAAACGCCATCTTTTTTTTAGGCCCATCAGCTCTCCCTCTCCCAGCGCAGCGCACAGCCAGCCCCCGCCACCTCCACCCCCTTGCCAGCTCTGCACAAGTCATGCTCTCACAGAAACTCAGCCCTTCATTGTTGCCATTAGCGAGTATCGAGCACTAACATTATGTGCTCATCGCAGAATGAGAGACCAAGCCTGCTCCAGGCCCAGTGCCCCATCCATCTCAGCTGACCGACTCATGCCCTTTCTACCCCCTCCCTGCCAAGCCATGGTCATCTGGCCGCATACCCCCTATTCGCTTTGAATGCATCTGCTCACCAGACTCTTCGGCTGGACCACCCTAAATTACCCACCATATATCAAATCCAGAGTGATCATATATTCTCTTCTAAAACTAACACCTATCCCCCATGCCTTTGAAATCGTGAGTCCCCAGGGACAATAAATCAGATCAAACCTTCTGATAAGGCACCTGTAAGAAAGAACCTTGTCCCATGCCCCCCCATAAAAGCATGGGTTAGAATTTACATATATTTGCCTATGTTTTATAAACGACCCCCTTTGATGCAATGGTTTATGCCAGCCATTATTCTTTGCATGCGAATTTCTGTTCAGTTTAGCCAGATAGCATTATGTCATCTCTGTGAAACTCGACCGACCTTCACCCTGCGACGATGAGCCCAGCTGACCACGTGCACTGTGACTTATGGAGACAGCAGCCAATGGAAACCAGGCATCCCCTATGGAGCTGGGATTAGTTCATGTGCTTAGCCAACTAAGTTTGTTACCTATACATGATGTAATCTATGATGCTTGCTGCCTTTTTAATGTGCTGCCTGTGTATCTGTTAGCAGAGCGCTCTCGGGCAGCAGAGTTCTTTGCTTGCATTCATTTACTTATATACATTTTGTTTCCCTTGCAATTACTCTCCTGGTCTCATCCGCTAGAGGGATGTGTACTTTATTCTATCTATTGGGACACGTGCATGCTAAGGTGCCAGTCTTCATTTGGTGACCCCTTTGTGCGTGATAGTCCTTGAGATACTTCCGTACCTGGAGCGAGATTCGGGGCTACCCGTGGAGGGCCATCGCCACACGGTGGGCAGAGTTCTACAAAAAGTGTACACTCCTGAGCAGGTTCTGTGTGTCCCAGCTTTGTGAATACCCAACTGCTGGCCGGAGCTGAGCAGGATCCTCCACGGGGAGGCCCCTTCGGGCTACACCACAAAAGGAGGCTCTTGGAAGAACACTGGCACGCGAGTACTAATTGCAAGGGAGAAAAATAAGGGAGGAGTGGGAGTATATGGTTGGGGGATGCAATAATAGGGGGAAAAGAACATGCATGGTTGGAGTGTGAGTGAATGAGATGTGTAGCTGAGAATTTTGTATTTTTCTTTTATGGCCATTGTTTTTTATAGGGAGAAATAAGTTGAAGAAAAGAGGAGATACGGGAACATAGCTCTGAAAAGGGGTAGAAGCCGTTGCCGGATTGCACTGTCCTGACCAGTGCATACATTAAAAGAGAAAAGAGAACAAAGTAGGAGCCTCATATAAGGAGTAGGCTCGATAGTAAACAGTAGTTGTTGTTTTAGGTCTTAATTTTCTCTAGTGTTTTTTTTCAGTATTGTGAGGAAGGCCCAGGAGGGGCACAGGTGATGTGAATGAAGGTGTGAAAGGGGGTTAGGGGATTGTTGGGTAAGGTTAAACTTGTGTTTTATGTTTTGTATTGTTGAAATATTTGTTGGTTGTGTTCTTTTAAAGTGTTCCATGGTTCATGTTATTTATGTGAAACAAAGAAAAAGTTCTAAAGAGGGGTGAGGTAAAAAACATACGTTCCCCTGTATTACCCTCTGAATAGAAGAGGTTAACAGAATGGAAAGAGAGAAGGAAGTATGTGCCCAAACATGGGGATGTACATCCCACTGTCCCATAATTGTAAAAACCTCCCCTTGTACCGAGAAGATAAAAAAATAAAATCACAACGAGTTGGTAGTGGAACTGAAGGGGGAGCGAACAACCTGCGTCTTGCCGGAAGAGGAGTCTTTTGATAAGGGAATACTTGATCATGTCGCCACCCATTTAATGGCTAAATACAAGGGGAAGAAGCTACAAAATAGGAGGCAAGTATTAGACTTGTGGAAAATGTTCAAAGAAGCACCCGCCGTACAGAGTAAGGACAAGGAAGTGGGTTGCGACTGGGGAAAGGGAAGATAAGGGAAAGGGTAAAAAAGAGAATAAAGAGCCCAAAAAACTATATCCGCTGCTCAGCGACCTGCAAAAGGGGTACGCAGACCCAGTGTATGTACCAGAGGGAAGTGCGCCAACTACTCCGGCAACTGCCCTGCCCCGCCCCTCCTTATGTCCAACTAACAACTACTCCTGCCCCCACAGGGCCGACAAATAGAGATCTAGAAATAGTACCAACATCCACTCAAGCAGAATTGGCCCGATTGGAAACATTATGGGAAGCACCTTTATCAGTGCCAGGGGGAGACCAACCGCCAGTACAACCCCCGGTGAAAAGATCTTCTCCATTACCAGAGGATTAGTGGAAATCTGTGGATTTTCTCTTTGGCATAGACAGCGCACCAATTAAAGCTGTGCGAGTGGAAAGAGAAGGGGAGACAGAAAGTGTACGTTACGATACTGTTGCTTCAGAGAGTGATGAAGAAATCTGGAGTGATTTTGACGAGGACGAAGGAGGGGTCGAGGGAGGGCTACCGCTACCACAAGTGCATTGGGCCACCCCACACGTCACAGAAGTAGCAGGTTGGGAGGGAAGTTTAAGGTCCCGCAGCCCCCTGCACTGCGGGACTGTCTATCTCTACAGCCCCCCTTCCCAGCGCTTGTCTGCACCTACCTTGCACTTGCCACCAGCTGGCCTTTATTATTTATCTTGTTATTATTCTACCCTTGTACTGCACTTTCGCCTCTCCCTTTCCCCTTGCACTTTTCCCTTCCCCTCTATTGTTGTCTGTCTTCCCTTTGATCCCCCCCTCCCTGCCTCGTCGCGCCTTGAAACACCTGTGTATAGGCGCGTTACAAATGCCATATCATATCATATCATATCATATCATAAGGAACAGGGTAGGGAGGATATCATTATCAAAAAAGAAAGCAGTGAAGGCAAGTAAGGAAAAGATAAGGTCGAAATTACAAATGCCATTTATCCATAAGGGAGCGGGAAGGCCCCATTATGTGCCTTGGGTACTAATGGACAAAACAAATCTCCTCAAGGCCCTCCCACCAGTCTCTGGGGGCGCGGGAAAATGGATCTATGTGTTTGAAAAGAACACGGCAGGGGTCCAATTAGCAATTGAAGATGTCAAAAGTCTCCTAGTAATGGCAGTAGGTGACCAGGCAGACGCAGTGTGGGTGAAAGTGGGGTTCCCAGGAGTATCCCTGGGGAATGACATGCATGATGGTGCATCCTTTAATAATATAAGAGCACAAGAGGACCTTCCCAGATACCCCCGATTTACACTCAATAATGCAATGCACTATGGGGGATGAAGAAGATGCTGCGCAGTTCATTCTTTGGGTGAAGGAGATGTGGCCGGCGAAGCCGGGCATGGCCTGGGACCAGTTCACCTACCTATTTTACTGCATTATCAAAAGAGGCCTCCCGAAGCAGGTACAGAAGGCTCTTGATAAAATAGCTGGGATAGAAGCCAAGGGTTGGCCAGTAATACAAAGCATCATAGTGCACCATTGCAGGAGGATCAAAGAAAGAGAAAAAGAAACAGCACAGAGGACGTTAGCAGAGGAAGCGAAGTTAGTACACAGCAAGTTAGCGAAGGTCGCGGCAAACACCCCCAGAACAGCAAGGGGAAGAAAGGGGGTGTCTGTAGCTATACAAGCTAGAATGGCTGCAGCATGGGCAGACGATGGACAGGAACAGTGGGGCGGAGAGGAACGTTACGCGGGACCCCAGTGACAAGGAAGGCCTGGCAGAGGAAGAGGTGGGTACAGAGGACAGCGGGGAGGAGGAGGATATGGCGGACAAGGACCAATGGGGGGGTGCTCCGGGACAGTGCTGGTCATGCAGGAGGTAGGGTCACTTTGCAAGGGAATGCCGGAGCAGACCTATGGGGAATTAACAGAACAACCAGCGATATTTTAAGAATACCTCACCCAACTAACAAGGGCAGTGCAACGCATTGCCAAACAAATAGTGCCACCCTTCACAAGGGAAAATGAGACAGATACAACAACTGCAGCACCTGATAGTCCCACCAAACCACTGTTGCCTGGCAAACTAGTATATGTTCACAGTTTTGTAAGAAGATGGAACTCAACCAGGTTCCATGGGCCGTAGGAGGTAATATACTGTTCCCCACTTTCAGTAAAAGTGAAAGGACTTAAGTACCAGGTGCACATGTCTGATGTAAGAAAAGCCCACGACAGTGTAGCAGTAGAAACGCCACAAGAAAATGAAAGAGGTGTCAGTGCAATGAACAGAAGCATTTAAAAGCACAAAGATAGCAGCACGAGAAATAATGCTTAAGATACCTCAGGAAAAAATTGTCCATGTAAAATTAAAATGACAATGTTATGTGAAATTGTCTCCTTTCTTCTTCTTGTCCCTTTTCCATGTCTTTTATATATATATATTTTTTTAACTATATTTTTATTGACATAGTACATACAAGGTGGGGTACAACGGCAGTCCCCACCAACCATACAATAGGCTTACAGACAAGGATGTCAACGTTTTTTATCTTTAAATCCCATTCCCCCACCCCTCATCCCCCCTCCCCCCAACTTTGCAACATACCAAGTTTTGAGGTTTTTGCAGGTTATAGAAGCTGCAGAGAGAACTTTCGAACATCATTGTATGCATTTGTTATACAATATGACATCGTGGGAACAGCGCGGTTTAGAGCAAAATGAGGGACAGTCTCCAGTTCTAGGGCCGGTGTTGGGGTAAGCCCAGAGGATACATAATAAGACATATCTTTACAGTCGCATAGAGACACATTCGTCGTGGAGGAGAACTGCTGTCCATTCCTGTGTGAAATCCGAGACTTTATCATTTTTCACTGCCGTAAGTTTTTCATACGTAAATATGACCCTTAATTTACAAAGCCATTCCTCCTTGGTTGGTGCTAAGGCACTTTTCCATTTTTGGGCCAATGCTAGCCTCCCCGCCCTCAGCATGGCCCCGATGACCCTCGGGAATGCACTCTGTTCCGTTTCCGGCATGGGAGTACCCAGGAGGATTTCTAAGGGGAGTAGCGATGGACTGAATCCCTCTATATCCTTAATCCAGCTAAGAAGCTCCGACCAGTACACCTGAATAACCGGGCATCCCCACCACATATGGAACCATGTGCCTCTTTGGTGACATAACCTAGGACAGTAGGGGGATACTTCTGCGAACATTTTGGAGAGTGTGGCTGGGGGGCGATGCCAGGAGTGGAGAATCTTGAAGCTGTGCTCCATGGCTGCGGTGTACAAAGTACCGGTAAATATAGTTTTGAAAATTGCCCTCCATGTGTGGTCATCCAACGTCATGCCCAGCCTTTCTTCCCATATTCGTTTGAAGGGTTGCCTACCCTCCAAATTAGCCGTTATCAAGGTACTATAGAACTGGGACAGAGAGACACTTTTAGCTATTACTTCTTCAAAGGGGGTGAGGGGACGGTTTAGGCTGTCAGCCCACCGAGGGTGAGTCAGGATTCCCTTCAAACGCAAATACTCAAAGATCGATGGTGGTTTGTCACCCAGTGCTTCGGTCAATTGTTCGTAATCTATGAAGCCCTCCTCGCGGGAGAGTTGGGAAACTCTCTCCAAACCCATATCTGACCAAGCTTGAGTGTCGCGGAAGCCTCTGGTGTCTAGGTTGATAGGGGGACCCCATAACGATGTTAAAGGGGACGGCCAGGATGACAACATTTTGTTATCTTTATTCGGTTTCCAGACTGCCCATAAGACTGCTAGTGTGGGGTGTTCTCTAAGATGGGAGGGGATGGTTTTAGGGGAGGCCCATAGTAGATCTCTAACTTTTTTTGGGTGGGTATGGATATCTTCTATGTATGTCCAATATGTCCTCATATCCTCTCGCATGTGCTCCATCATCACCCGGAGCTGAGCTGCTTTATAACATAGTCTGAAGTCGGGAAGGGTGAATCCACCGTGAGACTTCGGCAGGGTCAAGGTGGAAAATTTGACTCTTGCTCTCCTCCCGTCCCATATAAACTGGAGGACTCGGGCATGTAAAACCTCGAAGAAGGATTCAGGAATGACCACAGGGAGGGCTGCAAAGAGATACAGTAGGCGAGGTAAGATATTCATTTTAACCGTCACCATGCGGCCAAACCAGGATAGTGTAAGAGGCGCCCAGCGTTTGAGATCGCTGCTAATTTTGGCCAAAATCTCCGGGAAGTTACACTGATATAGTAGCGAAAGGTTCCTAGGAACGCAGGTGCCCAGATACCTAGTGGACACTCTTTCTATTCTCACTCCCAAGAATTCCGAGCGATCCCCAATGTCTTTGTCCCCGGGACCCATTGGCATAATACTAGACTTGGAGGCGTTTATCTTAAGCCCTGAGAAGGCCCCATAGAAATTTATAAGATCGAATAATCTAGGTAGTGAGACCTGGAGGTTGGTTAGGTACCCCAAGATATCGTCGGCAAATAGAGAGAGTTTAAAATCGCAGTCGCCACAGCGTATCCCTGTAATTTCACGGTCCGCTCTGATCGCTATGGCCAGGGGCTCCATTGCCAGAGCGTATAGAAGGGGGGAAAGGGGACAGCCTTGCCGGGTTCCTCTAGATAGAGCCAGGCGTTCCGACGTGCCGCCATTGACCAAGACTCTTGCCGTGGGGGTATTATATTGTGTCGAGACCCATCTACAAAAATTCTCCCCGAGGCCCATTTTCTGGAGAACTTTGCCCATATAAGGCCACTCGACTCGGTCGAAGGCCTTTTCAGAATCTAAAGCTAGCAAGTAGCCCTCTATCCCCTGCCTCGAGGCCTCATGCATGAGGCCTAGGGTCTTCCGTATGTTATCGGAACCCTGGCGTCCCGGGATGAACCCTACCTGATCTCGGTGTATTGGTGAGGGGAGGAGTTTCGCCAGAAGTTTGGCCAGGATCTTGACATCCACGTTAAGAAGGGAAATGGGGCGATATGATTGACACTGGGAAGGGTCCTTCCCCTCTTTGGGGATTACTACTATCAGTGCTGACATCATCGAGGGTGGGAGGGTGCCCTGATCAAGTGCCGAGTTGAACATTTTGGCCATAAACGGGGCTAGCGTTGACCGGTAGGTCTTATAGAACTTGACTGTGAACCCATCGTCGCCTGGGGCTGTTCCACTCTTCAGGGAGGATATGGTATCTATTATCTCCTCTGGAGATACGGGGAGATCCAGTATGTCTGCTTTTTCGGGTGAGAGGCCAGGAATCGGGAGGGAGTCCAAAAAGTTATCGATCTCGGTTCCGTCCCCTGCGTATTCCGAGCTGTACAAGCGTTCATAATAGTGCCGAAAGTGTTCAGCTATTTTATTATCTCTTACAGTTGGCTCCCCTCCCGGTGGCCGGATGGAGTTAACCCTCCTACTATTTCTGAGCTCCCGGAGCCTCCAAGCTAGTATTTTATCTGCCTTTTCCCCTTTTTCCATGTACTTCTTTTTCAGGAAGGACAGCTTTTTTTCTGTTTGTCCCACCTGGAGGTCTGCCAGGCTTGCGCGCAACCTTTGGAGTTCCTCCCACTTTCCGGGGGAACATTTGTGTTTTTAGTTTCCCACCCGGTTGGATAGCCTCTATCTTTTTCCTCAACAATTCCTCCTCCTGGCCCCTCTCCCTCTTTTTTCTTGAACCTATCTCGATGAGAATGCCTCTAATGGTCGCCTTGAATGCCTCCCAGACACCCATAACTCCGACCTCCCCCTTGTCGTTGATAGAGAAGTATTCGGTGATAGCTGTAAGGAGGGATTGCCGCACCTCTTTGTCGTGCAGAAGGAGGTCGTTACACCTCCGTAAGGACACAGGTGGCGGGGCCGGGGGCACACCCATTTTTATTCTAACCATGTCGTGGTCTGTCCAGGGAACCACCTCTACCCCTGATTCCGTGACCTCGCCCCGGAGCGTGGCGTCAACCAAGATATAATCAATACAGGAGAAAGTAGCATGGGGTTTCGAGAAAAATGTGAAGTCGGGGTCTCGATCTTTTTCTGTGTGGTGTGTGTCGCTCAAGCCCAGATCATCGTTAACTGATTGAAATGCCTCGGCCAGTTTTTTTTGGAGGCGTTGATTAGGGCATGGGTTGGGCAAGCTCCTGTCTCTATCAGGGCAAAGAACCATATTAAAGTCCCCCCCGTCCAGTAAAGTACCCTCAGAAAATGCTACAATTTTCTCTCTCATCCCCATCCAGAAGCCATCTTGCGCCTCATTCGAAGCATAAATACAGACCAGGGTGAACAGCCGACCCCTCACCTCCCCTTTAACCATGATATATCGTCCTTCCGGGTCTGACCTCTGGGCTTTGAGAACGAAGTGAGCCCCGGGGGAAACCAATAGGGCCACTCCCCGTTTCTTGGCCTGGAAGGACGCTGCATAGACTTGTTCAATAGCTTTAGCTCTCAGCTTTGGTTCCTTGTCCCTAACCCAATGTGTTTCTTGTACAAATAAGAATTGGAGCCGGAGCCTTGTGAATTCCCTCACCAGCAACAACCTTTTGGTGGGAGAGTTGAGTCCCCGCACATTTAACGAACCCACTGTCAAATATTGCAAGGAATCATCCATCATAGCGATGGTAAGAGCTTATGTCTCCCTTCTCGGGACGACTAATTCCAGTGCTCCCGCAGTACTTCCACCCCCCGCTATAGTCAAATAACAAACCTACAGTTACAAAACAGACCAGAAAACTTGGCTTGGCCCCACTAAAATCCTCTCAAACAAACCCCAACCCTTCCCTCCCCCCTCTCGCCTCCCCCTGAACCCCTGGCAGACCAGCAGCTTCATCCTGTCGCTGAGCCAGGCCACCATTGTCTCCCTCCTCCGGGCTCTTAAACTCTTCAACAACCACTACTTGAGCCCCCCCCCCTATCATGTTTAGATTACAAATGATTACAGTGCTTCCCCCAATGGCATGGAAATCAAACTAGACCGTGAAGCTTCCTGGGGTTCCTCAGGTGTCAGGTTGCCCAGGGGATGTCAGAGCCACTCTTCTGAACTTCCTGTGGCCTCGGACTTTACGTCTCTCCTGAGAAGCCTTAATTCTCCCGGGTCCAACGGGCTCTCTTCCACGCTCTTGGTCTTCCCCTTCCATGTTTGGTTCTCCGAGAAGTTCACCCGACACCCTGCGAATGTCATCCTCCGTGACCAGGGCATATTTGTACCCTTCCAGTTCAAAGGGAAGCGAAAAAGGGTATCCCCACCTGTATCGGACCCCCTTGGTTTGGAGCATTTTCGTCAGCGGGGAACACAGATGACGTCTTGCCAGGGTGAAGGCGTACAGATCCTGGTACACCGAAATCCGGGCCCCCTCCCAGTCCACCGGGCCCCTCTTACATGCCAGTTCCAGTATTTTGTTCTTCTCCGCGAAGTAGTGGAAACGCACGAGAATGGACCTGGGGCCTCTGTTGACCGCTCCCGCCCTGTGAGCTCTATCAATAGTGGGTTCATTCGTGTTCGCCCCCTCAAAGAGTGATCCCACCACTGCGTTCACAGCTTTGATTATGTCCATTTGCGTTTCACCTTCCCGCTCCGGGAACCCCAAAAAGCGAAGATTACAGCATTGTTCCCTATTTTCTAAGTCATCCAGCTTTAGGGAGCATTTCTCTTCTCTCCTCTCGAGTTCCGATAGGCGCATGTCGAATTGCGTCTCGAATATGTCATTCGAGGCTGTGTTTTCAAGCGCTTGGACCCTGTCGTCTATATTGTCCACTTTTTTATCCAGGGTATCCAGCCGTAGCGTTATGTCTGCTCTGAAGCCTCTTATTTCCTCCAGGAGGGCAGCCATACCTTTGGTGACTGTGCTAGTGTCAGACATGTCCAGGTGTGCCGGGGCCGCCCTCTCCGGGTGGGTTGGTGAGCCTGAGGGCTTGCGTCGAAATCTCTGCAGGGATTCCTTCCAGTTCATAGGCCCCCCCTGACCATCTCCAGGGGATCTTCTCCTGAATGCCCCAGGCCCAGTGGGCAGTACCGCCGGGTCACCAGACTACGCCCAGGGAGGGCAGCGGGGGGTCTTCCCTGTATACGGCCTTGGCGTTGTACTCACTGTTGGGGCGGGAGGTTGCTCAAGCCGAATCTCCAAGGCGCAGCCGATATGGGCCTATCACTCCCCGTCCCAGCTTTGAATCAGGTCGCCTCTGCACAAGCGGTCTTTGTGGTCACTGTTTTGGGGTCATACAATAAGTGCTGTAGTTAGCCCGGGGGAGTACCCCTTTGTCCCTGATGCTGGTTGTTGGTTGTTGATTTGGGGCGCCCTCGTCCGTGGGGGCCACAGAGCTCTCGTCGTGCGTCTCCCAAGCTGTGTGGGATCCAGGGAAGGCCCGCTGGGGGAGGGGTTGTCGTGGGCACCCCTGCAAGGGGGGAGCACCCGCTCTCTCGCTCCGCCGGTGGGGGCCTCTGCTTTTGGGGGTCCCCGATGAAGTTTGGCCCCGCGGGTGTCAAGGGGGCTGAGGATCTTGAGGGGGCAGGCCGTGCCTCCTGTGTGCGCTCCTGCGCCAGCTCCACAGTCCAGCGGTGCACGCGGGGGAAGCTCGATCCGCCAGGCCCAGCACGCAGCCCCCGAACTAAGTCCCAGGAGGGGGGGGAACAGCCCGGAGCACTGCGTGGTCTCGTCCGGGTTCAGATGGACTCGTAAGCTCCCACAGCGAGGTCCAGGGAGGAGGGGGGGCGCTCTTCCGCGCCGTCCGGCGGTGTTGTGGGCCTCACGTAGGCCGCGGCTCGCGGGGGCCGCGGTGCCGGGGAAGGCGGGCTCACTCTCCCTCCCGGTTCAGAGCCGTTATCTGCTCAAGGCCTTATGTGGCCCCGCGGGATCCGCCACAGAGAGGTTCGGTGTGGAAGGGGCAGCTCCCGTGGGCCCTACCCGAAGCCGCGGAGCTCCGTTACTTCCTGCGGAGCCGCGGCGCGGGGGGAGGTGGAGCTCCTTCTCCCTCCTTTTTGCAAGGGCCCAAACTTGGCGGAATCTCCACGCCGGAAGATCGGAGTTGGGGTCCACGGGGGCTCCGCTGGTTTAGCGATCTGTGGGGGGGTCGACACTGCACTCCTGGGGGTCTGGGGGGGGGGCTCAGGTCCCACTTACGGTGCCCTTTGGAGGAGACCAGTGCGGATGCGTCAGTGCATCTCGGCGCCCCCTGGTGGTCCCCTTTTATATTTTTTACGTTTCATTAAGCCCCGGCCGCGCTTTTGTTTCAATTATTTCTATAGGTGCCACAATGGTGGAAAATATGCCTTTGACAAGTGAAATGTCTCAGATAGCTAGCAATAGGAGTAGAATAAGTGTGACAAGAGCCTACAGCTATGACTGTGGACTATTTTGTAGCTATAGTATTCAGCATTGTAAAGTTAGGATTCATGATTTTCTGGGAAGTATCTTTTTATGGGAGATAAAAGACAAGGGGAGAAGGGTACAACTAATACAAGGGGAACACCTTTTATGGGATGGCATGAAACTAATGTGGGCTAACAGATAACACAATGCTCCCAAATATTACTAGAAACACAACAAAAGCAACCTCAGAAACAGAAAGTAACATGTTTAATGAAAGTATGAATGTATTTTATGAGAATAATGTCCTAGAACAAATGCCTACTGTTGTGTCATTACAACCTACCTCACAACCAACAAGTATAACTACCTCATCGCTTGCCCAATTTATGCTATGTTCCCCACAGTTACTCCAAGTGACCTTTCAAGTAGTCCTTATTGGCAACAAAGCACTGACCCCAGTGGAAATGTAAAAACCGAAATATTTCCAATGTACCACCCCCTATCGTTTAATGCACGAAAGACATTATGTACTTTGGATAGATTGTGTAAAAGGTCTCTAGGATGGAGAGACACTTTTCAGTGAAATAGTAAAAACAGAAGACGAACAAAGCAATTTAAATTTGATGCATATAATGGGTTGGGGCTAGACAAAATAGAGGACCTCCGCCATCCAGGGCAGTCGAACAAATGGTACTCCGACAGGAGTACCACTGGGCGACAAGCAACAAATGGTAGCTGTTATGTATGCTCACTGTCAAGCGTCAGAGACGCCCAAGGTTTTAGTGCCTCAAGAAACTCCTATTGTGGAAGCACAATGTCCGATTCATCTTGCACTATGTAGGATAAAGGGCACTTTCCAGGCACACACAATAAATATGAAGCTCCTTCCATCTGATGAGAATATGTTAAAAAAAGAACTCTGCCTGCAAAATGTTTCAGAGAACCTTTCCTGGCAATAGAAGAAACAAGATTTGCAGAAAAGAAATGGCAGCAGTCAACATTCATGTGCAAAGCAGAAGAATGGGTGGCTTGTCAGACAATTGACTGCAATGGATGGACACGTGCACACAGACCTGGACTGATCATGTCACTAAACTAACGTGGGTCACCACTCTGGAAAAGCCAATACAAATCCACCATGAACAGAAATATGAACTTTGCTTCCGTGCAGAAGGAGATGTACCCATGGGTTCTAACACGCATTGCAACAGAACTCTCATCATTGCTGACTCGAAAAAAAGGAACTGCGGCTTTAATGGACCAATATTGGGTATGTGGCAAATGGGCATATTTGCACGTCGCGCCTTCTTGGAAGGGCGACTGTTCTGGCAACGCTACATTACGCACTGCTGGTAGTCCCCGAGGAACATATAGCAGAGGAAAGGGTGCAGCATGAACTGTCACAAACACCCCAACCAGTAGAAGAAATATCACCCCTTGTGAACATGCTGTCAGAAGATAAACTACAAGAGCAGATATCGCAAGAGAAGAGAGCATCCAACAATATCTCTAAAGACCCTTCCGACCTCCTGGCGCAGATTCCTGCTGGGTACAAATTATTCAACTCTGCTGAAACATTCTTTGCAACACTGATCCTCAGTATCCAGGCCTGCGCAAATGCTAAATGGCTCCAGATAGTGTGCTGGGAACTCATGCAGCTGGCAAACGACACCGAAGAGGGGTTCAATGTCATCAAGGTAGAACTAAGAGCACCAAGGTTAATGACAATGCAGAATAGGTATGTGCTTGACCTACTCACAGCAACGGAAGGCAGTGTTTGCCGAAAAATCGGGAGAGCCTGTTGCACGTTCATACCTTCATTTGATGCTGAAAATGAGACACTTTCCCATTTCATAAAAGAGGTGTATGAGCCAGTAGTAAGGATGAAAAAAGAAGGTGGCGTGCAACCAACCGCCTGGTTTACCTCAGCATTCGAAGGAGTACCATCTTGGCTTGGGACTGTGATGAAGATGCTGGTCCCCATCATCATTTTCTTCTTGCTGATCTTATGTGTGTGCCAGCTAGGGATCAGGTGTTGTGCCAAAACAATTCATAATAGTGCAATGATGGCGATTATTGGCAGCCAGAAAAGGACTGATAGGGGCCTCACGACACTAGGGACACACAAATACAAACTGGTGAGAGCAATGAGCCCACATTTCCCATGGTGGCTATATATAACACTGGGGACATAGTGGACAACCTTCATCATACTGCCATAAAGCAGCCACAAGATCTGGCGAATCACAGGGAGGTGTGGGTGGATATAGATGGGGATGGGGATTGTATATACATGTCATGTACTCCTGAAGAGAATGCTCATCATGGGGGGAAGTCTAAGGAGCATGTGCAGAGCATGGATGCCAATAAAGGGTACCCCCATCCTGGGATGAGGCGGTAAGAGTGGCAGAGGAACATAGATATGATGGAACAAACTATTTGTTACATTAGAAGTAACGAAAGGGGGGGAATGTTGGGGGAGAGGTGGTATATCCCACCCCCCTGAACCATTCCCTCAGTAGGTAGATGGGGTGTGAGCTAAGGCGGCGGCATCTCCGCCCCTTCCGTACATATTTGCATCACCCATCTTAGATACATGTGTGTAGAAGTGTAACTAATGTGTGTAGATTGGACTCCATTTTGTGTTCTTCCAAACACCATCTTTTTTTAGGCCCATTGCCACTCTGTTATGTTATGTTAAATTACATTGCATTTGTATAGCGCCTTATGTACCATTGGTATGATCTCAAGGAGCTGGTAGATTGAATGCCCTCGGGAACTGTAGTTCAAGTCAGTAGAGAGAGAGAGAGAGAGAGAGAGAGAGAGAGAGAGAGAGAGAGTCGTAGGTGCGTGTGTGCACCGGATATGTGTGCAGCAGGTGTAGCACTCGTATGATAGCTGCTTCATAGCGGTAGGTGTGGTGGTTGGGAGATCAGGAGTATGTGTTTCTTCTGGCAGGATGATACCGAACTGATTCTGGCTGGGCTAGGCCTGAGGAGAACGCCTAGGCTGGCAGGAGTGCAGCCAGCTGTGTTTAGTTAGGATGATGTGAGTATGAGAACAGCTATACCGAATGTGTCATTAGTATCGCTGTGTTCTAGTTGAGTGGTGGTGTATAGAAGAGAGTAAGCGTGGTGATGTGACATGGTGGTTTTCAGTAGGTGCTTGAGATCGAGCGCACAGCTAAAACATTTATTCTGTTTTATTCACTCAGTCTGTTCAATCGGTTGTCTGTTCAACTTCATCCGTCCGCGCCATCCGTAGTGATTACTCCATGAATTCCATGCACTCCAGCCGTTCCATTCAACTCCAACCATTCTATGCAACTCCAATCATTCTTGCACAATGTTCATTCCATGCCCTCCATCTGTTCCATGCATTCTATCCATCGCATGTACTCCCTCAGTCCTATGCACTCCATCTGTTCAATCAGTTCCATGCATTCCTTCTGATCCATGCACTTCGTCCGGTCCATGTATTCCATCCATTCCACCCACTTTTTCCGTTCCACCCACTTGTTCCGTTCCATCAGCGTCATCCTTCCCGCACACTTCATCCTTCCCGCACACTTTCCGCACAGCTGAAATGTCAGCTCTCCCTCTCCCAGCGCAGAGCCAGCCCCCGCCACCTCCACCCCCTTGCCAGCTCTGCACAAGTCATGTTCTCACAGAAACTCAGCCCTTCATTGTTGCCTTTAGCGAGTATCGAGCACTGACATTATGTGCTCATTGCAGAATGAGAGACCAAGGCCTGCTCCAGACCCAGTGCCCCATCCATCTCTGTTGACCGACTCATGCCCTTTCTACCCCCTCCCTGCCAAGCCATGGTCCACTGGCCCCATGCCCCATATTCCCTTTGTATGCATCTGCTCATCAGACCCTTCCCCTGGACCACCCTAAATTGCTCACCATATATCAAATCCAGGGCGATCATATATTATCTTCTAAAACGAACACCTATCCCCCATTCGTTTGAAATCGTGAGGCCCCAGGGACAATCAATCACAGATCAAAACTTCTGATAAGGCACCTGGAAGAAAGACCACTGTCTTATGCCCCCTATAAAAGCGTGGGTTAGAATGTAAATATATTTGCCTGTGTTTTATAAATGACCCCCTTTCAAGCAATGGTTTATGCCAGCTATTATTCTTTGCATGCCAATTTCTGTTGTTTATTTTAGCCAGATAGCATTATGGCATCTCTGTGAACCTAGACCGACATTCACCCTGCAACGATGAGCCCAGCTGACCACGAGCACTGTGACAGATAGAGAGACAGCAGCCAATGCAACCTAGGCATCCCCTATGGAGCTGGGATTAGTGTACGTGTTTAGCCAACCGAGTTTGTCAGTTTGTTACCTATACATGATGTAATCTATGACGAGTGGTGCCTTTTTAATGTGCTGCCCGTGTATCTGTTGGTAGAGTGCTGTCAGGCAGCTGAGTTCTTTGCTTGCATTCATTTACTTATATAAATTTTGTTTCCGTTGCAATTACTCTCCTGGTCTCATTCCCTAGTGGGGTGTGTACTTTATTCTGTCCTTTGGGACACGTGCATGCCAAGGTGCCAGCCTTCAAATGATAGTCACTTTATCAAATTCGGAAGGATGAAGAGTAGACATTGCAGAAAACCTGTGACCTGCACTGTGCTATCTTACATACATAAATGGTATCCACTGCTAAAAGGAAACAACTGGAGTAGATTAGAAGAAAAACAGTTTACCAAATAACTTACCAAAGCATGAATGATTTCGTGTTTTACTGTAGACAGCATGCCAACAAATTCCTGAGGTTGAGTAGAGATCATATTTGGACACAAATTAGCATATCCTGCTATTGGCCTGGAAAAAGAGACATGCTCACTCAAAAACAGATACCACTTTAAACATCTGAAACAAAGCTGAATAAAAAACAATGTATATGAAAACCACTGCGTTGTACACAGCCCCTGCACCTCTACTGAAAATGTGAATTGTGATTGGGTAGGAAAACATTAATGTGTCCCACATACATCACACTGTGTGCTTTTGGCCTGGAAAACAATTTAATGTAAGTGTTTTTTTTTAAAGAAGCAACATAAATCAATCAATTAATATTTTAAAATTGGACTTCATGCGTTGACAAATACTTTTAATACATTATTTTTTAAATCTAGTGTTCACTTACTGGAGCTGGCTGGCAGGGGCACTGGCATTCAAAACCAACACAGCACAACAGTCCAAGAGATCAGAATTTAAGAACCTGGTCATAGGAAGTTGGAATACAAGAGGATTTAAACATTTATTGGGACCCGCGGATATTGACATCGAAGCCTATGACGTTATCGGTCTCCAGGAAACATGGATGAGGAGGGCTCCAATTCTAGTAGGCTTTACTGTTCACTTTAACCCCTCCGTAAAAAGGACAGAAGGGGAGGCCAATGGCTGGTTTACTTAGAGCTCTGAAACAGGAAGCAAATTTGGAAGTTCGGTTTGCGGTAAATATCAATCCTTATATCCAGGTGCTTACGATACGGACCAGGGGGTGTCAATCTATACACTAAACATACTGATTCTGTTTAACCTGTATTGGAACATCTCTGTGCCTGAGTGTGCTCAGTTCTCAGAATCAATTATGGACCTCTTGGATGGCACACTTTAATTATGGCTGGATCCACATCATATCATCATCTGTGGAGACCTAAACATACATTGCTTCGATAAACAGATATGCCTGATTGAATATGTGAACCCGGCAACAACTGAGGCCGAAAGTAGAGGCCGCAGGTGGCGTGAGGACCTATTACTAAGGAATATTCATATGCAAAATGGAAGCACCAAAGGTGACATTCTGCCTGATGTAACTTGGGGCAATGGTCCTGATGGTAAAACCCTGGTGTTAGGACAGCTGTTCAGAAGTCCAACTAAGGGCTTAGTAAAACCATTCAACTGAGGCAGTACAAGATTCCACTCTTAGTGTAAGGCTGTACCACCTGAGTACATGGTAGCGCAGACAGAGCAGCCAGGCTTATCTTAGGAGGGAGAGAGGGCTGTAGAATCAGTACAAATGAAATTGTAGTACAAATTGTTCAAAGAAACACTGAAACACGATGTATGTAAAAATAAAGGATTTATTTATATACAGGTAGGCCAAGATAAATCTAGGGGTAAGTAAGCACTAACACATTATATGAAATCACAATATAAAACACAACAGTATACTTGAAGGTACACAGACCAAAGTATAAACCTTATTTGGAACCCCTGGCAGTAGTTCTAGGGAAGTCAAAACCTTTTCATACACATTCAGTATAGGTCACACCTATTCTTGGGGAGTAAAAAAACAATGGTTACTTTCACAATTACATTCAGTAATGCAAGGGCAGTAGACCTTACCAGTTATACACCGACTCTTAGTACGAATCACTTAAGTCAACTGGACAATATACTTTTTGTGAATAGTGGACCACTTATTCCAGGTGCAGTAAAAACCTATAACTTCTTTTGTGATAACTCAGTTATACTAGGTGAGTAAAACCTTAGGATGTAGTATTCAATTGCAGGTGCTTTTGAGATCAGTGAACAACAGATGGAGATGAGCAATAACTCTTGTACCTTATTTTTGGGAAGGCACACAGCTAACTCTAGGTAAGTAAAACCCATATACTTTTTATATCTCGCAAGCAGTCCAGGTGAGATCTTTCCCAGCTATAAGGATAACTGAAGTATGACTTATCAGGGACAGTTATAACCAAGGCTCTAGGTTAGATAGTACAGGGAAAGTAAAACCCAATGTTACACTTTACTGAATGAGTCAAAGTTATTCTAGGTAGGCAACAACCTAATACAGACTTATTCTGGACAGGCTAACAGCAAGTCAGGGGAAGCAAGACCCAATTATTCTAACAGGACTAATCTGGTGATACCAACAGTTGGAGGACAATCATACAATTACTCTGCAGGAATAATCTGGTGAAACCAACACTTTACTTTTGGGAAGAGGCACAACCTAATCACAGGAGAGTAATATAGCTTCACATCTACTTTTTATTAGATTGGCAAAACAGTTTCTAAGGAAGAAAAGATGTTAACCATACTTTTGAGAATAGTGCATCACACGTTCAAGAGAAATAAGAACTTTTGTAACTGTTCACTCTTAAGGTTACAGTTACCAACCTCTCAGAGTGAGACTGGATGTGAAGTGCCTGCTTTCAAACCCCATTACGACCATGAAGGGTCTCAAGCAAGGCTCCTCTCTAGCTCCTGCGCTCTTTAACCTGTTCATATCAGACATCTATAGGGCACTAAAGAGCGCAAGAAGCTTTCCCCTGAAACTAGCTGGCTTTCATTTGGACAGGCTCCTTTACACTGACAACCTGGTCCTCCTAGACCAGACCCAGGTCGGCTTACAAAGACAATTGGACACTTTACAAGCCTATGTTCAAGAAAACGGGCTGAAGATCAATGCAAAAAAATCCTGCATCTTGATCTTAGAACCAGGGGGAGCTAGAGGAAGGAATAAATGCTCCTGGTATATGAACGGCGAGAAGCTCTCTCAAGTAAGCTCGAGGAGTTACTTGGGGATGTGCATAAACAACAGCCTTACTGACGGTCCAAGAATGATGTTACGAAGTAAGATGAAGACGCTAGCCACCCAGGCACGGGTCATCATGAAGCAATACTGTAAATTTACTCCAAGCCCCCTCATACAATTCTATCGGATGAAGGTTGTACTGATCGTCACCTATGATGCAGAAGCCTTCTTTGACCTTTGACCTCCTAGCAACTACATGGCCACTTCTGGCGGGCCTGGGGGAACCCCTATTCAAGCTGTAAGAATGGAGTAAGGGCTTAACTCCCTCTATTCAATGGTGGTTTGGAAATCCTTGGCTCTCTTCCACAAGTGCAGAATCCCCTCTCCACCTAGGGGCTTTTAACTATTGCAAAAGGCGATCTTGGATGAGGTAGAAGGTGTGCTACGTGAATGGACAGACATTTGTATTGCAACTGAAGATCTATCACTGGGGAATGGAATTGATTTTCCCGATTATATTGCTTTGTCCTGAAGATGGCCCAATACTCTCACTGAGTGACAGCCCTTGAGAGGGAGCAGTACACGCAAGAAGGGCCAAAACATATGTCGACCTATTAGGGAATTGAGACTGTTGTTTTCCCTACTCTCTATTACATAACCAAATGATTTTTTCGGTATCCAAGAAAAGCAAAACAAGTAACCCCATTTGAGAAAATAAATTGGATGAAAGTGGTCAATGTTATTTCCCACAATGTTAATTATTGACTAAATGATGAGATGTGTTTTACATTGTTTTTTTTTAAAAAAAAAGGAAAATAAAGAGAATTGTTTCATACAAAAATGCTGTTGTCAGAGAAATGTCAAAGGTGTCGAAAGGTGTTTTCATCTACCAATTAATCTAGTAGATTCCGATCCCCCTGCGTACCAAAGGGACTTCAAGAGGGGTAGTCGATCTGTCTTTTGTGTGCTTCACTGTATGACTCTCCCCATAGTACAGATTTGACCCCCCGTGAACAAAAATAGGGGAGTACCCAATTGTTGATTGCGACTCTGGACTCATCCTTGGAATCCCTGTTGACATAGTAAAACTATGTGAAGATATGTTCAGATCTCCACGTGGCAGCCCTGCAAATATCTAGCAGTGGAACACCGGAAAAGAAAGCAGTCATAGCTGCCACCGGCCTGGTGGAATGGGCTCTGGGACTGCTTGGAAGAGGACTGTTAGCCATTTGATGACCGAAGGAAATGCAGGAGGATCGCCAATGGGCAATGGAGGCTTTGGAAAGAGCATTGCCCATGCACGCCGGGCCAAAAGCCACAAAGAGCTGTGAAGACTTGCAAAGACCTTTCGTGCAGGATATGTAGAACATAAGGGCTAGTACAATGTTCCGAGAGTACAACCAGCGTTCCGCAGGAGAGGGTCGAGAGCCAAAATAGACAGGTAGCACTACAGGCTCATTTATGTGGAATGAGATGGGACCTTGACCTAAAGGTCAGGTTAGTGCGAAGGACGCTTTGGATTTGTGGAAAATCAAGTAGGGCAGTCTGCACGAGAGAGCCTGGATTTCCTCCACGGGTCTTGCTTAGGTGATGGCAACTAAGAGCAGTCTTCCAGGACTAAATCCTCAGAGGCCTTGTGTGAAGGCTCAAAAAAGAGGTCCCATGAACATGGAGAGGGCCACGATAAACTCCTACACTGGAGCAGGTGCTCCAACAAGAGGGAATGGGCAGAACATACCCCACAGGAATTCTATGATGAGCCCGTGAGACCACAGGGAATGCGTCCCAGGGGAACGTGTGAACCTGGGAATGGCAGCCAGGTGAACCTTGAAATGGCAGCCAGGTGAACCTTGATGAAAGAGTGAACCAGAGAGGCTTGCGCTAAGGACAAGAGGTAAGGTAGGACTTCTGAAGACTGCACATGGAAGGGGTGCAAGCGGAGAAACACTTCCATTTGCTCTCAAAGCAGGAAACTGTGGAGGAAGCCCTGGCTTGCGCCTGAATGTCCCAACAGTCTTGAGGCAAAGGTTGCAAATTTGAAGCATGAGCCAAGCCATCAGATTGAGAGAATCTGTGCCATGGTGCAGTACTGCTCCGTGGTCTCTGGATAGAAGATTGACAAGTGGTGGAAGCCGGAAGGGAAGTATCGCTAACAACATGAAAAGCTCTTAGAACCAGAATCTCCTCAGCCAAGCTGAAGCCACCAATATCAGTTTGCATGGATGCCCTCTGAACATGTCATTAATTGTGGAAAAAGAGGGATCAGAGAGAATGTATATAATAATAATAATAATAATAATAATAATAATAATAATAATAATAATAATAATAATAATAATAATAATAATAATTTGGCATTTATATAGCGCTACGAACCCTTAGGTATCTGAGCGCTGCTTATTATTACCCACGGTGTGTGGTGCTCATTTATCAACCTCGGAAGGATGAAACGCTGAGTTTGGCGCTGCCGGGATTCGAACCTGCGTTCGCAGGCTCTGCACTGATGTCAAAGCGAGCGCTCTACTCGCTGTGCCACTTGTCCGGCTTATAGCAGCATTCCCCCCACAGGAACATGAATGTGTAGCCTAGGCTCCCTGCGTGGTAGTATCTGCTGGCAAAGTCCATGCACTTCTTGTTTGCCTTGGTTGCTGAAGATGTGGTGGACTTGATCATCCAGAAGCACTGACTCATGGCAGAACTTCAATTCCCTGCTGAGAGAATCCACCACCGCTTTGTGGATCCCCGGCAGATAGAACAGGATGAAGAGGTTGTGGGCCAGAGCTCACATCCATAGGGCTAGAGCATCCGCTGACAACCAAGAGGATCGGGAGACACCTTGCCTGCAGATATAAAACATAGTTGTGATGTCGGTAAACAAACGGATCACACAGTCCTTTAGCTGCGGTAGAAAAGACTTCAGAGCCCAAAATACAGCAGCTTGTAGCTCTAGTACATTGATGAGTATCGCTTTCTGCTCTTGCAACCAGAGCCCCATGGCATGGAGATTGATTTGATTTTGATTTGATTGTTTATTTGTATAGCGACTATACACAATGTGTTTCAAAGCTCTTCAAGGAGGGAGGGAACACGGGAGAATACAAATACATTCTCACAAGTTCTTGAAACAAATCAGAATGAAAAATAACTATCATAATCAGCCTGGTGACATTTCAGATAGTGCAAGGAACAATTAAGGAGGAGAGGGGAAAGGGGTGAAAAAAAGGAGAACAATACAAGCAGTAACATTACTATGCCTAATGACAATTGATGTAGTGCATGAATAACAAGAGGAGAGGGAGGGGGGTAAGGTAAGGAGTGAGGGAGAAGGAGAGGGACAAAACAAGCAACTATCAAGTTAGGTCAGAAAATGCTGGAGGGGAGTGCCTCGAGAGAGATTGCCTCTGTGGCTCCCAAGCCCCCCAGAGACTTTTCTGTAGCAACTGTGACCTGGTGGTTGGGCAGACAAAAGGGTGCTTCCCTGGGTGTGATTGGAGCAAAACAGCCACTAGCGAAGAGTGTTGTGAAAAGGACGAGTCAGAGAATCCTGTCCTCCCAATCAACAGAGACCTGTTTCCATCAAGCATCAAGGAACTCCCAGGTAGGTCACTTTACTTTATTGCATTTATAATGCGCACCAAATGACCCAGAGGCATACGGGTGAAACACAAAATCAATGGACAGAAAACACACAACAGAGAAACCATATATATATATACAATAAAATATTAAATCTACATTGCAGGGCGAGATCTAACACTTTCGAAGGCTGCAGTGCTGGATTAAGGGAATGCAGGAGCACATAACTCCTAGCAGGGACTTCAACATGTGGACAAAGATCGACTTCTTCTGTGGCAGTAGGAGAGCTCTTACTAACACGGCTTCCACCCTGTCCTTCAAAAGGGGTAGTGTTAGAGGACAGCGTGTTCAAGTAGGACTTGGCAAAGGATGGAAAACCACAGCTGTGCCAAGCAACAGAGCATGTCCTCTCTGGGCCTATGGAAGAGAGGCGGCACAAACTAGCCAATCGTAGAGGTGCGGGTATACGTGTACCCCGACTGACGTAGATCAGTGTTAGGGGGACTTTCCTAAAGTCCACTGTAAAATAAAAATTTATAAAACTATCCCAATGGTTTTAGATCCCAAACTCTTAGTATCAGTCTGTACTACTCATGGAACTTCGTAGAGTGGCAGAGCAGTCAGGCTTATCATAAGAGGAAGATGTGAGCTGTTGGTAAGCACACTGAACCTAGTAAGTAATGCAATTCAAAGAAATGCACATAAATGTATATTAAAATATAGATTTATCATATTTACACAAGATATGCTTTTAAATACTTAGTACGATTCAACTGCGCAAAACCACATAAGATACAGTCTTTTTGGAAAGAAAACAGTTGGTTAGCACAATACTAGCATAGCTTAAGGTTCTAGAGGCAGCTTCTTCACACAGCAAGGCTTTTAAAGTCCAAAACGCAACCCTAATTAAAAGACAGCTCGGAGAGGCTCAAAGTCGTGTAAAGCAGTCCAACAACGAAAACTCCTGTGGATATTTTTGAGTTTAGTCTTTAAGATGCTGAAAGATTAAACCAACATTGGAGACCCTGTTAAAGGACTCGTTAAAGGGACACACGCAGCAGCTTGGGTCAGAGGTAAGAGGGCTGGCACCCTGGACACCTCTACTTGCACTCCAACGCTCTGGAGCAACTTCACTGATCAAAGTAAGTAATACCTTTTCCCCCACAGTAACTTAGGTTGTAAATACATTTCTTGGCTAGATTCTCTCGATGTGGCAGCGCTGGACCAGACCTTCGGATTCCTTGGTCTGGTGATGAAAGGCAGGACAGTGGATGGGATCTCTCAGCAGCAGTCTAGAGACAGGACCTCTGGCATGAATTTCTTCAGCTCTTCAGGTCAGTCTGCAGTTTTTGTACCTTTTTTGCAGCACCAACAAAGGACCCCATTCGCCCGGTCAATCTTCTTCGGTTCCTGAAGTCCTGCACTCTGGTGAGGGGACTTGGATGAGTCGGATTGTGTCTCTGGAAGTTCACCTGGAGCTCTGCAAGGACTTGGACAGATTCAGCCTTTCAAAGATGATGCCTTTCAATTGGGTCGGAGGTCTCCTGGTATTCAGGTTCAGCACCTCTGTAGAGGCACAGCACCTCGGCAGATAGCTCAGATTGAAGTTTGTCAAGGGAGTGGTTGTTCCCAGCAGACAAAGGGAAGGAGTCTTCCTCTTCAGAGTTCCTCTGTTGCACAGAAAACTGGCTCTGGACAGTCGTGGTCGCTTCACGGTATTGCAAAGTGTCTGCAGGCATCTCTTGTCGTCGGCTTCTTCAGTTACTTCTGTTTCCAGTGGTCGACTTGCCTTTCAGCTCAGGAACCTCACCTTTTATTCAGTTTCAGCACACACTCCTCTGCAATTTCGCACAGCGGTTTACAGAAAGGGGCGGGTGGATGTCCAATCAGGACAGCCAGACTCCCCAGTGGGAGCTAGTTCCATTCAGGTACTCGGGCAGGCAAAGGGCAGGGGAGTGAAAAACTCCTTCCCCACTTCCTGCCTGCCCAGACACACTGGAGCCTAGGCGAGGACACCCAAGGGTTCCCACCAAAGGCAAAACACACACAGACCTCCCCCTCCCAGAATGGTAGAAGAAGGGCTAACAAAGAACAAGCATGCTAGAAATGGCAAAAAAAGAAAGGAGCCACCCAGTTGGAACTTAGGTAGCCCTATTGTGCACAACCGGGGCTATGAACATAGCCTGCGGTAAAGAAAGAAAATCACTCAATAATTGGTAGAACCCGTCCACTGCCCCCAGCCAAAACTAGAAGGAAGTCTATGTGACTAAACAGTCACAGGAGCCGAGAGAAGGGGGATACTAAATAACCCCTTGGCACTCCATATAAGGTGATGTGTGCCAATCTCTCAGAATAAAAAATTAAGAACAGTAGAAAGTAAGGACAAAGAAATAATCTCAAAGGAGAACCCAAAGGGTTGCCAGCAACACTGCCTGTTAGGCAAGATTTGGAGCAGTACCCTTTGGGTGCACTACAACAACCTTGACCTCCTGGCAATAGTAACCCAACCTTTGGTATAAGCCTGTACTACACAGGTTGGTAGTGTGGCTGAGGAGGTCAAGGTTGTTGTAGTGCACCCAAAGGGTACTGCTCCAAATCTTGCCTTACACTGGTGGCAGCAGTGGGATTCACGAGTAAAGCCTGCCTCTGGCTCCAGGGTGTCTGGCAGGGGCAGGAAGTGAGGGAAGTGCCCGAAACTGTGCGCTTAACCCCCTTGGTTACACGAATGCACCCAAAGGCGATTGGCCGACTGGCTGTCCGGCAAGGACAGCAACCATGCTGTGTGATTGACAGCCAGGCTGGAATGAATGGGAGAAACCTGCACAAAAGGCGAGACCTTTTGGCTTGGAAGGCAGAGTCGACCGCTGGATGAAGGAATCCGAACAAGAACTGGGAAGAGACGCCTGCTGCAACTCCTGGACCGTTGGTTTGCCTGGTGAAGCCCTGCTGCGGTGCTTAAGCTCAGAATTCACATCGACTAGAGAAGCCCTGCAAGGACGGCTTCTCCCCTTGAGTTGGTGGGACCAATGAACTCCAAATAGAGCTCGTCTGGACATCCTCTCGGAGCTGGCTGTACTTCCGTGCTGCTGCAGGAACCGAAGTGCCAGGGAGAGGAACACCATATTAGGAGTGCATCACTTAAGTTGGACCCGAGCAGCTGGAAGATCCTCCGGACTCCCAGAAAGCAGCACTACCCAAGCCTGAGCCACCTCAACAGAGTGCTGGACTCCAGATCCAAGGAAAGTCCAGAGTGGTATCCAAGAACCTGCAGTGGTGCTATTTGAGTAGTGCTGAGAAGCTGAAACCGCAAAGTGCCGCTGAAATGAAGTTTGCCCTTTGCTGTTGCTGACCATCCAATTGCAGTACAGGAGTCCCCAGAAGTCCTCCCTCTTGTCCCCACGACTGAGTCCCAGGATCAATGTGATCTGCAGAGCTGCACAGGAACAGAAGCAAGCTGGAACCATTTCTTCTAACCAAAGGTACTGTACAGTCTAAGAGAACTTACCTTTTGTTGTGTAGCCTTACTTGTTCTCAGTTGAGACTTGTCTTGGTTGCTTCTGTAGAGTGGCTTGCACCTTCTACTCCTCACAAGCCTAACATCTTGTGGCCCTACATTGATTCTTCTTTTCTACAAAGACTCTAAAACATTGTTGCAAGAAGTGCTTCAGCTCACCTAGACTTTTGCCCAATTGACATTGGCCTCGCCTGGCTCCCTGAATGACTCTTCTTCCCTCCGATTGTGTATTTTGCCTCCCTTCCAGGAAATGGTTAACTTGCTTTGCATTGGGGGTTCAAAAAGTACTTGCCTGCTTCAGAATATTTGTGTGATCCCTTGTTTTAATCTAATAATCATTTTCTTTTACACCAATCTAAATATTGCTCTAAATGTACCAGTGATATATTAATGTCCAGTGTCTTAGCTATTTAAGTCACCTCAGGGTGTAGGAAGTGTCTGTGTGCCATCCCAAATAGGTACTTGCTGATTTAGAGAAACTAAGTGTGTATTTTGGAGTGTATTTGTGTGTTATTGTTATATTGCCATTTCTGAAGAAGGCTTATTCAAAGTGACTGTTAAATACATTAATAATTGTTTAATCAAGAAACCTTGAGTGTATGTGTTTATTTAGGATACCAGTCACTATGAATCTCTGTGCAACTCCCCTACTGCTCACATTGACCCCTCTTGATACAAGCCTGGCTGCTCGGCCACAGCTACAAACCTGTGTAGTACAGACTTATACCAAAGTTGGGTTCCTATTATCAGGAGGTTAAGGTTTTTGTACTGCACCAAATCTTGCCTAACACTACCCATAAGGAGCTGTGTGCATCAAAAGTAAAATACAGATGCCCTAAAAGAGATTTGTTAATGTTAAAGGACATTTGTACTGCGCAGCATCACCACCAAAGTGGTCGTCTGGCGCCTCTGAAAGAGGGATAAGGGAGGGTGAGGAAAGTAGTTCCAAAAGACAGAGCTCATGAGAATGAATGAGTGGAAAAACGTTCCACTCATTCAGGACTGAAAGAAAAAGTTCCGAAGTCCAGCAGAAAGTTCTAGGGGTCTCACTAGGAGAGGGGATGAAGCATGATAAATCTCCCCAACAATCAGAGGCTACTCGAGCCAGCCACTTTGTGAATACTCTTGGAGCCAAGCCTAGGCCAAAGGGCAATGCCTTGAATTGAAAATGTTGACACGTGACTGTGAAGCAAAGGTACTTCCGGTGCCGGAAATGGAACTTGAAAGTACACATTTTCTAGGTCTAGAGGTCATAGGAAATCCCCTTCCTGCAGCTGTGCGAGAATATGCTGGAGGGTGACAAAGGTCTGAGCCCCAAGGAACTTGTGGAGAAGGCACAAGTCTACAATGGGCCTCCAATCCCCTGATTTCTTCCGTACGAGAAAGTAGATAGAGTACACTCTGCATCTGATCGCCCATTGCAGAGATGAGACAGAACTTCTTGCAGGAGGGTGGGCACCCGAGGAATTCCAGCGAGTGGCCCTGCTTGATCACTGACAACACCCATTCATCTGTGGTGACAAACTTGGGAGTCTTGCCCTCCCACTGGTGTGTGAAAGTGGATGGGCGATGGCGGAGCCTGCTCAGCCACGACTGCACCGATTCCATCTGTAGGCCTGTGATTTCCCTTTGTAGCCTTCAGATGCTGGGTAGGTGCTAAACCCAGTGGTCGAAGTGGGCGGGAGCGGTCAGGAGCGGTGCTCCTCTACTCTTCTACTTCTTTTAATAAAGTACAGCCTCACTGGCCGGCTGCAAATGTTCTCTGGTGGAGGTATAGTAGGACCAGGAACAACAGGAGGAACATACAGAACAAGCATAAACAGAGGATGGGTGCATGCAGGCCTTGGTAATGCAGAAAGTGCAGAATCAGAATCTCGAGTAGGAGAGATTCCTCGTAGATACATGAATAAGGAGACGTGCACGTTTGCCGTAGTTGAGGTAGTAGTGGTAACAGACACTGATGGATTACGGTGCACCAAAGCAGTTGTTGACGAAACAGAGGATTTGGTCTGTTTGTGAGCCGTCGACGGGGCCAAAGATGTTGCCAACCGGCCAGGCGCAGGCAAGTGTTTCTTAGCAGACAAGATCGGATTAGCAGAAGACTCCAACAGGCATTTTGAGGTTGTAGAAAAAGCAGCCTTCATGGACTAAATAGTCGCTGATGGAACCGCAGACAGACTTTGACAGTGTTGTAGACGAGGAGGCAGTACATAATAGAATTGAATGACCCTTGTTTGCACTTCTGCCATGGAACGTGTCATTGTGGGATCTTGACCTTTTGGATGAAGAGATGCGTTGATGGGGCCTGCCCTGACAGAGAAACACGGCTATGGACAGAGGCCATATCAGAGGCTGCAGTACCATCGTCCAACCACATTGCTAATCTTCAGTGACTGTCTCGGAGAGTCTTGCTGGAAAACGACTGAAATAAGGAACATTCTCTGATTTTGTGGTCAGGATAAAAGGCACTAGTGGCAGTCGTGGAGATCATCCACATAGATGCTCTTGAGGTAGCAGGGAGCACAGGTCTTGAAATGTCTTTTCTTCCTGGTGTTGGCCATAGCCTCACAGACCGATCCACAGCCTCAATGAGAGGTGGAGGAAAGTAGGAACAAAACCACAGAAGAGTAGGAAGATATTTGCTGACAATGCAGAAATAGTGGAAAATCATCAAAGAAATGGAAAGATTGTTTGAGGACTCCCAGCTCTGAACGTGCAGTAAAAAATCCAAAGGTGGCCTCTGAGGGTGGAACTAAAGGAGACCGGCAATTGGCTGTTGGCAATATGACCCAAAATGACTAATAGAGCACTGAAGTGAATGACGTTTAAGAATTTAAACAAACTGCTTTACTTGACCGAGGATTCCCTGTGTAACGACAGGGAATATTCAGACAGCATGTGGATCGATGAAATATCCAATGCTGGAGGAGAAGAAACAAAATTCCAGCCTCAGGAAACTTTTGAAAAGAATGGCATGTACACAAGTGGTAGGCCACTTACCACAGGTTTTTTAAATATTTTTGTTTAACACCCATTTCCCATAACAATTTGGAACATTTCCTGCAATAAGAATACACTATCAGATTTCAGTTTGCTCATTTGGAAGTAATCTGGATCTTCCTCTGTGACAAATCGTGTTGAGGAGTGGAAAAAGAATGAATCAGTAAAATACCTTTCTGAGTGTATCTGTGAGTCAGACTGTAACACCACATCCAAAAGGAAGAGCATCAATCAACAGCTGTCCTGTAGCAATAAAGAAGTAGTGAATGAATTGATGGGGCAAGGTGCTGGAGTTCATAAAGAAGACTCTGGTGCTTAAGCATTTTACAAACACCCTTAACTACCTCTGGAGGGCCCTAAGGCAACTGTGTAAACGTTTCCAGGAGATGCACGTGGCCCATCAAAGAATTGGTCCAGGAAGCCAACTGCTGGCAGGAGTATTGCGAGCGGGGTTGGATGTATGGGTAGATACCTTATGACCATAGTGGAGATGCTGGCAGAGGGTGATAAAGATTCTAATATACCAATAGAGTTAGGGCTTGGGGGTCATGTCGGCAGAGGCTTTCTAGACTCGGCAGTAAACAAATGGCAATATGACCAGACCTAATTTGTCCCTCATCTAGTAATCACTGGCATGCAAGTCCAAATCATCTGTCCAAGGCAGACAGAACTCTGGAGGTAGACAGCAAACTATAGAAGCCGCAATTGGAACTGGGCTTCCAGAAATTGTAGTCCATAATAATGCCCACACGAGAGCTTAGGAACAAGCCCAAATTAGACGTCTATTCTTGGTTACAGGAGTGGGGTCCGGAGGACGACCAAGGGCCAGCATGGTAGATGTCTTCCACAAAGAGAGGACCTTCTCTCGGGAGAGGAGGGTCGGGTTCTCCATCCAGAGGTTTCTGAGAGGCTGAGGTACAAGGATTGGGACCTGCCAGAAGACGTAATGGAGATTTTGCTTTGGGCCGGAAGGCCAGCAACAAAATCTTTATAGCGCTGTTGAAACAAGTTCAGCAGCTGGCGTAGGGATACAAATGTGAACCCTTTTCAGTGCGATACACCTACAGTGTTATCTTTTCTTCTTCACTTAGCAAATCTGGGGCTCCAGATCGCAACAATGAAGGGTTATCTGGCAGTGCTTTTGATTTTGAAGCGCTCATTGGAGGAAACCTCATACTTTAAAATCCCTTTAATCATTCAGTTTCTTAAAGGACTCACTAATGCGTTTCCTCCTACTCCCTTTCAGGTCCCCGTTTGTGATTTAAAACTTGAATTAAAATGCTTAAAATTCTTTCTTTTTAAAAGCATGCATTAATGTCCATTAAGACTATTAACACTAAAAACGGTTTTGCTAGTCGCAATTACATCTGCTCGAACGGTGAGCAAATTGCAAGCACAGTCTGTAAACCTCCATACTGTTATGATATGGGTTGAAACAACGAAACACAATGGACACAGGAGAATAATACAATGGCCCTCGTAAAGGATACGGGCTGGTAGTAAAGGATACACTCGATGTCTTCTTATCTTCGTAAGATGACAGGTAGGGCGTAGTGTATCAAAGGGAACCTTCTAATCAATGTCACTCTCTGACTAGTAATTTAAACAGTCAAAGTGAGCTATTGGTGAGAAGGGCTTTTGAGGACCAAGATCCACCAGGCTGTTGATGAGAGGAAACTGATTAGAATGCTGGTAGATAAGAAGGGCAACAAAAACCTAAGTTGTAAACACTGACCTGGATGTAAGGACAAGGAAGTCTCTTTAGATGGTCTGAAGTGTCCGAGGATACAACGACCAGGAATGGGTAGTGAGGAATCTAACCCAGGCGGAACGAGGGCCGCACTAGAGACGAGTTGGTGCACACAGGAGAGCGTCCAGAGTACAGTGCACGTGTGGGAGAGAAGAGGAATCCTGGTCCAAGAGCAGCAAGTCCTTAGGCGGTAGAAGAGAGGCAGAGCGAGACTCTGTGAGTCTAGATTGGCTGAGGCAGAGGGGGGCTCTGCGGGTCTCTGCGGGATTGTGGAACTGGAGTAGAGAGGTCTCTGCAGGATCGTGGGGTACTGGAGCAGGGAGGACTCAGAGTCTAGAATGGCTTAGGCAGAGCGGGACTCTGCGAGTCCAGATTGGCTGAGGCAGAGCGGGACTCTGCAGGATCGTGGAAAACTGGAACAAGGAGGATTCTGGGAGTCTAGAATGGCTTGGGCAGAGCGGGACTCTGAAAGTCTGGAATGGCTTAGGCAGAGCGGGACTCTGCGGGAATGTGGAGAGAATGAGCCACGTAGGAGCGCGATTAGCATCTAGCTCCAGGAGGAGCTGCACTGTTGCCGGGAACTGCGTAGGGACGCGGAAAGCAACCGCACCTTGAATTGAAAGTAGCGTTAGCGTTTGCGAGAAAGTAGCAGAAACAGCTCCGGAACGCGAGGTAACAATAACGATCAGAAGCGCTGTTGCAAGGCTTCCGTCTTGCTAAATAGTGTCAGCTGACTTACGTCTGACCGACGCGCTGACGAAAAGTGTCTGCTGGTCATGTGACCTTTGCATTAGCGTCTCCCGAACAGCTTCCATTGGGTGTAGAACGGTCTAGCCGTTCTCAAGGCTGAGGAAGTAAGGAAACAGGGATGCATGGGTTTAGTAACGGACCCGGATGGGGAGGCAGGCATGACACATACACAGTCTTCCATAAGGATAAGGTTAGTCGATGGGATTGTGTCCCCTGACATATTCCACATTTTTGACAGGTAATGACCACAGCTGTGCTGCTTCGGAAACTTTTTCGGCTTAGGCTTCCTGCGTCGATACGCTCCCTCGAGGACCTCCTCTGACAGTCGACGTCACCAGATGCTATAAGTTGGGCGCACAACGCCCGTAGCCTCAGTTCCGTTTTTTGCACGAACATGTTGTCTTGGAAATCTCGGCACGCCTCGGTTCTCTCTTGTGAATCGGTTCTTCGAATATCGTGTTAATACGAGAATATGTCTTCATCTTCTGCTACCCCGAAGTCGGGCTTCAAGAAGTGTCGGGACTGCGGTTCCAAGAGGTCTCTGACGGACCCGCATGAAGTCTGCCTTTGGTGCCTCGGTGAGAGCCATGCACGGATGACTGCGACGAATGCCAGTCTTTGACGTCGAAGGCCTTGCAGGAGCGGAAGAAGAAGCTGTCGGCGGGTGGGTTTCCTAGCCCCGTAAATCGAAGTCTGCTGGACTTTCGACTGAAGATTCGAGGGGTGACTATCCGCGTCGGCGTAAGTCCAGGGGTCTCGTTCTAGGAGTGGGTCCCGCCATTCCTCAGGCTCTTCGAGGCATGCACGGAAGTGCGTCATCGGTCGCCTTCTCAGTCCTCATCTGAGGACTCTGCCAGACGGCAGGTTGCTTTTCCCATCAAGCATTCATCTCCGGAGGAATGGGCCGCCTTCCGTAAGGAGATGACGATTTTTGAGTCGCAGGGCACCATTCTGACCGTGCCTTCGAGAGAAGCCAGTAAGGAACGCTCTGGGGACACCGCTCTCACGCCTTCGGGCTTGGGTGATGGGCGCGCTCACCGGGAACCTTCGAGGTTCCAGTCGGACAAGGAGGATCGCCATTGTGCCCGCTCCAGGTCCTCGATGCTGTCGAGACCGTTGGTGCCTGTGAGGCCTTCGAAGAAGGCATCGACACCATGTCTGTCGAGGGACTTTCCTGAGGCTCCGGCTCCGAGGAGGCCATCCCCGAGGGGCTCCTGCCTCGTAGCCGCGGTCGAAGTCGTCGGTGCCTCGGTCGACGCCGATGCCACTCCCATCAACGCCTTTGTAGGAATTTTTGCCGGAGATACCTTGGAGAGCTGTAGAATCTCCTAGGAAGGCGCTCAGCAAGTCTGTGGGGCCTATTCCCGACACATACTCGGTTCCTCCTCCCAGGGAGGACTTGTTCCAACCCTTGGAGTACATTTCTGAGCTTGAGGAAGGGTCTGAGGATGAGGTGCTGCCTGAGGTTCCTGATGAATTGTTGTCTGGACATAGCCAGCTGGAAGACCTGCGTCAGTCTTTGCACGATGCCAGTGGTCTCAATACCTCCCCAGAGGTTGAATTTGGCAGGCCTGAGCCTGGTACGCATGCTGAATCTTCATACAGGCACCTCATGTCAAGGGTGACGGAGTATCTGGGGTGGTCTGCTCCACCTGTGGATTTTCTGCAGGATGACCTGACAGATATCCTTGACCAAGGTCCACCCACTGACCCAGTGTTGCCATTTCACATGGCCTTACAAAGAAAGGTGGCGGCGGCTTGGACTACGCCGGAGAGTCTCCCAGCAGTGAACGAGTCTTTGCCAAAAAAATACCGTCCAGCCAGTGGTGACCCCTGCTACTTGTCCACGCACCCTACTCCGGAGAGTTTGGTGGTGCAGGCAGCTATGGCCCCAGCAAAGCAGGCGGTGTACCCTATGATCCCTCCCAATAGGGATGACAAATGCGTTGATGGTTGGGCGAAGAAGGTATTTTCTTCTGGGGGTATGGCTTTAAAAAGGCAGCCAACTACGTTTGTGCCCTTGCAAGATTCACGCACACTCTGTGGAATTGTGTGTCGTCGGCGGCTGAACATATTCCCGAAGGAGAGGGACGGGATTGTTTCCTTGCCCTCGTTCAGGATGGCAAGGATGCCATGTGCGAGTCCATTCAGTTGGGTCTGGATGTGGCTGACTGTCAGCCGGTCCATGGCGGCGAGCACCGTGTTGCGCAGGTTTGCGTGGTTGCGGAAGTCGGGATTTGCTCCTGATGTACAGTCCCGGCTTCTCAACATGCCCTTTGATGGTGTCCATCTTTTTGGCAGCAAGGCTGACTAGAGCCTTGAGAGGTTGCAGACCTCCAAAGCTGCAGCAAAGTCCTTGAGCGCTGCAGTGCGTCAACCTCCACCTTTTCAGCCAAGGGGACAGCAATGGAGGGGAAGCTCCTTTCGACACTACTCTTCCTTTAGTAGATCGAGGGGGGCTGCCAGTCAAAGGAGCCAATGTAGAAGTACCAGAGGTGGAAAACAAGGTACTTGAGGTGCCAAAGCCGCTCGGGCAGTTGCCTCTTTGCCCTCAGGCACTGCCGCAGCCGCTTCCGATCAGTCATGAGGCCATGTCCCATGGTTCGCCGGTTGGGGGAAGGCTGGCGCAGCATCTTTTAAAATGGCGTGCCATTACTTCAGATGTGTGGGTGCTGGAGATCATAGCTCACGGCTACTGTCTTTCTTTCTGGCAGAGGCCTCACGACAATCCACCGGGGAAGCTCTCTTTGAAGAGTCCGGATCCGCTCCTTGCGCAGGGAATCAAATCCCTGCTGGAGAAAGGCGCCATAGAACTGGTGCCTGTAGCGGAGAGGAACAACGGATGAAATTCCCCATATTTTTTTATCCCAAAAAAAGACGGAGGATTGAGACCCATCATGGACTTGCGCGGTTTGAACAAGCTCCTCAGGAAGGACAAGTTCAAGATGGTTACTCTTTCTCAGGTGCTCCAGACCCTTCAACTTCAGGATTGGTTGGTGTCTCTCGACCTTAAGGATGCTTACTTTCATGTGCCGATTCATCTCAAGCACAGGAAGTACCAGAGGTTCGCGACTCACATTTTCAGTTTTGGGTCCTGCCCTTCGGACGGAACTCTGCCCGAGGGTCTTCACCAAGCTGATGGTGGTGGTGGCAGCTTATCTCAGGAAAGGGGGGATTCACGTCTACCCCTACCTGGACGATTGATTGATCAGGGCGCACTCTCCAGAGCAAGTCCTGGATCATCTGTCCGTCACCTGCCACTCCCTTCACAGGCTGGGCTTCTCCCTCAATTTAAAGAAGTCCCATTTGACACCTACCCAGCGGCTCCAGTACATCGGAGCAGTGCTCAATACATCCCTGGGGCAGTGTTTGCCTCCCCAGGTGAGGACTCATCACATTCTGTAGATGGTGGACAAATTTCAACGTGCCCAGAGTCTCCCGGCGTTCAAGTTCTTGAGGTTGCTCGGCATCATGTATCCTGCATTTTACTGGTGCCAGAGGCCAGGCTGCGGATGAGATCTCTGCAGTGGGCACTCAAGATGCAGTGGTCGCAGTTCTCCGTCAGGATGTCAGACCCCGTTCAGATTCCGCCCTCGGTCGCCCAGGACCTTCTGTGGTGGGCCGTCGAAGGAAATCCGTTCAAGGGGCTCCATTTTGGCAACCATGGCCGGAGGTGACGATCGTGACAGGTGCATCCCTCACGGGTTGGGGAGCTCATGCCAACGAGCCGACAGTCAGCGGTCGTTGGTCTCCGTCAGAGTCCAGACTCCACATCAACCTGTTAGATCTGCGGGCTGTCAGGCTAGCCCTGAAGGCTTTTCTGCCGTCTGTATGGGGGAAGAATGTCCGTCACAATACAGTGGCCATGCACTACCTCAACAAAAAGGGGGGGGGGGGCAGGGTCACTCCCACTGTGCAGGGAGGCGATGCAGCTCTGGTTCTGGGCCATCCAGCAGGAAATTTCCATCTCGGCAGTTTATCTGGCCGGAGACGAAAACGCGTCGGCGGACGTTCTGAGCAGGCAGAGCACGGGCTCTCACAAGTGGGAGCTGGCTCAGGAAGTTCTTTTGGAGATCTTTGCCCTTTGAGGAACCCCACAAGTGGATCTCTTCGCCACCAGTGTCAACCGGAAGAGCGAAAGGTTCTGCTCGCGGGAATTTCCTCCAAGAGGAGCCTTAGGGGACGCATTCGTAGTGGAGTGGTCCTTCCCACTGCTGTACGCGTTCCCTCCAGTCCATGTCATTCTGCAGGTGTTGCAGAGGTTGCGGAGGTTCGGTTCCGGGATGATCCTCATTGTTCCGGCATGGGCCAGGAGAGCATGGTACCCGGACCTTCTAGACATGTCCATCTGTCCTCCACATCGTCTTCCCTACTGAGACGATCTGCTCTCACTGGAGGGGGGGGGTCGAGTTCTCCATCCAGAGGTCAAGTCTCTCAGCCTTCATGCTTGGTATCTGAAAGGCTGAGATATAAGGATTGGGACCTCCCTGAAGACGTGATGGAGGTGTTGCTTCCGGCCAGAAGGCCTGCAACGAAATCCCTGTATCGTTGGAAGAAGTTCTGTGACTGGTGCAGGATACAGAATGTGGATCCTTTCCAATGTTCCATTCCTTTGGTTTTGTCTTTTTTGCTTTCTTTAGCCCACAAGAGCCTACAAGTGGGTACCATTAAGGGTTATCTGGCAGCGCTGTCTATATTTAAGCGCTCGTCTGAGGAATGTTCTTATTTTAAAATCCCTTTGATATCTGTTTCTAAAACGGCTAACTCATGTGTTTCCACCGTCACCTTTCCAGGTGCCGGGATGGGATTTGAATTTGGTTCTAAAATTCCTAATGGGAGCTCCGTTACAGCCCTTACATTCTTGTCCGTTGAGACCGTTGTCCTTTAAGGCTGTATTTTTAGTTGCGGTTACTTCCGCATGCAGAGTGAGTGAGTTGCAGGCACTTTCCGCCAAACCACCCTTCACTGTGTTCCATAAGGACAAGGTTGTCCTGAGGGTACGACCTTCCTTTCTTCCGAAGGTTGTGTCGGAATTCCATCTGAGCCAGAAGGTAATTCTTCCGGCATTCTATCCTCCTCCACATCCTGGTAAGGAAGAGGAGAGGCTCCATAGTTTGCAACCTAGGAGAGCTTCAAGTTTCTATCTCTCACGGATATCCCGGGTCAGAGTGGACAATCAGCTCTTTATTGGTTACGCTGGAAGGAGTTTAGGTCAAGCTGTTTCTAAGCAGACCTTGTCTAGATCGATCATTTTGACGATCTCTGAATGTTATCGTTTGGCGGGGAAGGACCCTCGTGTAGGTTTACGGGCCCATTCTACAAGGGATATGGCTGCTTCTACTGGGGTGTTCCGATTAACAATATTTGCAAAGCGGCCACATGGATCTCTGTCCATACTTTTGTAAAACATTATGCCTTGGACTCTATTCATGGGCAAGATTTGGCCTTTGGCAAGGCAGTCCTCTATTCTGCAATTTGATGGGGCATTCTAAAAATGTCTAAATTCTTTTCCCACCTCCTTACGTTGGTACTGCTTTGGGAGTCTGTCAAAGATGTGGAATACGTAGGAGGACACAATCCCCTCGAAGAACAAGTTACTTTCTTACCTGGTAACGTTCTTTCGATGGGATTTTCCTCCAACGTATTCCACATCATACCCTCCCTACCTGCCCCTCTACAGAATTTCTTATGCGATTGTAGCTTCCGTTTCCGCAAGGCTTTCTATAGTCATTCTGGCAGAAGATTGGTGCCACACGTTCTGGGGGAAAAACTACAACTGAGGCTACGGGCGTCGTGCGTCCTACTTATAACATCCGGTGATGTCGACCGTCGGAGGTCCTCGAGGGAGCTCATCGACGCAGGACGCCTATGCCGAAAAAGTTTCCGAAGCAGCACAGCTGTGGTAATTACTTGTCAAAGATGTGGAGTACGTCGGAGGAACATCCCATCGAAAGAACGTTTCCAGGTAAGAAAGTAACTAGTTCTTCTTAAAGTAAGACCTTTGTTTCTACCAAAAAAAGTCTGACTTACATTTGTCCCAAAAATATAGTTCTACCAACGTTCTATCCCCCCCTCCTCATCCTGGAAAGGAGGAGGAGGAGAGGTTACATAGACTGGACCTTAGGAGGGCTCTCAGTTTTTATATCTCGTGAATTTCAAAAATGTGCGAGGACGACCAATTATTTGTCGGCTATACAAGTCATCAATTGGGGTTAGTAGTAACAAAACAGACTCTATCCAGATGGAGTATTCTGGCTTTCGAAGAATTTAATAGACTGGCCAGTGAAGTTCTTCCAGAGGGTTTAAGAGCTCACTCAGGGGCATGGCTACTTCTTCCGCTCTTCAGAGAGGAGTACCAATTAAAGACATCTGTGCGGCAGCCACATGGTCTACCGTACACATCTTTGTAAAACATTATTCCCTGGACACTTCTACTCAAGAGGGAGCTTTTTGGAAAGCGGTCTTACACTCTGTCCATGATAACTACTATAGACCGATTTAAATTCTTTTCCCACCTCCAAGACTATTACTGCTTTGAGAGGCTATTAAAGATGAGCAATACGTGGGAGGACACTATCCATTCGAAGAACAAGTTACTTACCCCAGTAACGTTCTTTCAATTGGATGATCCTCCCACGTATTCCTCTCACCCCTCCCAACCTATCCCGCTGCAGAATGCACGTGTTTTACACTCTACGCTCTCTCAGATTCATCTAAGGATGCACTAGTAATTCTGCTAAACATAAAAACAAGAACTGAAGCCAACTGGCGCTGTGCGCGCTACATATACTGCAGATGACGCTCACCATCGTACGGAGGCCTTCGAGGTACATAGAGTCATCGACGATACCGCACAGCGCCCTCTGTCGAGAATGTTTTTTGCCAAAGCAGCTCAAGATGGAAGATGATAATCAAAAATAAGGAACACGTGGGAGGACACTATCCATTTGAAGGAGGATTGTTTCAGCAGACCCTGTAAAAGACCGAAAAAGCAGCAAGGTAACCCTCAACAGTGCCAAGCTAAAGGCCCTCTTGGGACTACAAAAAGGTCCTAAGAAAGCAGACAATAGCAAGACCAAAAGAGGTTGAACACCTTTAGGGATACAGACTTCTCCCACAGACCTAGCCAGAAAACCTAGGCCACCTGCAACACAACTGACTTGGTAGCCAGCCTCCAGACTGTAAGGAGCTCATTAAGGACCTTGTCACATAAGTTCTACTCATACCTCAGCCTCTCAGTAGACCTGAAAATGATGCAGTCTCCTGAGCACCAGCGGGAATTATTTTATTTATATGTTTATTTGTTACGCGCCGCACCCCAAGGGCATCAGGGCGCACATAGAAGACCAACAACAATAAGAGACAAATCAGTCAGTCTTACATTCCATGGGCCAGTATCAGTTAGTTAAATAGGAATGTTTAAGTCGTTTGCGAAAAGTTGAAAGGCATTTTTCTCTCTGCGTAATTAACCAGCAATTCACTCCAGTCATGTGTAGCTTCGACTGAAAAGGATTGTCCTTCCCCGCATATCCTCTTAAAACCTGGACATGTCAGACAATAGTTGTCAGTAGATCTAAGTGATCTTCCCAGTTGTTGAAGTGTAGGCTTTCCTTGAGGTATACAGGAGCAAATCCATACAAACATTTGTGTACCAGTGTAAGGGTTTTGAAGGAGGATCCTGGAGGCCACGAGCAGCCAATGAAGTTCCTTACTAGCAGGGGTGATATGCTCCATCTTAGCAATATTCTTAATAATTTGCACGGCATCATTGTGTAATATTTGCAGTTTATGAATGCTGCTTTTATTAGCTCCACTCAGGAGTGCATTGCAGTAATCTAACCTGGGCATTACAATGGCCGGCACTAAAATTTCACAGTTTTTACTTGTGACATATGGTTTCACAAGCCTCAGCAATCTGAGGTGATACTGAGACTTTGTGACAACGTTATCCACCTGGGCATTAGACCCCAGCGAATAGTCCAATACTACACCCAAAGTTTTAACTTTCTCTTGTACTTGGATACGGTGACCATCAATTAAAAATTTGCGAAACATGGATCCAGTTTCAGTTTAGATTGAGGAGATACAAATTTTAGCAACTCAGTTTTACCACTGAGGCAATTGGCTGTCATCCAGTCTTTTACCAACCTGTAAATATCTTGGATTTTCCTGGAGTACTTTGTATAATCGGCACTCGGCACCAACAGCAGCTGCAAATCTGCATAATTAGTGAAGATTGTCCTCATCTTATCCAGAATTCTACCTAAAGGGCGTAGATACAATTTTAAAAGTGCTGGAGACAGGCCCGCACCCAGAGGGACTCCACAGATGGATGTTTCGTAGCGGGACGACGCCTGTCCCCAGCTAACATTGGACATCCTGTCATTCCTATTTTTAACGGGATGACAGGAATCCTGGGGGCTAAGGGGCAGTGATCACTTCGAGAAGATAGAAGTTCTACTCTATGATTGAGTGTCAGAGTCCCCAAGAGGAACATTCAATGGAACAGAACAAACCACACTTCTGGTTGAATTGGGAGGCAAAACAGTCCACCTGAAGGGTCCTCCCAAGAGGCAAAGATTTCAGCTGTGACTTCCTGGCAGTTCTCAATCATGGGACACTGGCTAATGCCTTCTCTGGGCATCTGCAACAACATTCTGCACCCCAGCCAGATTACATGGTGACAGGATGATGACGTTTTCCAGAACTTACAAGTATATGTGGCGACTACCGAGAGGAAGACTCCTGAAGTGGGCATGACAGGTGCTTCATTTAAGAAGAGAGGAATTTGGGGGGCGTGGCCAGCGACCGCGGGATGAGGACGTGATTCCCCGTCGCTCCCGGGCCGCCAGCAAAATCCTGCAATTATCCTGATGCCATTTGCTCACAATCTCCCCCAAAAGACACCATCCGATGGCGGAACCTTTGTAGAACTTTTCACTGCAATTTCAACTAGAATCGGTGAAGGGCTCTGGAGATGCGAGTGGAGAAAGTACGAGTGACTCACTGCGCACCATGAACAAGATGGCCGCCGAAGCCGCGCGCGGACTAGAAAATACGCAACGTGGCGTCGGTTCCACTGGCTGGGACAACCACGGAGGAGGCGCCCATCGCTGCACTGTGCTGTGAGATGGAGGAACCTGCGCTGACTCCGGCTCCTGGAGAGGATCCGTGGGCCCCGACCGCGGACTCCGAAACGGGCGATCCCCTGACCACCGCTGAGACGAGGCCGAGCTGCCCGAACACATCTAATCCCCGGAGCGACGGAGAGTGAGAGAGCCGGCCGGATGGCACACCCCTGTGAGGAACGGCTCCCCCCCAGGGGACGTCGGCTCACACCGGGCGAACCGGCAAATGGGCTGTGGCTGGAACCTCTCGCACCAGATACACAATTGCTCCGGAACAGTCCCGGATCACACGCCGGTAGCGGGACATCCCCCTCCACCGCAGTGGTAGTGTGACAGGCCCCGAACACACATCCAGCGTCACAACCTGCAAGCAGATAGAAACGGCCTGTGACTAGGAGGGAACCCGCTAAAACCACATTAGCTGTCCAGGCGAGGACACATACATTAAGCTGTGGAATCTACTAGCGAAGAGGAAAAGCTGGATCGCTACCTGACTCAGCTGAAGGCCACTGCACTCCGACGCTCAGTCGTTCAAAATGGGGAAGGACAGGAGGAAAAATACTACAACACAGAGCAAAATGGAACAATACACCACCAATGCCCAGGCCCCCGTACAGGAGCAGGCCAAATCGAGTGACACAACTGAAACGGAAGAGGATACTTTATCTCTTAAAGATGTTATGAATGCTATTGCTTGCTCGAGAACCTCCATGGAAAAGAAAAAGGACGGTATAAGCACCGAGGTGTCCCTGCTACGCCATGACTTGCAAAAACTCACGGCCCAAACAGGTGAGGCCGAGGGCCGTATATCGGAAACAGAGGACGGTCTTAGAACGGTGGGCCACCAATTGACGGGAGTGCTCACACGCCTTAAAGCTCTAGAGGAGAGAGTCGAAGAGGGAGAAGGCAGAGCAAGGCGCAACAATATCTGCATCCTTGGAATACCGGAGAAATCTGAAGGTCCAAACATGGAACTGTTCTTGGAGCAATGGCTTGCAGACCTCCTCGCTCCCAAGACACTATCAAAAGTCTTTCCCATCGAACGTGCTCACCGTATACCGGCGGGCGGGCAGATCCCCGGGGGCCCTCCGCGTACGGTGATCGCAAAACTCCTGAACTATAGGGATCGGGATGCCATTTTGCAAATGGCTAGAACCAAAGGCACAATAACGTATAACGGTTCCAAAATTGCCTTTTTCCCGGATTTCACCAGGGAGGTACAGAAGGCGAGACTGTCTTTCGATCCGCTTAAAAAGCGCCTGCAAGCCCTCAATGTCAAATACGGGCTTATGTTCCCCGCTCGGTTGAAGATCTACCACAATGGTGCAACCGTGCACTTTTCAGATCCCAAGGACGCATGGAACTGGGCCGAAACAAACCTGGAAGGCGACTGGAGACTGTATTGGAGACACTGGCAGAAACAGAACGAGACTGGGGAGGGCGCTCCCTGAGCGCCCACAAAGGGTAGTAGAAGCACCACCGAATGAAGACAACTATTGATAAGTAACTTGAACTGGCTTAAACAAACGACACTCGAAAAAATCAAGAACCAATATGCCGCCATTAAAACTGACCTGACAACGAGGAGGAGATATGTACTTACAGAATAGCTGGCGACCCCGGTAAGCACGAACCCCCCATGATAATTATCACCACTTGTTGTAGACCTGTATTTGTAAGTTAGGTCGCAACTATGTTTGGGCGACAGGTATGTAACGCTCACCTGATTCCCGCAGAGGCGCCGGTCTTGACTGGGTGAATGCCGTATCTTCAAAGGTGATGTGTAACACACGGTTGGCTCTTTGGGCTGGACCTCTGTGCACTGTATGTCTGACTCGAAGAGTAAGATGTCTTAGGTAAGTGAACGCCGAGCTCTCCATCTGCCTCGGGGCAGGGTGCCGTAACCAGTTTCTTCACTGGATAAGGGTGCAGGCCTCTTGACCTCAGAGGACTGCTGTCCGTCGTTAACTGCACGAACGGTAAGTTCTGGGCACTTCAAATGTCTTAAAAAAGTCTTTTGTAATGATATCTCTTGTGTTGCAGGGTTCTGGCGATGGCGGATGGCGGGCTGATGAGAGTTGAGGATCGAACCCGCCTGAGGAATAGAAGCGCCTGGAAGCACGTAAGTAAGCGCTTGTAGCCTGCTTCACGATGCGCACTAACTGTCCCTTTTATCTTGCAGGTACAAGTTCGGAGCTTTAGAGAAGCTGAAGGGTGCTGGAATACCCACTGGATTCGGCGTGGGAAGGAGTAATGGCACGTGAGTAATAAAGTTGCCCAATGTCTTTAAACGCACCTTCTTTTGTCTTTCAGATGCGGGATGCAGCGCCGAAGGCCTCCGGAGCGTGCGAAGAGCTGGTAAGCTTTTGTCTTTCAGATGGCGGAATGCAGTGCGAAGACCTCCGGAGCATGCGAAGAGTAGGTAAGCCTTTGTCTTTCAGATTCCGGAATGCAGCGCGAGGCGTTGGTGACAGCCGATGGACCAGGTAAGAGATGCGCTGCCACTGAAGACCGTAGCGCTAACCTGTTCTTTCTTTGTCTTTACACGTGCTGCTGAAGACTGGATTCCAGGATGGTAAGCCTTTGTTCCCTTAGGCCCAGGATCAGAAGACACGATGAGCGTTCTGCTGCAGAGAATGCAGAATAACGCAAAGCAAGATTCATCCATCGGGTGTGGTTTAAATAGCCTCCTGTAGTGCTTAGGTGTCTACTTCCACAGCCACGCCTAGGTAAGAAAAGAGTTCCTGCTTTCCAGAAGAGTTCCAGTGTTCTGAACCTAGGGAGTGGCTCCTGCCCCACCCAACAGGAAAAGTAGTCCCAAACAGAAGAGGATCAGGGGTTCAACTGGCAGGTAAGTAAGCAGCATGGTCTGCTGCAGGTAAGTCCACCCAAGCATTATGAGCCCGGCGCTTCCAGCGCTGGGACTGGGCATCTTTATGAGCCTGGTGCCACTGGCGCCAGGACAGGGTCCAAAAGGTCCCAATTGGGACTGGCTGGCACTCAGAACCGGGGTTATGGGTCTGCTTCCAAGGGAGTCGGGCAAGTCCTGATCTTTTGGAAGCAGAGATCATGACAGCACCCCCCCTCAAGGACCCTCCCAAACCGGGCTTCTCCGGGGGTTTGGGCTTGTTAGGAAATGTTCGATGAAATCTTTTGATTAGACGAGGCGCGTGGACATATTCTGCAGGTTCCCAGGATCTTTCTTGGGGACCGTAGCCTTTCCAGTCAATCAGGTAAAATAGTTTAGATTTGGAGATCTTGGAATCCAGGATGCTTTTGACTTCAAACTCGAGTTCTCCATCAACTAGAATAGGTTTTGGAGATGTAGTTAGTCGGGTTTGAGGTTGCACGGGTTTTAATAGAGAGACGTGGAAGACTGGATGTATCTTCATGTGAGGGGGCAAGTCCAACTTGACCGCTACTGGATTTACTATGGTAGTGATGGAATAGGGACCAAGGTATCTTGGGTTGAATGTGCGTGGTCCTTTTAGAGGTAGATATTTGGTGGATAACCAGACTTGATCTCCTACTTGATATTGGGGGGCTTCCTTCCGATGTTGGTCTGCTCCTTTCTTGTATTGTTCTTTAGCCCTTTGAAGGTGAGAAACTGCTTCCTTAAAGGTTTGGGTGATTGTAGAATGCAGGTGGTCTACTGCTGGTGTTCCAAGATCTTGGAGTGGATCCAACTCCGAGGTTCGAGGGTGACTACCGTATAAAAGAAAAAACGGGGTCTTCCCAGTTCCCGAGTGGACAGAGTTATTGTAGGCATATTCGGCTATCCAAAGGATATCTTTCCAAGTTTTTTCAGTTTGTTGTAGCATGCAGCGCAAATACTGTTCCAGAGTTTGATTGGTCCTCTCGGTTTGTCCGTCGGTTTGAGGGTGGTGGCTGGTCGAAAGTCTCACATCAATTTGAGCCGACCGACAGCAACTTCGCCAAAAATGAGAAATAAATTGACTACCTCGATCCGAAATTAGAACTGAAGGAAAACCGTGCAGTCAGACGATGTTTTCGAGAAATTCTCGGGCCAGAGTTGCTGCTGTTGGTAAGCCTTTGAGTGGAATGAAATGCGCCATCTTGGAGAATAGGTCCACGATTGCTAGGATCGTATTGTATCCGGAGCATGGAGGTAGATCGGTGATGAAGTCCATAGAAAGCGTATGCCAAGGGCGAGGCGGGATGTCTACTATAGACCGATTTAAATTCTTTTCCCACCTCCAAGACTATTACTGCTTTGAGAGGCTATTAAAGATGAGCAATACGTGGGAGGACACTATCCATTCGAAGAACAAGTTACTTACCCCAGTAACGTTCTTTCAATTGGATGATCCTCCCACGTATTCCTCTCACCCCTCCCAACCTATCCCGCTGCAGAATGCACGTGTTTTACACTCTACGCTCTCTCAGATTCATCTAAGGATGCACTAGTAATTCTGCTAAACATAAAAACAAGAACTGAAGCCAACTGGCGCTGTGCGCGCTACATATACTGCAGATGACGCTCACCATCGTACGGAGGCCTTCGAGGTACATAGAGTCATCGACGATACCGCACAGCGCCCTCTGTCGAGAATGTTTTTTGCCAAAGCAGCTCAAGATGGAAGATGATAATCAAAAATAAGGAACACGTGGGAGGACACTATCCATTTGAAGGAGGATTGTTTCAGCAGACCCTGTAAAAGACCGAAAAAGCAGCAAGGTAACCCTCAACAGTGCCAAGCTAAAGGCCCTCTTGGGACTACAAAAAGGTCCTAAGAAAGCAGACAATAGCAAGACCAAAAGAGGTTGAACACCTTTAGGGATACAGACTTCTCCCACAGACCTAGCCAGAAAACCTAGGCCACCTGCAACACAACTGACTTGGTAGCCAGCCTCCAGACTGTAAGGAGCTCATTAAGGACCTTGTCACATAAGTTCTACTCATACCTCAGCCTCTCAGTAGACCTGAAAATGATGCAGTCTCCTGAGCACCAGCGGGAATTATTTTATTTATATGTTTATTTGTTACGCGCCGCACCCCAAGGGCATCAGGGCGCACATAGAAGACCAACAACAATAAGAGACAAATCAGTCAGTCTTACATTCCATGGGCCAGTATCAGTTAGTTAAATAGGAATGTTTAAGTCGTTTGCGAAAAGTTGAAAGGCATTTTTCTCTCTGCGTAATTAACCAGCAATTCACTCCAGTCATGTGTAGCTTCGACTGAAAAGGATTGTCCTTCCCCGCATATCCTCTTAAAACCTGGACATGTCAGACAATAGTTGTCAGTAGATCTAAGTGATCTTCCCAGTTGTTGAAGTGTAGGCTTTCCTTGAGGTATACAGGAGCAAATCCATACAAACATTTGTGTACCAGTGTAAGGGTTTTGAAGGAGGATCCTGGAGGCCACGAGCAGCCAATGAAGTTCCTTACTAGCAGGGGTGATATGCTCCATCTTAGCAATATTCTTAATAATTTGCACGGCATCATTGTGTAATATTTGCAGTTTATGAATGCTGCTTTTATTAGCTCCACTCAGGAGTGCATTGCAGTAATCTAACCTGGGCATTACAATGGCCGGCACTAAAATTTCACAGTTTTTACTTGTGACATATGGTTTCACAAGCCTCAGCAATCTGAGGTGATACTGAGACTTTGTGACAACGTTATCCACCTGGGCATTAGACCCCAGCGAATAGTCCAATACTACACCCAAAGTTTTAACTTTCTCTTGTACTTGGATACGGTGACCATCAATTAAAAATTTGCGAAACATGGATCCAGTTTCAGTTTAGATTGAGGAGATACAAATTTTAGCAACTCAGTTTTACCACTGAGGCAATTGGCTGTCATCCAGTCTTTTACCAACCTGTAAATATCTTGGATTTTCCTGGAGTACTTTGTATAATCGGCACTCGGCACCAACAGCAGCTGCAAATCTGCATAATTAGTGAAGATTGTCCTCATCTTATCCAGAATTCTACCTAAAGGGCGTAGATACAATTTTAAAAGTGCTGGAGACAGGCCCGCACCCAGAGGGACTCCACAGATGGATGTTTCGTAGCGGGACGACGCCTGTCCCCAGCTAACATTGGACATCCTGTCATTCCTATTTTTAACGGGATGACAGGAATCCTGGGGGCTAAGGGGCAGTGATCACTTCGAGAAGATAGAAGTTCTACTCTATGATTGAGTGTCAGAGTCCCCAAGAGGAACATTCAATGGAACAGAACAAACCACACTTCTGGTTGAATTGGGAGGCAAAACAGTCCACCTGAAGGGTCCTCCCAAGAGGCAAAGATTTCAGCTGTGACTTCCTGGCAGTTCTCAATCATGGGACACTGGCTAATGCCTTCTCTGGGCATCTGCAACAACATTCTGCACCCCAGCCAGATTACATGGTGACAGGATGATGACGTTTTCCAGAACTTACAAGTATATGTGGCGACTACCGAGAGGAAGACTCCTGAAGTGGGCATGACAGGTGCTTCATTTAAGAAGAGAGGAATTTGGGGGGCGTGGCCAGCGACCGCGGGATGAGGACGTGATTCCCCGTCGCTCCCGGGCCGCCAGCAAAATCCTGCAATTATCCTGATGCCATTTGCTCACAATCTCCCCCAAAAGACACCATCCGATGGCGGAACCTTTGTAGAACTTTTCACTGCAATTTCAACTAGAATCGGTGAAGGGCTCTGGAGATGCGAGTGGAGAAAGTACGAGTGACTCACTGCGCACCATGAACAAGATGGCCGCCGAAGCCGCACGCTGACTAGAAAATACGCAACGTGGCGTCGGTTCCACTGGCTGGGACAACCACGGAGGAGGCGCCCATCGCTGCACTGTGCTGTGAGATGGAGGAACCTGCGCTGACTCCGGCTCCTGGAGAGGATCCGTGGGCCCCGACCGCGGACTCCGAAACGGGCGATCCCCTGACCACCGCTGAGACGAGGCCGAGCTGCCCGAACACATCTAATCCCCGGAGCGACGGAGAGTGAGAGAGCCGGCCGGATGGCACACCCCTGTGAGGAACGGCTCCCCCCCAGGGGACGTCGGCTCACACCGGGCGAACCGGCAAATGGGCTGTGGCTGGAACCTCTCGCACCAGATACACAATTGCTCCGGAACAGTCCCGGATCACACGCCGGTAGCGGGACATCCCCCTCCACCGCAGTGGTAGTGTGACAGGCCCCGAACACACATCCAGCGTCACAACCTGCAAGCAGATAGAAACGGCCTGTGACTAGGAGGGAACCCGCTAAAACCACATTAGCTGTCCAGGCGAGGACACATACATTAAGCTGTGGAATCTACTAGCGAAGAGGAAAAGCTGGATCGCTACCTGACTCAGCTGAAGGCCACTGCACTCCGACGCTCAGTCGTTCAAAATGGGGAAGGACAGGAGGAAAAATACTACAACACAGAGCAAAATGGAACAATACACCACCAATGCCCAGGCCCCCGTACAGGAGCAGGCCAAATCGAGTGACACAACTGAAACGGAAGAGGATACTTTATCTCTTAAAGATGTTATGAATGCTATTGCTTGCTCGAGAACCTCCATGGAAAAGAAAAAGGACGGTATAAGCACCGAGGTGTCCCTGCTACGCCATGACTTGCAAAAACTCACGGCCCAAACAGGTGAGGCCGAGGGCCGTATATCGGAAACAGAGGACGGTCTTAGAACGGTGGGCCACCAATTGACGGGAGTGCTCACACGCCTTAAAGCTCTAGAGGAGAGAGTCGAAGAGGGAGAAGGCAGAGCAAGGCGCAACAATATCTGCATCCTTGGAATACCGGAGAAATCTGAAGGTCCAAACATGGAACTGTTCTTGGAGCAATGGCTTGCAGACCTCCTCGCTCCCAAGACACTATCAAAAGTCTTTCCCATCGAACGTGCTCACCGTATACCGGCGGGCGGGCAGATCCCCGGGGGCCCTCCGCGTACGGTGATCGCAAAACTCCTGAACTATAGGGATCGGGATGCCATTTTGCAAATGGCTAGAACCAAAGGCACAATAACGTATAACGGTTCCAAAATTGCCTTTTTCCCGGATTTCACCAGGGAGGTACAGAAGGCGAGACTGTCTTTCGATCCGCTTAAAAAGCGCCTGCAAGCCCTCAATGTCAAATACGGGCTTATGTTCCCCGCTCGGTTGAAGATCTACCACAATGGTGCAACCGTGCACTTTTCAGATCCCAAGGACGCATGGAACTGGGCCGAAACAAACCTGGAAGGCGACTGGAGACTGTATTGGAGACACTGGCAGAAACAGAACGAGACTGGGGAGGGCGCTCCCTGAGCGCCCACAAAGGGTAGTAGAAGCACCACCGAATGAAGACAACTATTGATAAGTAACTTGAACTGGCTTAAACAAACGACACTCGAAAAAATCAAGAACCAATATGCCGCCATTAAAACTGACCTGACAACGAGGAGGAGATATGTACTTACAGAATAGCTGGCGACCCCGGTAAGCACGAACCCCCCATGATAATTATCACCACTTGTTGTAGACCTGTATTTGTAAGTTAGGTCGCAACTATGTTTGGGCGACAGGTATGTAACGCTCACCTGATTCCCGCAGAGGCGCCGGTCTTGACTGGGTGAATGCCGTATCTTCAAAGGTGATGTGTAACACACGGTTGGCTCTTTGGGCTGGACCTCTGTGCACTGTATGTCTGACTCGAAGAGTAAGATGTCTTAGGTAAGTGAACGCCGAGCTCTCCATCTGCCTCGGGCAGGGTGCCGTAACCAGTTTCTTCACTGGATAAGGGTGCAGGCCTCTTGACCTCAGAGGACTGCTGTCCGTCGTTAACTGCACGAACGGTAAGTTCTGGGCACTTCAAATGTCTTAAAAAAGTCTTTTGTAATGATATCTCTTGTGTTGCAGGGTTCTGGCGATGGCGGATGGCGGGCTGATGAGAGTTGAGGATCGAACCCGCGTGAGGAATAGAAGCGCCTGGAAGCACGTAAGTAAGCGCTTGTAGCCTGCTTCACGATGCGCACTAACTGTCCCTTTTATCTTGCAGGTACAAGTTCGGAGCTTTAGAGAAGCTGAAGGGTGCTGGAATACCCACTGGATTCGGCGTGGGAAGGAGTAATGGCACGTGAGTAATAAAGTTGCCCAATGTCTTTAAACGCACCTTCTTTTGTCTTTCAGATGCGGGATGCAGCGCCGAAGGCCTCCGGAGCGTGCGAAGAGCTGGTAAGCTTTTGTCTTTCAGATGGCGGAATGCAGTGCGAAGACCTCCGGAGCATGCGAAGAGTAGGTAAGCCTTTGTCTTTCAGATTCCGGAATGCAGCGCGAGGCGTTGGTGACAGCCGATGGACCAGGTAAGAGATGCGCTGCCACTGAAGACCGTAGCGCTAACCTGTTCTTTCTTTGTCTTTACACGTGCTGCTGAAGACTGGATTCCAGGATGGTAAGCCTTTGTTCCCTTAGGCCCAGGATCAGAAGACACGATGAGCGTTCTGCTGCAGAGAATGCAGAATAACGCAAAGCAAGATTCATCCATCGGGTGTGGTTTAAATAGCCTCCTGTAGTGCTTAGGTGTCTACTTCCACAGCCACGCCTAGGTAAGAAAAGAGTTCCTGCTTTCCAGAAGAGTTCCAGTGTTCTGAACCTAGGGAGTGGCTCCTGCCCCACCCAACAGGAAAAGTAGTCCCAAACAGAAGAGGATCAGAGGTTCAACAGGCAGGTAAGTAAGCAGCATGGTCTGCTGCAGGTAAGTCCACCCAAGCATTATGAGCCCGGCGCTTCCAGCGCTGGGACTGGGCATCTTTATGAGCCTGGTGCCACTGGCGCCAGGACAGGGTCCAAAAGGTCCCAATTGGGACTGGCTGGCACTCAGAACCGGGGTTATGGGTCTGCTTCCAAGGGAGTCGGGCAAGTCCTGATCTTTTGGAAGCAGAGATCATGACAGCACCCCCCCTCAAGGACCCTCCCAAACCGGGCTTCTCCGGGGGTTTGGGCTTGTTAGGAAATGTTCGATGAAATCTTTTGATTAGACGAGGCGCGTGGACATATTCTGCAGGTTCCCAGGATCTTTCTTGGGGACCGTAGCCTTTCCAGTCAATCAGGTAAAATAGTTTAGATTTGGAGATCTTGGAATCCAGGATGCTTTTGACTTCAAACTCGAGTTCTCCATCAACTAGAATAGGTTTTGGAGATGTAGTTAGTCGGGTTTGAGGTTGCACGGGTTTTAATAGAGAGACGTGGAAGACTGGATGTATCTTCATGTGAGGGGGCAAGTCCAACTTGACCGCTACTGGATTTACTATGGTAGTGATGGAATAGGGACCAAGGTATCTTGGGTTGAATGTGCGTGGTCCTTTTAGAGGTAGATATTTGGTGGATAACCAGACTTGATCTCCTACTTGATATTGGGGGGCTTCCTTCCGATGTTGGTCTGCTCCTTTCTTGTATTGTTCTTTAGCCCTTTGAAGGTGAGAAACGGCTTCCTTAAAGGTTTGGGTGATTGTAGAATGCAGGTGGTCTACTGCTGGTGTTCCAAGATCTTGGAGTGGATCCAACTCCGAGGTTCGAGGGTGACTACCGTATAAAAGAAAAAACGGGGTCTTCCCAGTTCCCGAGTGGACAGAGTTATTGTAGGCATATTCGGCTATCCAAAGGATATCTTTCCAAGTTTTTTCAGTTTGTTGTAGCATGCAGCGCAAATACTGTTCCAGAGTTTGATTGGTCCTCTCGGTTTGTCCGTCGGTTTGAGGGTGGTGGCTGGTCGAAAGTCTCACATCAATTTGAGCCGACCGACAGCAACTTCGCCAAAAATGAGAAATAAATTGACTACCTCGATCCGAAATTAGAACTGAAGGAAAACCGTGCAGTCAGACGATGTTTTCGAGAAATTCTCGGGCCAGAGTTGCTGCTGTTGGTAAGCCTTTGAGTGGAATGAAATGCGCCATCTTGGAGAATAGGTCCACGATTGCTAGGATCGTATTGTATCCGGAGCATGGAGGTAGATCGGTGATGAAGTCCATAGAAAGCGTATGCCAAGGGCGAGGCGGGATGTCAATAGGGCGTAAGAGGCCGGCTGGTTTTTCCTTTTGACTCTTGTTTTGGGCGCATACTCCACAGGACATTATAAAGTCTCTGATATCTTTTTTCCAAGACGGCCACCAGAAGTAGCGCTTGATCTTTTCCGAGGTCTTGGTCATACCGGGATGTCCTTCCATTAAAGAATCGTGATAACAAGAGATTACCTTTTTCTGTAAATCTGTGCTGGGCGGGTATAACCGTTCTTGGAAATATAATAGGTTGTCCTTCACCGTAAAGTCCTTTCCCTGCAGACGCCAATTCTGTATGTCTGCTGGAGTTACCAGTAGCCTGGCTTTATCCTTAACTTCCTCTATGGATTGTGTGGCGATTACACCTAGAATTCTTTGTTCGGGAATGATAGGTACAGGTTTAGGATTGATCAAATGTTCTTCCACTCCCATCCGAGAAAGGGTATCAGCTTTACTGTTTTTTGTACCAGGTCGATAGGTAATTATGAAGTCAAACTCGGCAAAGAATAGTGCCCAACGGAGTTGCCTAGAGGATTGAGCTTTTGCGGTTTTCAAATATTGCAGGTTTCAGTGATCTGTAATCACAGTAACAGTGTGTCGGGCCCCCAGAAGAGAATGCCGCCAAGCCTTAAAGGCGGACTTGATAGCTAGAAGTTCCTTATCAGTAATAGTGTAATTGATTTCAGGAGGCGAGAATTTGCGGGACCAAAATGCCACGGGATGCAACTGATTGGTTACTGGGTCCTTTTGTGATAGAACTGCCCCCATGGCAAGGCTCGAAGCATCAGTTTCAACGATGTAGGGGAGTTCTGGGCGAGGATGTTTTAAGATCGGTGCAGAGATAAATCTAGTCTTCAAATTCTGGAAAGCTTGTTCCGCCTCGGTAGACCATTCAAAACGTTTGTTTTTCTTTAACAAGGCGGTGATGGGCTGGACTATTCAAGAGAATTCGGGGATAAACCTGCGGTAAAAGTTAGCGAAGCCTAACATGCTTTGAACAACTTTTACGGAGGATGGCGATGGCCATTTGAGAATTGCATCGACCTTCTTTGAATCCATACGCACTCGCTAGGTGATAATATGAATCCCAAGAATTCAACTTCAGTCACGTTGAAAACACATTTTTCCAACTTAACGAAAAGTTTGTGTTGACGCAATCTCTCGAGGACCATTTTCACGTGTTTCCGATGTTCAGTTTCCGATGAAGAATAAACGAGGATGGCGTCAATGTAAACAACAACACACATCTATGAGCTCTCCGAGGACATCGTTCATAAAATATTGAAACGCGGACGGGGCATTGCAAAGTCCGAAGGGCATGACCTGATATTCAAATAGCCCATACTTGGTGCGGAAGGCCGTCTTCCATTCATCGCCCTCCTTTACTCGTACCAAGTGGTAGGCTCCTCTAAGATCCAGCTTTGTATATATGCATGCTTTTCTGACTTGGTCCAGGAGTTCAGGGATCAAAGGTAACGGATATCTATTCTTAACGGTGATCTGGTTCAGGGCGCGACAATCTATACAAGTTCTAAGGTCCCCTTCTTTTTTTGGAACGAAGAACAAAGCTGAGGAAGCAGGGGACTTGGAAGAACGAATAAACCCATTCGCTAGGTATTGATCCAGGTATTGTCGGAGGTGAAGATTCTCAGGCTCGGTGAGGGCATAAATTCTACTACAAGGAGGAGTAGATCCAGGTATCAGGTCTATCTGGCAGTCATAAGACCTATGAGGAGGTAGAGAGTTAGCCTGATCCTTCCGGAAAACATCTTGGAATTCTAGGTATTCAGGAGGTAACTGGGGAGCCTCCGAGGAAATTGCTGCCAGTGCAACACCAGGTCGAGGGTGACAAGTAGAGACACATTCTGGAAACTGAACCGTTCTTGCTCGCCAATCGATCTGAGGATTGTGCTTCTCTAACCAAGGAATTCCTAGAATAATCTGGAACTGAGGGGCCTTGATCACATCGAACACGATCTTCTCATGGTGTCCATCTTGACTTACTAGCGTCACTTCTTGGGTGGTATGCATTACTGGTCCGGAGGCCATCTCCGTACCATCCACCGTAGTAATGACGTCCTTTACAGCCTTTGGACAAAGAGTCAGATTCATCCTCAAAACCATTTCATGATCCACATAATTGCCGATGGCACCGCTGTCGACGTAAGCTTCAATCGCATGTAATCGATCCGGATGTTCAGGGCTAATGAGGACCATAGGTATCACGAAATGCGAGGTCACGGAACTGGTTTTAACGCTCGGCAAGAGGACCTCTATTCTTGTCGGGCGAGGTCGTTTCCCTGCTCAGAGTTTGTGACCCTGGTAACTGCAGCTCCTACTGCCTTCTTGGCTGGTTTCACCGGACAGTCTCGAAGAAAGTGCCCCGAGTTTCCGCAATAGAGGCATAATTGCAGCTGTTTTCTCCTTTCCCGCTCCTTTTGTGTTAGTGGTCCTTTCAGGCCCCCTATTTGCATGGGTTCCCCGGAGCCTACTCCTTTGGTTGGAGTTGGTGGTTTGGAAAATACTCTAGCATCAAACTTGGAACGATCGTCCTTCCTGTTCTGCAGTCTGTGGTCAATTTGAACGACTAAGTCAATATAGTCCGAACAGTCTTGCGGGGGATTCACTACTTGGGCTAACACATCTTTGAGCTCTCCACGTAGACCTCTATAAAACAGCGTAATCCTTTTGTCCTCAGGCCATCGAGTTTCCACTATCAGTCTGCTGAAAGACGCAATATAAGCCAAAAGGTCTTGATTACCCTGTCGCAATGAAAGGAGCTCATTGTCCAAGGCCTGCCCCTGTGAATGTCTTGCAAACAGTTTTTCCATACGGAGCTGAAAAGCTTGAAAATCATGGAGAACCGGATCATCTTGATTAACTAGAGGGATCGACCAGTCTGCCGCATTGCCACTAAGGTACGAAAGCACGAAAGCTACCTTAGCTTGATCAGTTGGAAAGGCTGCTGGCCGGCATAAGAAGTGCAACCGGCACTGATTAATAAATACTGCAAACCTCTTTGGGTCACCAGAAAATCGTTCGGGCGGAGCCAGAGGTACATTCCCAGGTAGGTTGATCTGCACTGGGTTCGTAGAGGATGTTGAAGGAAGATTTTCCCCTGATGCGGGTAACGGAGTTTGTCCGGCTTGTGACTGTAGCAATTGTGTAGCGGGATCGTCTGTTCGCTCCTTGGAAATAATCAGTTCCCTTCTTAGAGCATTCGTTTCCTGACGGGCTGCATGCACTTCTGCTCTTAGTTCCCCAAGTAACTGGGCTAGCTGGTCGGTAACCAAGGTTTCCATAGCGCCTGGGTGGGAGTTTTGCGGTAGGCTTTGCGTTCTGTAACGCTCACCTGATTCCCGCAGAGGCGCCGGTCTTGACTGGGTGAATGCCGTATCTTCAAAGGTGATGTGTAACACACGGTTGGCTCTTTGGGCTGAACCTCTGTGCACTGTACGTCTGACTCGAAGAGTAAGATGTCTTAGGTAAGTGAACGCTGAGCTCTCCATCTGCCTCGGGGCAGGGTGCCGTAACCAGTTTCTTCACTGGATAAGGGTGCAGGCCTCTTGACCTCAGAGGACTGCTGTCTGTCGTTAACTGCACGAACGGTAAGTTCTGGGCACTTCAATCAAATGTCTTAAAAGTCTTTTGTAATGATATCTCTTGTTTTGCAGGGTTCCGGCGATGGCGGATGGCGGGCTGATGAGAGTTGAGGATCGAACCCGCGTGAGGAATAGAAGCGCCTGGAAGCACGTAAGTAAGCGCTTGTAGCCTGCTTCAGGATGCGCACTAACTGTCCCTTTTATCTTGCAGGTACAAGTTCGGAGCTTTAGAGAAGCTGAAGGGTGCTGGAATACCCACTGGATTCGGCGTGGGAAGGAGTAATGGCACGTGAGTAATAAAGTTGCCCAATGTCTTTAAACGCACCTTCTTTTGTCTTTCAGATGCGGGATGCAGCGCCGAAGACCTCCGGAGCATGCGAAGAGTAGGCAAGCCTTTGTCTTTCAGATGCCGGAATGCAGCGCGAGGCGTTGGTGACAGCCGATGGACCAGGTAAGAGATGCGCTGCCACTGAAGACCGTAGTGCTAACCTGTTCTTTCTTTGTCTTTACACGTGCTGCTGAAGACTGGATTCCAGGATGGTAAGCCTTTGTTCCCTTAGGCCCAGGATCAGAAGACACGATGAGCGTTCTGCTGCAGAGAATGCAGAATAACGCAAAGCAAGATTCATCCATAGGGTGTGGTTTAAATAGCCTCCTGTAGTGCTTAGGTGTCTCCTTCCACAGCCACGCCTAGGTAAGAAAAGAGTTCCTGCTTTCCAGAAGAGTTCCAGTGTTCTGAACCTAGGGAGTGGCTCCTGCCCCACCCAACAGGAAAAGTAGTCCCAAACAGAAGAGGATCAGGGGTTCAACTGGCAGGTAAGTAAGCAGCATGGTCTGCTGCAGGTAAGTCCACCCAAGCATTATGAGCCCGGCGCTTCCAGCGCTGGGACTGGGCATCTTTATGAGCCTGGTGCCACTGGCTCCAGGACAGGGTCCAAAATGTCCCAATTGGGACTGGCTGGCACTCAGAACCGGGGTTATGGGTCTGCTTCCAAGGGAGTCGGGCAAGTCCTGATCTTTTGGAAGCAGAGATCATGACAAGGTACTTCGTGTTGGGGTGGAGTATAGGGTGGGGGTAAGGGACAGTTTATGTTGTTTTTGTGTTACTTTAAAGTAACTATGCATTCGGGAGGTTAATGAATCACATGAATCAGTACATGCGTCAGATGCCACCCCCAGATGGCAGCACACCCCCTCCGGGACCAAGCCCTACATAATGCCCCCATAAGACTACTCCATAAAACCTGTGAATCAGACTCTATAACTTACATATGGCACCCACACTGACCCACCCACTACCTCCCGAGCGACCCAAATCCCTCAAACTGATCACATGGAACGTGAATGGGCTAGGCTACGGAATCAAGAGACGCCTTGTGATGCAATTCCTGAACAGACACTCCCCAGACATTGCCCTACTCAACGAAACACATTTAGCCGGAACCAACTGCACCCTATTTTGGAGAACCAACTACCGAGTGGCACTACATGCGGGATACTCTGTGTAGCAGTATGAGTGTCCCTCTGGATCGCATAAACGCCTTCCATACATGGTACAGACAGTCGAGCGAGACCCCAGGGGTCGCTACGTGGTGGCCATCGGAAAGCTAGGTGAAGAAACTCTAGCCATTGCATCAGTGTTCTCTCCGCCGGGGTTGGGGGAAAAACTATTAAAAGACCTTGTCATCCTCATGGCAAAACACCAACCCGATATGTGGGTACTGGGGGGCGACTTTAATGATGTCATGTGTAACAGTAAAGACCGCACTCACATCTGGGATCGCAATCCGAGTATCTCCACTAATCTAGCTAAATTCACGTCAGCCCTGGGCCTCCGAGATGTGTGGCGACACCTCCACCCCGACACCGAGGCTTACTCGTTCCACTCCGGGGCACATGGCTCCTTGTCCAGACTAGACTACTTCCTTCTCCCAAATACCGACATACACAGGGCGACTACTGCGGACCTACTTTCCCGCGGTATCTCAGACCACTCACCCCTGATGATGGTGTTGTGCTTGCGGGGAGTGGCTCCGCCCCAAGACATGGAGATTGAATAACTTATCTAGGCTTCCCCGAGCTTGTCGACAAACTCACGGAAGCAACTAATGAATACTTTGAAAACAATGTCAATGCGGTAGATAATCCTGTTACGATTTGGGATGCGTACAAAGCAGTGCTGAGGGGGAAGGTAATCTCCTGGACGGCAAACAAAAAAAGGAACGGCTGCGGGAGCTAAAGAAGGCAGAAGCCGAAATGAGTGACTCTGAAGCCAAATACGTTCTTGACCCGAGCTCCGAGACCCTCAGATCCTTTAAGGGCGCCAGAGAGAGGCTTCAGAACATCGAACTAGATAACGCTAAACACGCCCATCGGGAGTCCAGAGCAAGAGTCTATGAACAAGGGGACAAAACCGGGAAAATGCTGGCTTGGCTTGAGAGAAGGGACGAGGGTCAACGCCATGTCAGAGAAATTATAACCCTGCAAGACGGTGAATGCCACTCAGACCGGGAAATAGCAAAGGCTTTTGCGGACTTCTATGCAACTCTATATAGCAGTATCCCCACTGGACCCCTCCCTGCTAGACGATATCACTCTGCCCCAGCTGTTGGAACAACAAAAAACACAGCTGGACGCAGCCCTTACCGAAGCAGAGATAGTATAGCCCAATTACAGTCTGGGAAAACACCGGGCCCCAATGGTTTCCCGGTTGAACTCTGGAAAAAACCGGGCGGGGAAAAATTAGCACCGTACCTCCAGAAAATGTTCCACGGGGCTCGAGACCAGGGCGCTCTCCCGCCGGACCTGCGCAAAGCCACGATTGTTGTAATTCCCAAGTCGGGTAAACCACCTGAACAATGCGCCTCCTATAGGCCCATCTCACTGATTAATACTCAATCCAAAGTCCTTGTCAAACTCCTGGCCAACCGACTACAATCGGTCATCACCTCCTTGATCCATCCGGACCAATGTGGGTTTATGCCGCATAAATCGACACACATGAACATACGACGTCTCCACCTATTAGAAAGGGCCCCAGTTATAGACAAGCCACTTGAGTTACTAGCCATAGATTTTGAGAAGGCATTCGACTCGGTTCGCTGGGACAGCCTATGGGAAACTATGCGGAGAATGGGCTTTGGTAACAACTTTCTAGGATGGGTACAATTTCTCTATACAGAACCACTAGCAGAAGTGAAAGTAATCGGATGGCCTTCTGAGCACTTTCCCCTTGGTAGGGGGCACACGACAGGGATGCCCCCTGTCCCCCCTTCTTTTCACTCTTGCAATAGAAACACTTGCCTTATGGCTCTGTCAGAGCCGGGACTGGGCGGGATTCAGGTGGCCGGAGGTGCCACGAGGATAGGGCGTCCTTGTACGCAGACGACCTCTTGGTCTATCTGTCCGACCCGACACGATCCTCCCCCAAAGTAACACAGATGCTCATCCGCTTTGGTGAATTTAGTGGGCTGACAATCAACTGGAGCAAGTCTATCCTTTTTCCCGTGAAGGATGGCACACAGGCCACTCCCCAGGAATGCCCATATAAAGTGGAACCGAACGGATTTCGATATCTGGTGATCTGGGTGTCCGAGGACCTGACACGCTACATTACCCACAACCTCCAACCAATCATGGACCGTTTTAGGGATGATGTCCGCCATTGGAAACTTCTTCCCCTGACACTCATGGGCAGAGCTGCCCTGTTCAAGATGATTACACTTCCCAGATTTCTCTACGTAGTACAAAATGCCCCGCTTGAGATCCAAGACCCTGAATTCGACCGCATTGATAATCTCCTTAGAGAACTCATATGGGGGGGGGGCAACCCTGCATCGCACTAACCACACTTCAGAGATCGATCTGGGAAGGAGGAATCAGCGTGCCCCGCCTTCGGGTATACTACTGGGCCTCCCAGCTAGCGGTGGTCAACGACTTACTACATGGGGACCGAGAGCTACCACACATAAGAGCCGAAATAGCAACCATGCACGATATAGATCCACTACACCTGCTCTATCAGCCCCTCCGCAGACCCCCTCCGCAAACGATGGCAGCACATGTTACTACGGTCTGGAAACGGGCATACGCCTTTGTGGGCTGCAAAGACAAGATCACCACTGCACAACCCCTATGGCACAATGGTAACCTGACGGAACTTGGGAGACTTAAACCTTGGTCCAAATGGGCGGACGCCGGTGTCAATAAAATCGGGGACGTCCTGGTGGGAGGGGAGTTTATTTCGTTCGAAACACTGCAACTACAATTCCAGCTCCCAATAACCGAACACTATCACTACACCCAACTAGCTCACGCCTTACGAGTACATATCCAACCAGACTCTCCCATTCCTGACTATACGCCCATAGAGCGCAACATATTCCCGGAATACATTCCTGCCAAATGCACCTCTATATTATACAACGCCATGTCCTCCTTTGCCACACCGGAACTCCCTCACCTTAAATCTAAATGGGAAGAGGATGTGGGTATTATAGATCCGGAAGACTGGATCCAGATTCTAATGCACCCCAGGGAAATCGCCATCTCCTCCAGGCTCTGTCTGGTGCAATTGAAAATCCTTCCAAGAATATACTATCCTAGAACTAGGTTGTATACAAATTGATTGTTTTACAACTGCTCGAATGACAATTGACCTTTTCACAATTGACCGAATTGTGAAGGTCAATTGTACCATATATGTGAGGGGAAACCCCCACAACCCCCCACCCAACGCCAAACCCCCCAAAACCCATATATATATATTTTTGGTCAATTGTGAAAAGGTCAATTGTGACCCTTTAAATTCGGTCAATTGTTCATTTGAACAATTGTAAACGACCAATTTGGGCAATACTTAGAACTATGATACACAAATGGAACCGTGCCTCAAACCCGTATTGCCTTCGACGTGGGAGAGATACCGGACCATTTATACATATCCTGTGGGAATACCCTCGTATTCAGGCCTTCTGGGGGGAATGCTGCAGGGAACTGTCTGGTATATTAGGCCGCAACATAACACTAGACCCGAAAATACTGTTACTGGGTAAACCAGACGAAAGCGTTGCGAACAAATGGGAAGGACTGCTGCTCGCAACAGCCACAGGACTAATGAAGCGAAACATCGCACAGAAATGGGGCGCTTCGGATCCCCCAACAATGGAACAGTGGGCAGATGACATGGACACATGCGCAATGCTGGAACACAATCTACAAAGCAAGGGGCTGCCCTGCTAAAGCCTTCAAGATCTGGGGGAAATGGGAGGAACGCGACTCCTGCTAATCCTTGACATTCCAAGGGTACACACTTTTGAACGCAGGGAGGCAGCTGCAGACGGAATTTGTCAGACCTCAGATATGATTTATTATTGATTCACTCTTTCGAATGCATACGATTTGATTTTATTTCGTTGTGTTCTTGTTGATTATGTTTGTTGTCAAAAACAATAAAATATACTATTAAAAAAAAAAAAGAAGAGGAATTTGGAGGAAGAGTCACTTGGGTGCATAGGATCTCCAGCAGTTTTATCTTTTTTAATTTGTATTCTTTGCTTCCTCACATGGTTGAGACTCTGGGTCCATAGACCTCTTTGTGTAGGAGAATTGATTGGAGTTGTCCAGCTCTTGTAGAGAGTAGCGAAGAACTCCTTAAAAGCAGCAGGGTGCATCGACTGGCAGGAGTTGCTCATTGGTGTTGATGTGCCAGGATTATTACTATGCTATGTAGGATTCTTATTTGGTATGCTATGGTATGCTACATTAGGCTTTCCCATATATTTAGGCCTCAGACCATCTAAGTCACCTCCCTCTGCCTTCCGGCTGACCACAGGTCCCCCTCGCCTGGGCTCGGACCCCTTTTCTATAACGTTTACAATTCACAACTTGGTCTCCCTAATCTGGGCTCGAACCATGGATACCCCTCGTCCGGGCTCAGATCCCTTTTCACACAATGTTCACTATTTGAGCTCCCTCATCTGGGATCGGACCATCGATCCCCCTCTTCCGGGCTCACTTCCCTTTTGACACCAAAATCAGAGACTTCCGACTGTGTGCAAGATTTTGCTTGACCCGTCGCAGGACCACTTTGATTTACAATTCTTGACACCTCTATCTTTCGCTTCTGCCACTTCTCAGCTGGGTACCTTACAGAGCATCGATTGGGCACACACGCAGATCCGGGCCACTCTGTCTCACAGCTTTGCTCTTTTGGACTACAAGTCCCAGAAGGCACATTCAAGGTTGGTTCCTATTGCCCCAGTTACAGGCACTTTTGGGATTTACACAAAGCTCTTCACACAACAGGTTATCCTGCCTTAGCTTCCCTCGAGTCACAGGGTCTCTATCTTTTACCCTCAGTGATGAGGTATTAGTGGGTCCTCAATGGGGATTCACTTGAAGTCACGGTCCCAGCACCTGCCCCTCAACTACCTGGGTTTCTGGAACTCACCCAGGGAGCCAGCACTGATTTAAACACTACCAGAAAAGTGTAGCTGGAGTTTTGGTTCCTTGGGGTACGGCTCGCCCGCCACGCTGTAGCCCCCTTTGTACTCACAGGCCTCAGTGTCTTGGCAGTCCGTCCCCCTTCCGGCTTCCCAAGGTTCTCCCAGCTACTGAATTCTCCTTCTGGTCTTCATGATTCCTTCAGCATCCCCTGCTCGCTCAGAGTGCGCCTGGGTGGCTAACCTTTTATACTCTTTGAAAGAGGTGATTGGAGTCAGGTGTGAGTAGTTGTCCCTCCCTACCCGACGCTGCCTGACCTCATTATCGGGACAACATGGAGACTGCCCATAGAAATCCATTGCCCATTGATTCCTATGGGTAATCCTCATGACTCCAATATGCTACTTTGTCCCAGTGGTTGGACTTCTAGAAGGGAAGTAGGGATTGTGGGAGTTTCAAGTTTTCCTGGAGATCATGGAAAAACCATGTAGTTTTTTTTGTCAGGATGAAGGGGGTAAATGTATTGTGATGGGTAAATGGATTTTCTTACGGGTTTTAATTTCCCTGGTTGTTTTCTCCTTTTCCTTACACAAAGTACTGAGGTATGATGGGACTCTGCTGACAACATCCCATGACAACTGAGGGGATGTCAGGTAGGAGTGTATCGGAACGGGAGGAATACCAGGTCATGCCAGAGGGCGTGTCTCCCATAGTCCCAGAGGACTCCCTGCCAGGGGATCCTCCCTCACTTGACCACCTGAACAAAGGATCCACGGGAATAGCCCCTTAGGTTTCTGACATATGCCACTACAACACATATGCTTGGCCTACCCCAGACGTCTTTACAATTGCTGCCTGCATCCTGTCGTGTTTACGGAATTGCCTTACTCCCTTGGGGTTTCTTGTCATTGTGATTTTTTTTGGGTTGATGAATTGACTTTGTGTTTATTTTCTCGATTTATTGTGTGCACTGTCAAAATATATTTTGCTATTTTTCACTGATGCCCTGTCAAGGATACAGCCAACTTAGTACTACAGAAATACCTACTTGCTTTTCTTCCATGCACTGGGAGGCCTTGATAGACCAGAAATAAAAAGTTCCTGCATAACTAAATTTGCGTGATTGGACTCCCACCTTCATTGCTTTACCTACCACAACACTCAGAGGCTTGCGGTCTAGATCGGTGTTCTAATTTCTGCTATAAAGGCGATGCTGATGGACTTTAGCCATTTGATAGTGAAGTGTGAAGTATTATTGCTAAGGCACTGTGAAGCGGTTCCTTTGGTCCATCTTGCCTTACTTATCTGTACATTCAGCAAACTCTCAGTCCTTGCTTGCTCCCGTCTCCCCTTGTGTACCACCTCCCCGGTTTGTCTTTAAGCTGTCACCACTGATAAATACCAATTGCAGCGAGGTTGTTTGCACCACCCCTCTTGATCTTGTGTCCAGGGACAGATTGTGCAACAGTCAGACTAGATCGCTTAAGAACTCTCAGGCTAGGTTTGATAAAGTAGAGCAGTGCAAGCATCCCTTAAAGGCTGACCAGTCAAAAATTAAAAACACTCACAAAACAGGCCTCTACCCATGTGTTTCTGCAGACACCATTAGAGATTCCGGTTCAGAAGCACCTACAGAACCACCTGTAGACCTTTTAGATGAACTAGCACCATACTCGCCTCACCTGAGGGCCCACACACCTCCTTTTCCGCCCTCACCACCACACCACTGCTAACTGTCACATTCCTCCACCACCCTCCCCTGCCTCACACACCCCCACCTGCTTCTTCAACCGTTCCATCCACTCCTCGAGGAGACTCATCTCCTCTCCCTGCCCCACCTCCACTTCCACCACCAGTGGTCTCTACTTACACGCCACCTTGGACCCGCTTCCAGCCAAGTAGGCTTCCAGCTCAGCTCAATCTACATCCACTCCCCTGCCTACCCCCGCCCCGTTTTACAGGCACATGTCTGACTCAATGTGCCAGAAATACATGGATGACCTGCACGCACTGTCCGACTCCTACGCTTTTTAGCTCCAGGCCAGGACAACTTACCAGGCAAGATAATCAATCATCACATTCATCCATGTCTGAGCCACCCTCGCTACACACTGTGGACACCTTTACTGCGGCCACCACACTTATGCCTACGCGCACCTTCCCTCAGGCAAATACTGATGCAGAACCTATGAGAATTCACACTCCCTGGAGCTCCACGAACATATACCATATGGTACAGCAATTCTCAACATTGCCTGATAACCCCACTGCTTTCATGCAACATTTGAACACAGCGATTGCCTGTTACGATCCCACATTTGGCGACCTTAAGCACCTACAGGCTGTGCTCATAAACACTCTATACAAACACATTATAAACAAACTGCAATGACCTGACATGCTGGTGGAAGGTGAGGCTATTATTGCTAATATTACGGCACTTACCGCTCAAATCAAAGAGAAATACCCTGTCAAAGCTGACTGGTCTAAGGTCGCCACGTGCAAGCAAAACCAGTTGGAAACTCCCTCCGGCTACCTGTCTATTAACTGACTTTCACTAAATACTCCGGTATTGCGAACGCTGGGGAACAAGTTAAACCTGCATTTGTTTCTCGTTTTGTGAATGGTCTCCTTCCTGAAATTGCTTTTTTTTCAGCTTTGTTTATTCCATTTTCAAAAACAAACATGAGCATAATCAACAGAATAAGAGCCAATTCTGCTCATTGGTTGCACATTCATTAATTTAAACATTCATGTAAGTAATCACTAATGGATAATAGATAAATAATATGCTGCTCGTAGTGGCCAGGATCGGTTGGCCCCCATCTCTCGTCTTTCAACCCTCTTTCCAGAGGCCGTTTTCCGGTCTCCGGCCACAGAGCTCGTGTGTCCCCCCTGATTGCCTGGTTCAGGCATGTTTGCATGACCACCAAGGTGGGTCTACGGGGTTACTTTTGCCACTCATAAAATTGTCCATATGCAGTTCTGTATGACCCGACTTCCTTTTGGACTGGGCCCCATCTCATCAGATATATGCCTCTAGTATCTTCCAGTAGCGGTCCCCTCTACTTGGGTTGAACTTAGATTGCCTTTTGAAGGCAGCCCTTTCGAGTCTACATGCTTTGTAGAGTGTGTCTGTCCATTCCGTGGCATTGGGTGGCGCAGCAGATTTACAATGAATGATCAGCAGTTTACGTGCCGTGAAGGTTAAGAGAGACATCAGTCTATGTACTAGTGCATCATCATGCCAGTCCTTTTCATCCATGCCTAAGATCACCGCGTTGGGGGTGAAAGTAATGTCTGCCTCCTCAATGCCTGTTAGGTTTTGTTGTATATTGTGCGAGTGTGGGATAATTGCGGGGCAAGACCATAGTACATGTCCCATTGTCCCAATGTCGTTGCACCCTCTCCAGCATAGGCTTGTGGGTTTGAGCCCCATTCTGTGCAGTTTGGCTGGCGTGTGATTATAGACATTGTAATATTTTATATTGGATTTCCATGGTTTTGAGATTGAGGAAGACCGTGGGTATGGCCGAGAAGCCACTTTACATGTCAGGGGCGCTAATTGAGGTTCCCAAGTCCTCTGACCATGTTGCTGCCAGTGTGTGGCAGATCACAAAACATGATCCTACATTGATCACGAAACACAACTAGAGGACCCTCTAGGAATAGATCTTTTCACTAAAGTTTATGACTAGCTATCGAGTCCACTTTAGAGTAACAATTGGATTTGTTCCTGTCTAGTATTATTTTAACTGTATTTGTTCTTATTGATTATTTTTTTGTTTTTTAGGTATTTATTGCTGAATGCAACAACTTCATTGAATTGATTTTTCATGTCCAAAAAATGCACTTCTTCTCTGTTTGAACAATTCATTATTAAGATTTGTTTTTTTCTACTTTTTGAATATTTTGTCTTATCATTAATAAATGGTCAATGGTTTCTCAGACATATCTTTGGTATTTCTTACCTGCAACTCTGCATATGAGCACAGAACATTTTTTGTTGAAGAAAAGTAAAATAAGGTCAGTAATGTTTTTACTGACCACAGCGTGGACCGCCCTATTTTGTTTTATGTTATATATTGCTCTGAATCCACACTGACACTTCAGGGGCTATCCTACCTTTTTGTTTAACAGCTGCCAGTGTGTGGAGTCTGGTTTTGTTGTCAGGTATTGTCATTAGGTAGAATGTGCGGATTTGCAGGAATGCATCGGCATTTTGTTCCATTTCTGCTTCACATTGCGTGGGGGATTGCAGGCGTGATTCCAGCATGGTGTGTTTAAGGATCACAGCCTGGATGGTGTGGTATCTTAGCCAGTCCTCCGCCCCCAGGTTCAATATCCTACGTGCGTCTTGGAAACCTACCATTGACCCCTTTTCCATAATGTCTAATATCCGCACATTGGCCCATGCGCCCATTCGATGTTGATGGATTGTCCGTCAGTCCATAGGTCAGGACCGATCGTATGCTAGCCCAGGCCTGTGTTCTCTTAGCGGATGCCCCTTGTGCCGCCCGAAGTTTGTGCCATTGTTGTAGGGTGGGTCCTATGATCAGTGGAAGGTTTTGTGGGGGTATCGCCATGATCCCTATGGGAGCAAGTGGGGCCATTAGGGCTAGTTCCACGGTAAACCAGCTAGTCTGTCTAGCCATCGTCTTACCCAGATCAGTTGAGCTGCTTGGTAGTATGCGTTAAGTGAGGGTACCGCAAGGCCCCAGTTAGCTTTGTCCGCCTGTAGTATGGGGAGTCGGATCCGTGCCCCCTTTCCGCACCAAATGAATTTGCTGATGGCTTTGTTAAACTCTTTCAGCATGTGTGGGGTCGGGCTGATTGGAAGCATCATTGTTATATATATCAATTTGGGGGAACAAGTTCATTTTTAGGGCACTGATCCTCCCTGACATGGATAGGGTTAGCGTGTCCCATCTCTCCAGGTCGTTTTGGATGGCTTCGAGAATCCAAGGGTAGTTAAGGTCGCGAAGTTCCATTATTGAGGCGCTTATGTGCGTACCTAGGTATTTTATGGATTGCAGTTGAAGGGTGAACGGTGCCACCCACCCAGGGTCACATGGGAAGTCTCGTTGAAGGGGCATTACTTCGGATTTGTTCCAATTTATTTTGTAACCCACGATAGGGCCTATGTCCTGTAATAGGGATCTGATGTATGGGAGGGTTACCAGGCTATTGCTAACAGATGAGCAAGTCATCCATGTACAGCAAAACTTTGTGTTCTTCTGTCCCCATGGAGTATGCCTTACCAGGCTGGGTTGGTACACATCTTAATCGCAATGGGTTCGATGGACAGGGCATAAAGTAGTGGCAATAGTGGGCATCCTTGTCATGTGCCGGATTGTAGGGTGAATTCCGCAGAGGGCACGCCATTAGTGACCAACGTGGCCGTCAGGTTTGTGTAGAGGAGCTTGATCAGTTGAAGTAAGCGAGGAGGGAACCCATATGTAGGCAAAACACAAAACATACAATCCCATTGTACCTTATCGAACGCCTTCTCAGCGTCTACAGCGATGATGGCGTCTTGGGGTTCCCCGTCTCCTGCTATTATATGTAGTGGCCTGCGGATTTTATCGCTGGAGTGTCGCCCCCTTATAAAGCCTGTCTGGTCTTTATGTATTAGCTGAGGTAGGGTGTTTTCTATCCTTTGGGCCAGGCATTTCGCTCGAATCTTGGCGTCTGCATTTATTAGTGAAATTGGCCTGTAGGGGCCGCAGGATTCTGGGTCTCTTCCGTTTTTGTGAAATACTAGAATATTAGCTCCCAGCATGGATTTTGGCAACTGCTAATGGGTCAGCACTTCTTCGAAGACCGCCTGGAGTTTTGGGGCATGCCCTGGTGATTTCAGCCGTGGAAATGGGGGTGTTCAGAACGTCTGCCTGTTCTTCTGATATTCTTTTTTGAAAATTTGGTTTTATTGGAATTTTACAATTATGACATAACTCTAGAAATAATGCAAACATAAATATATTTCAGCAAGTCCCAGAAGTCCCGCTTTGCCGCGGGAGACTTGTCTGTTGTGCTCTCTTCAATATGCATTTCTTCTGTTTCTCCCGGACTCTGACACCCAGAAGGCTCTGCTCCTCATTTCAGAGGCGGGACCTACATAAGGGCTGCTGCGCGCGCACCGCGCAAGTCACAGAAGTCCCGCTTTGCCGCGGGTGGAGTTCTTATCACTTCTTTTACTTTTCTTTGTATTAATTAGCCACAATTACGTTTTTACTCTATTCGTTTTGTGGGTGATTGAAAAAAAAAAGGAAAAAAAAAAAAAAAAATGAAGCGAGCCATTTCTACCTTAAAAACAGGGATGCCCCCTATTACAGCATCTCACTATTCCAATGGTGAAAAGCCACCTGTGGCTAAAAGAAAACCTTGCCTGAGTTCTACACCTCGAGCAGGCAATTTAAATATAAAAGGGAAAACAAGAGACGAAATTCTTCTCGGCATGGCTATTCGACCCTTTTGTAGTAATCAAAGTGCGGCTTCATCCGTGGATACTGAAAATGAAAACATCAAACTAGCAGCATGCGGTCAAGAAGTCCAAAGTTCCTTTGTGCCACAAAAAGACTCACAAAATGGACTTTCTTCCAGGAATCTTTTTGTGAATGACAAAAAAGAAGACATGGTAAAATCCGGCCTTGTGACCTCAGAAATTGTTTCCTTTGCAAATGAAAATGTATCTTTGTCTGATAGTATTTTGCTAAAAAATATACTAACCGGAATTGCTGTTCCTTCTACTGTAATGCCAGATAAGCACGCTATTTCCATTAGAAATTCAAATTCAAAAAGTGCAATCTTCAGTGAAATGCCGGTAATAGATCTTAATTTAAACGACACTGCTTTCTCCACGCATACACTTTCTGACAATCTGTCTAAATCCCCCATTCTATTTACCAACATCAGTGCTGCGAATTCCGTAGCAAATTTGTCTTTCAGTGCCCCTACCCCGCGCAAAGTAAATTTTCATGGTAATCCTGACTTGGGCCCAACAGAATCACAGAGTGTTCAAGCTGGAATAGCCTTGACATCGATGAACACAGCGATTTTGGCTTTAGCCAAACTGTTTGAGGTCCTAGCCACAAAGGCTGATCTACACTCTAACCAACTGAATCAAGTTTTGGCAGACCATCTTACATTTGCCAACAAACTAGAAAGTTTGAGTTCACCTTATGGCCTTTCTAAAATCAGGAGGTCCATAGCTTCTCAGACCTCTCCTTTGTCGACCACTCCTTTAAAAGAATACCATACCATTCCGTGTTTTCCTAACCCCATTATAGATCTTATGAGTGTGGGACATAACTCTTCTCCAGTTCGGCAAATAAAATCAATGAAACCAATTTATCCCTTATTCGATGGCAAACTAAATTCGTGTGACAACATTAAAGGGGTTTTTAAAAAGCCCCCGCCTGTCAAAAAATCCAAAAACATCAAATCTGTGGCCAAGCGCGGTAGGCAAACCAAGGTATTTGTTAAAAATCTATCTATACCTGCTGCTACTACGATTGCTGCAGCAAAACTAGTATAAAACTAATAATTTGGCACATAAAGCAGATTTGTCTAAGGGCCTTGCAGATAATGATTTACGACTAAAAAAATCTAAGAAAAGCTATTGATGATTACATGACATCCAACTCCACTACCAAAAAGTTGATCTTTGCGCCGCCTCAGTCTCTGCCCTTAAAAGATTCTCCTGTTTCGCCGCCGCATGTGCAAAAATTTCCACTTTTCACAAATGCTGTTGCTCCTCAAACTACTGTACAGACTTGTCCAGCATAACACATGCAAAATGCGCCTCTAAAAGTTCTCGAAGCACTTCCCAAAGACATAGAAAAATTGATTCACACGTCCTTGAATACGTTTTTTGAAAATGCTGGCTTTGTGAAACCTAATTTTGCTAGTGTACCCTTGCACATGCCTAAAGCTGTGCCTCCGCCACAAAAATCTAAACCTCCGAGTGGCGGCCCAAAACGAACAGCGATTCATGCTCTAACGCTTACTTGTATGCCTGCTCCAGCCAAACAGTATAAGCTAAATCGTGCCTCCGTTCTCGCAATCTTTAGTGAAATTCCTGCATTATATGACATCGGCTCGATAGACATCGAGCTGGTGGAATTTATCAACAAGGGCAATTGCTCATCTGTAAATATCTGGATAAACTTGCGACTTGTGGCAAACTCTATCTGGGCCGTTAAACAACAACTCTCTAATCTGGGTTTTTTGCTTCACACTATGTCAGAGACATCAAACTCGTCTTCAATTCACCCTGTGGTTTCTCCTTGTATTCAATCATTAAACAAATCACAGGCTGTGACCCCACATACTTGTTTGTGTGACTCCAAGAGTAACCCATGCTAGCTTCACAATCTCACAATTTGTTCTTTGGTCTTTGTTTGTTGGAATTCAAGAGGACATGCGCATCTGCTAAACAATAATAATGCTCAGCTTTTGGGTCGTGATGTCATCATGTTGCAAGAAACTTGGTTTACCACTGTACCATCTTGGAATAACTATGATGTGCTTTTGAATCCAGCTGAAAAGGGTGGCCGGGGGCGTCCCACTTCGGGACTGCTAACTGCAGTGAAGCAATCCTCTTTGCTAAAAATTGAAGCATGGTTCTATCCAAACACTTTTTTACAAATGTCAAAAATCATGGGTAACAATTTCTCATGTGCTGTGATAAATGTTTATTGGAACCCCCTGGGAATTGATGATAATGGTTTTCTAAATTCTGTGACCAAGGCCCTAGACATAGTCGTGCTCGAGGGTGTCACTGATTTTATTTTATTGGCTGGTGATTTAAACTTGCATTGTCTGAGTCCTCCATGTAATTCTGAAAAACTTTGCATACAAAAGTGGACGAGTTTGGTTCAATCTCGTAATCTGTTTATGCTAAATGGAACTTTTCCGCAGGATATACCACCCAGAGCCACTTGGCACCGTGGTCGAAGTCAAGGTACTATTGATTTTATGTATGTAAATGCATGTTTCTTGAACAATATCACAGCATTTGAAATAACTGATACAGAAGCTAGCGATCATAATATTTTAAATATGATGTGCTCCTCAAAATCTGCTACATCAAATTTGGAATCTTCAATTATATTAGATCCCATTAAAGTTAATCCTGCGAGGAACAGATTGAAATGGTCGGAAAAATCACTCATAGCCTTTAGAGATCACTATCAAGCAAAATTGATTAAACGAAAAGGGAGCTCTTTTCTGGGTGATGTTGTTTACCATGACTTAATGCAAATGTTCCAATCAAACTCTTCTCTTCATAAACAGAAACAGACACCTTATCTTCATGTGCCTGACCAGGAAATTAGAGTAAAAAAAGCCTCCATGCGAGCAGATAGGAGAGCTGCCCTTAAGTTACCATCAGACATGCGTGCTCTTGTTTTATCCCAAATCAGAACAAAGTACAGGAATTGGATTAGGGGCATGAGGGCAAATCCGATGGTTACTCTATGTTAAAGGTTTTAGCTGCAAAGAATTCGGCTCAATCTTGGTCTATTATTAACCAATCTACAGTGGGGCATCAGGTGGCTGTCCAAGCAAATGATGTGACGGAGTCTATGTGGATCCAGCACTTTTCAGCTCTATTTGCCGAGCCTCCTCCTATTGGGGATTTAGTCAATTTAGTGGTCCTACCGCCGTTTCATTTGGTCTTTGACAGAGATGATATACTGTATTTTATAAAACAGGCAAGCAATTCTAGAGCCCCTGGCCCTGTTGGCTTGGCTAATATCCATCTCAAACAATTCCCGGACATTTGGGCAGATATTTTGTATCTCCTGTTTGAGTCTATCAATGCCTCACAGAGCATTCCTATATCATGGAAGCAGGCTATTGTTATCCCAATCTATAAGAAGGGGGATCGAGCCAATCCTGCCAGCTATCGGCCCATCTCTCTTCTTGATGTGCCAGGTAAAATTTATTCACGTTTAATTCTTAGAGAATTGAAAAATTGGTCGAAGAAATGTTCAAAAATGGATCCTTTACAATCAGGCTTTGTTTCCGGCCTTGGCACCTTACCTAACATGATTTCATTAAATATGCTCAAGTCCCAATATGCAGATCGAAATCAATCCTTATATTTTGCCTTCATTGATTTTCGTTCTGCTTTTGACTCTATTAAATCGGAATTTGTTATTTCATAAATTACACTCACTTGGTTGACCATCTACTTTGTTATCCTTAATTATTCAACTACATTCCGAAACTACTATGCGAGTTAGACTTTCCTTTGAAGGTGCTTTATCAGCATCTTTCACTACATTCTTGGGACTCAAACGGGTGCATTCTGGCTTCATTCTTTTTTAATTTGTTTATTTCTGACATAGGCAACGTTTTTCAGCGCATCATATCAGATGCGCCTCAATTGGGTCATCAGCGTATACCATGGTTATTCTACGCTGATGATCTGGTTTTAATATCGCAAACACCTAGGGGCCTCCAGAACATGTTAACTGCACTTGCAGAGTATACTGCGAAAAATCATTTAATCATAAATTTGGAAAAATCACAAATAATGATATGTAGGCCAAAGGGGAAATTCATGGTTCAAAATGTTGCTTGGAATCTCCAATTGGAACCCTTGTACATAGTTTCTGAATATAAATATTTAGGTCTGTTTATTCAGAATACTATTGGCGACCCCAAACATTTGACCATGTTGCAGTCTAAATTACTATCCTTAGTGTCACAAGCTAAAATACTGGTTTTCAGATATGGCAAATTCACCTTAAAGCACCTATTTATGTTTTATGAACAAAAAGTGATTGCCAGGCTATTATATGGCATTGAATCAAAACTCTATTCAAACGATCAACCATGGGACAAGCTAGAAGCTGCTTTTTGCAACACGTGGTAGTATCATGTCCAAAATTGAAGAACATCAGAAATAAATATTTTTCTAATTTGTTAAATTTTCATATGGAAAGGAACGAAATTGAGATGTGGAGCTTTTTATTAAACAGTCCCAGGTTTGCTGTCATAAAATCCCTGGTACAATTTTTGGAAAAAATCTTACCGACTGAAATAACTTTGTTACCAAGTAGAACTGAGTCAGTAAAAATGATAAATGTGCAGTCAGTTCTAAAATGCTTTTTAGCGGTTTACATCTGTCTTGATCCCCTGGCTGAGTTCCTGTTTTTTTTATCTATATTTTTTACCCTTTTTACTTATTCTATTTTATCTTCTTTTAACATTGCTCCTTTTCCTGTCACCAAGTATCCTATGTGAAATGCAACCGATTGTGAAATGAAAGTGTAATTTAAATTGTTTTTCTTATTTGATGGTTATGTATATGTAATTTTGAAAAGTTGATTGATTTCAGCTGTACCAAAATAAAAAATAAAAATAATAAAAAATATATATCAAAGTAAGGTCACAACTGCCTCCCCTCTCCCCCCATCCCATGCCATGGTTTAATGGTCGTTAAGAACAACAGGGTCCAGCACATCATCTGAAGATGCAATGCGAGCATAAGGTAGCTCCCAAAAGAAGGAAGGTGCTAAAAAATAAGGTCCAACATATAAGAGTCACATTTCCTGTAACAATCAATCTCTTCCCATTCCAAGGGGGGTGCCCCGATAGTATCGTTCCCCTCAAGAGGACCGCCTGAGATGATTACTTGTGCCTCAGGCCGTTTTCCCATATTTGTCAAAAATGGCATCCATAGGGCCTCAATGTTAGATTTGGATTCATCAATAAGGTGGGTTAAATACTCCATATCATAGATTGCCTGTGTTTTCGCTACCCACTCCCCCTCACCAGGAGGTCGGGGTGAATTCCATTTTTGGGCCAAGCAGCATCTAGCCGCGACTAGCGTGACCTGCAACATGTGATCGTGTTTCACCTTGAGGCCCCCCTCAACCTCAATCCAAAACAACACCAGCCAGGGGGACAGAGTTCTCACCATTCAGTCTACTCCTCTTATCCATGACAAGACCTCACTCCAGTAGGTTTGTGCCACCTGGCACTTCCACCACATGTGGACATAGTCCCCCTTTCCAACGTGGCATTTCCAGCAGTGGGGGTCGTAACCTTATCTCATTCTGGCTAGCCATCTGTGTATCAACTTCAGGGCCTGGTGGCGGTATTGGGGTGCAGTTGTGGAACAGTGTGCCTGCCTACAGATCTTGGTCCATCTTTTTTCCGTTATGGGGGTGCCTAGGTCCTTTCCCCATTGTACTTGGGAAGATGGGGGGTCCCGTGGGGTAGAGAACAGCAAAAAGCTATAAAGCCGCGATATCACCCCCTTGGTCCCTTTGTGTGTTATGAGGAATTTCTCAAAATCGGTTAGGTCCCGCCTAAGCGTGTCCCCCCCCCCCCCATCTGCTTTCGGTAAGGGCACCCTTAAGCTGTAGTATCGAAAGGGGGAGAGGTTAGGGAGGCCCAGGGCGTCCTTCAGGTCACCAAGAGATATAAACACCCCATCCACCCAAAGCTGTCCGGCCCTACAAAGACCTACCTCATACCATTGCTGGAAGGCTAGTGGTTCGTTGATCCCTTCCCAGAGTGGAGGAGCCCAGATGCAGCTCAAAGGTGAGGGCCACGTTGTGAGCCATTTTAGGTAACCCCCCTCATTCCATATGGACCACAGCACCCCCAACACTGGATGTTTCAGAACCCTCTTCGGAATGGATGTCTTGGGGACCCATAGCCACTCGTCCAATGTGACCGGCGAAAAGAGTGCGTTATCTATGGTTACCCATTGTTTCTTTGAGCCAGTCGTCAAATGGTCAACAAGGATGCACAATTGTGACGCCTTATAAGTCTTTAGATCAGGGAAATTAATTCCACACTCATCCTTGGGTCTTACGAGAGTGTCGTAAGCAATCCTGTGGGATTTACCGGCCCATAGATAACGGAGAAGGGCCCGCTTGATCTCTAGGAGGAATGAGTTCGGTATCTGGGTTGCCAACATTTGAAACGGGTATAAGAATTTGGGGAGGACTACCATTTTGATGGAGTTAAGGCGAACCATCCACGAGAGGCCGGATTTGATTGACCTCCATAGGGGCGGGTAGTTTACCTTGAAAAGATCCTCTAGGTCTGATGGAATTCGGATCCCCAGGTGAGAGAGTCCCTCTGTTTGTTTACAAAACGGGAGGTTATCAATGTATTGTCTCTCGGTCCCGTTGAGCTGGCCTGCCGGGAAAGCCACTGATTTATCTACGTTGACCTTATAGCCCGCCAGGGAACCATATCGCTCTAGACTATTCAACACCTCTGGGACTGATTGGGATGGTTTAGAGAGGTACAGGAGGACATCGTCAGCGAACAAGGTTATTTTGTAGTCTGTTCCCCCTATTTTAACACCTTGGATCTGATTGTTAGTCCTAATTGCTATAGCCCAAGGTTCCATCACCAGAGTGTATATGAGGGGAGACAATGGGCATCCCTGTCTTGTGCCTCTCTCTAAGGGAAAGGACTCCGATTCTCCTCCATTAACCACCACTCTAGCGGAAGGGCGGGAGTAAAGGGCCGACATCCATCCCCACCACCTCGGTCCCATCCCCAAGGACGACAGAACCCCCTCCATGAAGGCCCAGCTCACCCTGTCAAACGCCTTCTCCGTGTCTAGAGACAGGAGAAGGGCACCGTCAGATTTCACTCCGTTTGAGCTCAGTATGTGCAGGGTTTTGCGCAAGCTGTCTGCTCCCTGTCTATTCACTACAAAACCTACCTGATCGGGATGAATCAGTCGGGGGAGACACTTTTCTAGACGTGTCGCCAAGATCCTGGTGAAGATCTTAGCATCTGTTCAGAAGCAAGATGGGCCTATATGAGCCACACTCCACTGGGTCTCTGCCCGGCTTAGGGATTACTGTGATTATGGCCTGCAGGAATGTCGGTGGAATGGTTTCTAAGGTTTTGATTTGGTTAAATAATTTGGTTAGTGGTTGGGTTAGTTCGGATTGGAATTGTTTATAGAAATCCGCTGTGTACTCCTCTTCCCCCGGGGTCTTGCCTATTTTAAGCTTTTTGATGGCTTCTTCCACCTCTTCCTCTGTTATCTCCTTGTCCAGTGTCTCCTTCCGATATTCTGGGGATGGGCACAGTGTCTAAGAAGGAGTCTATGGCCTGAGGTGTACAGGTGTCAGTGGCGGTGTATAGTCTGCGATAGAACTCGTAGAATCTCACGTTGATTTGTTCATCCCCCACCACCAGGTTGTTGGCGTTACTATGGTTGCGATTATCTGTGTGGCTTGGCATCGTTTGAGGGCAAGTGCCATCCTGTGTAGGGTTCTATCACTTTCTAGGTAGTATTCTTGTGCCAAGCTGGTGTATGATTTTTGCACCCCGTCTGTGGCGAGTTGCCTGATCGTGTTCCTCAGCTCTTGGATTTGGGGCCCAATCTGCCTGTCATGTGTTGCTTTATTTAGCTGTTCCATTTGCCTAAGTTCTCCCATTAGTTGGATCTCCCTTTTCCCCCCCACTCTTTGCGTTTGTGTGCCTAGCGCAATATACACGGTCCTCTTAGGAAAGCTTTGAAGGCGTCCCAGCACCAGTATGGGATGAATCCTGGCTTCTCATTGTCTTCCCAGAAGTCCTCATGTCGTCAGTTCTATGATGTCTGGATATTGCAGTGTGCTGAGGTTTAGGCGCCAATGCCGGGAGTTTCCGAGGCATGTCTGGGATTGTGAG